>NC_142502.1:159394166-159713333 GCF_057876585.1 Rhinolophus sinicus
GTTTGGGGACAGCTGTGGACCTTCCCAGTTCTGAGAACTGGACACATGTACCCGATCCTCTTGAGAACCAAACACAAGGACCTGACATACCGTTTCCCCAAAAATAAGACCTAGCTAGCTGGACAATCAGCTCAAATGCGTGTTTTGGAGCAAAAATTAATATAAGACCTGGTCTTACATTATATTGTATAAGACCCGGTCTTATTTTATGCTGAAATAAGACCGGGTCTTATATTAATTTTTGCTCCAAAAGACATATTAGAGCTGATGGTCTGGCTAGGTCTTATTTTCGGGGAAACACGGTAGCTGATTCCATTTATTTCAGGCAACTTCTCTGATGTCTTTTTAACTTGTTCGAATTGACTTGATATAAATATTTTGGGACATTTATAGTGATTGTAAATAGAACTTGCAACTCATTAAAAATATTAAATAGTGGCGACTTCTTGGCTTTCATCTTGCTTATACAACATCCCTTTATTGAGCTTTCAGCAGTGTATTGTATTAGAAAGAGGATGAGAGCTTTGGAGTCAGACAAATATGGATTCATCTTTGTTGTCACTATTTACTCGTGCAAGTTGAGAGGTTACCCAGCCTCTCTGAGCTTCACTTTCCTTAGTCATTAAAATGGGTAGTGCTTTTGCTTTCAGTAACATTTTGAAGTTTTCGTAATTATCTTATATATTAAATAGTAACACTTTTGTATTTGTCTCTTTGTATTTCTACTAAAAATTACTTTATTACATTACTTTATATCTGTGTAAAGGAACACTTTTTATGTTAATTTTGTTCCCCAGCCACAGTACAGACTTCTTTCATTGTTTATAATTAGTTTTTCAGTTGATTGTCTTGGATTTCTAGGTATAGGGTCATATCATCTGCACAAGATGATGAATTTATCACTTCCTTTTCAAATTTTATACCTCTTGAGTTTCTTGCCTTATTTAATGGTATCATGTAATGTCTTTGAAAAGCTATTAAATAATAATGATAGTGGACCTTTTTTTCCTCTTCTACCTTGACTAGATTGCTTTTAATGTCAAGTTCGATACTTCCTTTTGATACTTTTAAAAGATCATTTAAAGCAAAATATTTATTTATGAGTGTTTTAAAAATATTGATTACTATTTTGTTAAGTTTTAAATTCAAGAATGAAAGATACTATTTATGTTTTTTTAGAACTTTCCTGTAATCACTGGGTTTTTTTTTCCTATTTTGATCTGTCCATATACTGAATAGTAGTAGTATATTTTCAACAGTTGAACCGTCTTTGCAATTTTGATTTGAACTCCATTTTGTCATAGTGTGTTATTCCTTTAATGTACTGTTGGGAACAATTTGCTAATATTTTTATGTGCTTTAAGTTCTTAAATAGTTCAAATATCTAATGAGAATTTATAGTGAATGTTAGAAAAATCAGCTATTTGATTTCATCTCATCATTTTGCCAGTTCATGGTGTCTTTAGGAGGAAACCATATTTTCTCATCTAACGCTTTGAAGTTACATTACAAACTACATTTAAGTTGAAATTTCCATGCTTTCTCCCGCAGAAATTTATAGCACCTCCTGAACAGATAACCTGATACGCATTCCTATAATCCTGTCAGCTAGTCATCCTGAACAACTTTCTTCTGACATATCCACCAGTACATTCCCCCTTCTGTATTCCTTCCAACACTTTTTGCCTTGAAATACCTGCCATATGTTAACGTACTCATACGTCATGACATATCTCCTAAGTTATAAACCCCATGCACCCTGACCCATTTACACACCTTCCGTCTCACCCACTTCTCTTCCTATCCTAAAATTCCTTACAAACTGTGGTACTTACACATATTATGGGGGAAGTCATCCAAAACTTCAAATCTTAATTACCAAAGGGGGAAAAAAAAAGAACTGGAATTAAATTGTAGAATGTAATTATGCTTAGTCACACGTGTTTAAAGTTGGAAGTGTTTGTGAAAAGAAATTGTACAATATTATGTGTCATTTGTTTTAAGTATGTGCTAGAGTGATTTGCTGTTTTAAGTCCTGTGGCACATAGTAGGCACTCGTTTGGTTTTTTGAATACCTGAATATTTCTTACCATTTATGTTAAATTTTTACACTCGTTCTCTGCTTTACCTGTTTCCCCTTTTGTAAAAAATAGTGGTTTCTTTTGTGTAGCAATAGTAAAATTTATTGAAATGTAAAAAAGGCTAGCTCCTTCTGAGACATTTGTTTATATGCAGTGTATCTGGTTTCTCTTATATTGAAAGCTTAAATCAGGGAAACATGTTTTATTTATCTCTACCTCTTACACATTAAGCATATTTCTGTAATTATAGGTCCATCTCAGTAAATATTTATTAATTTGAATTCCTAAATATTGAGGGTAAAACTATAGTTGACTCTTGAATAGTGTGAGACTTAGGACCCCCCTCCCCAACGTGGTTGAAAATCTGTGTATAACATTTGACTCCCCCAAAACTTAAGTTGTCCCCAGGTATCTGGGGGGGATTGGTTCAGGGAACACTGTGGATACCAAAATCTGTGGATGCTCAAGTCTCCTTTGTAAAATGGTGTAAATCAATGAATATAGTCAGCCCTCTGTATCCCCAGACTCCCAGCCACGGATCAAAAACAGTACAGATATTTATTGAAAAAAATATATGTATAAGTGAACCCATGAAATTCAAACCCATGTTGTTCAAGGGTCAACTATATTTTTAATGAGGTAATTTTTTTTTTGCATTTTGCCTTTTAGTTTTATTTATCTTTTTCATGCCACTTTTTTCTGCTTATAAAAATAATACATGACTCATTTTACCTAATTTATAAATTATATGCATGTACGTATATCTATATACTCATTTATACATGTACACATATTATAACCTGGATCAAATACCTTAAAGATTTGGAGTTTTTCTTTTTAACAGAATTAAGATTCTAGTGTTTAAAAAGCTGATGTACGTTATTTGCACTTCACATTATCATGAATACTTCCCCGTCAATGAGATAATTCTTTTCAAGACTATTGACTGAAATTACTGTATGGGACAATTATGGAAAATTTCTCCTCTGCTAAATGCGTTAGTAAATCTATGACTGTTTACTCTGTTTTTTTATTGATACAGAAGTTTATAATTGGCAGATTATAGACATATTTTGCCAAAGATAAATGATGATTTCTGAAATAAAAATAGTGCATGGTTAGAGTTAATAGTTTAATGAACTGCAAAAGAATTAAAAGTTATCTTTAATATTTGCTGTCTTATATTTCAAACTATGGTTGGCACTATTCATGTTGATAGTGGAAACATTGCTAGAAATCACAGCATTGGGTGCATTCTGGAAAATCACAGATACGCAAGACCACTTAAAACCTGGGAGCAGAGAATGAAAAAGAAATTTTTGGGCTCTTAAGTCAGATCCTGTGCTTAATGTTTTTATGCATATTCTGAAAGCTATGACATATAAATGACTTTGAGCAGGCAAATATGCAAAAGAAAAATTAGTTTTGCTTCCTAATGATCTCATTCATTAGGCTAGTGAAAGAATTAGGAAATAGAATGAACTGAGAAGGTAAATGGTGTGTAATGAAAGAATGAGACAAGGGAAGGGGAGCTGTAGTGGAAGGTTGGAGTTACTAGTTTGGAGTTATGATTGATCTGTTGGTCATAATTTTTGCCAATTACGCAAATAGTATCCAATTTGTGTTTATAATTCAAACTTTATTTTTGTAGAGAATTTAAAGTTTTCTCAGATTTATCTGCCCTTTTTTCTATGGCTTTTGAGTTTTGTATTATGCTTATTTGAGTCTAGACTATTAAAAAGTATTGTATTAGTTTTTGTAGAAAACATGAACCTCTGGTATCCCAGAATATCAGGTATTTTTTTAAAAATGCAAGCACCTCTCAACTTTTTATTTCCCTATCTTTAAGTTTCCTGACTTTTCTTTGTGAAGCTACAAAACCTCATTACCCTCTCAATTACATATATGGTTACTTTGAAGCTTTATTCCCTAAGAAACCAAAAATTAACCAGAGAACCTTAACCAGCTTAGACAACAGAAACAGAGAGTACAAGGCTATTAAATAATTTGAGAGTAATTTTGAAAAAAACAGTGGACGCTGGTTTTTCCCAAGGCCTTTATTCATATTTTGTAAGCAGCAGAGAAACCTTCATTTTTCCCTTCCTTTTCCTCCCCTCCTCTCCCTTTTCTTTCTTTTTCCTTCCCCATTTTTCTCCTCCCTCTCTCACTTCTTACTTCTGTTCCTTAATTCTCCTGTTTGGTTGTACCGTATTTTAATCATTTGTTAGTTGACAACTGGGCTATTTTCAATCTTTGATGTATTTTTAATTTTAAACCTGTTACCCTGTTCCCCGGAAAATAAGACCTAGCAGGACAATCGATTCTAATGCGTCTTTTGGAGCAAAACTTAATATAAGACCCAGTATTACATTATATTATATTATTAATTATATTATGTTAATTATATTAAGACTCAGTCTTATCGTAAAATAAGACCGGGTCTTATATTAAGTTTTGCTTCAAAAGGCGCATTAGAGCTGATTATCTGGCTAGGTCTTATTTTCGGGGAAACATGGTAGTTAGTACAGACTTATTGACCTTAATTTCAGTATTTATTTGCAGGCATGATTAGTATGATATTTATAATGGACCGAAGAGAAAGGGCGTTTCTATTTTCAATGTTGTCATTGACAATTCAATCTGAAGAGTATTGATATGTTGATAAGAAAATAAAATGTCAATCTGTTTATTATTTCTTTGGGCCATTAGGTAGTATTTTATACTGCTTTCTTTATTCTACTTATAATTGGGATCCTTGAAACTATAGGGTGATATCTTCTAGTTCTTCAATAATCTCAGCCATTACTCTTCAAATACTACCTCTGTCCCGTTCTTTCTCTCTGTTCTCCCTCCAAAATTCTCATTATATATATTTAGCCTTCTCACTCTATCTATGCCTTTCAACCTCTTTTTATCTGTCTCTCTGGGCTGCTTTGCCGTTGATTTCTTCAGGTCTTTTCTCTAATTCACTAGCTTTTTCTTTAGCTGTCAGACCCATTCATTGAATTTTAATTTTAGTTATATTTGTCCCTTCTAGAAGTCCTATATGTTAGTTTTTCAGCTTTTACTGACAGATAGTTGACATATAATAAACTACACATACTTAAAGTTTTCAATTTTATAAATTTTAACGTATATATACTTTCATGAAACTATCACAATCAAAATAATGAACATACCCATTACCCCCCTAAATTTCCTTGTGTTCTTTTTTAATCCTCTCTTCATTCCCTGCCCCTTTTTTCCCCCAGGCAACCGTTGATTTACTTTCTGTAGTTGTAGATTAGTTTACATTTTCTAGACTTGTATGTAATTGGAATCATACACTATGCATTCGTTCGCTCACTTCTTTCACTGCATCATTATTTTGAGATTTCATCCATGATGTTGCATATGTCATAGTTTGTTCTTTTTATTACTGAGTAGAATTCCATTGTATGGCTAAATCACAATTAGTTTATTCATTTACCTGTTGATGATCATTTGGATTGTTGCCAGCTTTGGCTATTACAAGTAGAGCTGCATGAGCAATGTTGTATAAGTCTTTGCCTGGACATATGCTTTCATTTCTCTTGGGTAAATAAGTAGGAGTGGAATAGCTATGTTGTATGGTAGATATGTTTGTTTTCTAAGGTAGAGTGTACCATATTACCTTCCCGCTAGCACTGTGTCAGAGTTCCAGTTTCTTCATACGCTCTTCAGTCTGCTTGGTATGGTTTTAAATCTAGCTATCCTAGTGAATGTACAGTGGTATCTCATTGTGGTTTTAATCTACATTCCCTAGCAATTAATGATGTTGAGCATCTTCATTTGCTTTTTTGCCATCCATATATCTTCTTTGGTAAAATATCTTTCTGGAGATTCTTCCCATTTAAAAAAATGGTTTAATTTTCCTCCTGTTACTAAGTAAGAGTTTGTATTCATTCTGAATACAAATCCTTTGTCAGATACCTGTTCTGTAAACATTTCTCCCAGTCTGTAACTTGCCTTTTCATTTTTTTAACATGGTCTTTTGAAAAGCAAACATTTTCAATTTTGATGAAGTTCAATTTATGAATTTTTTTGTATAGTTCTTGCTTTTTGTGTCTTATTTAAAATTAAAGGTCAAACTAAGGTCGTTTTAAAACCAGAGGAAAAACTAAGGTCATTATGATTTTCCTGTATGTTTTTTAGAAATTTTGTAGTTTTAACTCTTTCATTTAGTCCTATAATCCATTTAATTTTTTTGTGTATCATATGAAGTTGGTTTTTTTTGCATATTGCTAAGGATTAGTCCAGCACCATTTGTTGAATGATTTTCCTTTTCCCATTAAATTGTTTTGGCATCTTTGTTGAAAATCAACTGTCCACATACATGGGGATCTATTTCTGGAGTCTAGTCTGTTTAATGGATCTATGTGTCTTTACATTAATCTATGTATGTTCAATGCCACCAGTCCTGATTCGTACAGCTTAAAAGTCATGAACTGAGATAGTATAAGACTTTCAATTTTGTTCTTCTTTTTCAAAATTGTCTTTGCTATTCAATGTCCTCATACATAAATTTCTACGGATGGACTAGCTGGAATTTTGATTGGGATTAAGCTGATTCTACAGTTTAATTTGTGAAGAATTGACATCCATCCATTTAATTTTTAATTTCAGTTATATTTTTCATTTCTAGAAATTATATGTTTTCAAATCTGCTTGATCTTGATCATTCTTACAGGTTTTTGTTGTTCCCGAGTATATTTTCAAACATATCATTTATTTCCTTAACCACACTAAACATTTTTATTCTACAGTCTGTGTGATAATTCTGGTATCTAAAAATTCTTGCAAGTCTATTTCTGCTGTTATTTCTGGTTCTCCTCTGCAGTGTTTGGCTTTCTTTTCTGTTCGATTAATTTTTATTGAAAACCTGTTTTCCTAGAACTTTATCTGTGGGAATTCACTGAGGCCTCGATTGATTGTGAGTTGCTTCAAAAAGGATTTTCATTTGCTTCTGCCAGGTTCCTGTAGACACTACCAGTTTGGGAATCACTTAAATTAAATTCTCAGCTTGAGTTTTTTTCCGGCTACCCAGGTAGTGTGAATTTAGGCTGCAAACTAGAGAAATGGCTTATGGTTCCATATTCTCATCAGAGATCCCCCATGTGACAAGATTTGAAATAGTCCATTTTCACTGCAATGTCCTGGGGGTAGTGTATAGTGAGTTTATTTCTCTTTGACTCTTAGACTAGGGGGTTAACCCTTTAGGATATCAGCTTTATATGTGTGAGAGTAGTTAGGGGAATATTTTATTAACACCCATCTTAAGTAGACTCTGGGTTTTGTCTTCTTGTCCTCTACTTCTGTGAATCACTGTGGGGCCTGAAGATAAAAAATAAAATTTACCCAGTCCAGCAAATGTCCTCAGATGAAAGTTTCAGAAATCAAGGTTCTCATATTTACTTCTTTTTTTTTTTCTTTTTGGCTTGAGTATTTTTTCCTTGTTAATTCACTGATGCATTTAAGATGTATTATATCTAGGATTTTTAGTTGTTTTCAATGAAATGTTTATCCAGGTAGCTAATCTTCCTTATTACAAACAGACAAGGTCACTACTTGATTTTCTAATCTTAATCTCCTTTAAATTTAAAATTCGGTGTTTTCAGACATCAAAGACATAAACCATAAGGGAAAATTAGAAGATGATCATTTTTAATCATTTTACTTTGTACTTTTGAATTTAGAATTACTTGTTTCTTTCTCTTTTCCTCTAGGTATGAATGCCTTTCAAACATGCACATGACATTATTCTCTGGCAATTTAATATCTTTTTAAAGCATATTCAAAGGAGATTTTGGACAAAGAGGAAAATAAAAATAGTTTGTAGTCTCACCACTCAAGAATGGTATTAAATTTTTATATTCTAGATTTTTTACTTATGTATTCATTCAGCAAGTATTTCTCACATAAATGCTTGATTGAATGAGATAGACTCAATAAGGTTCAAGGAGAAAATAACTTTGTATTTACTATCCCACTGCATATTCAACTCATGTTTGGAATAGTTCTTTTCTTCCCTGGCTGAAATGATAGACAGGTTTCATCTTGCAAGTCCCTCTTAGTTGTCAGAACAGTCCCATTTCAGCAATTGAAATATCTGCTCTAGGGCAATAATCAAAGCTCCAAACGTGATGTAAATTAAATTCCACGTCAGGTCTGTTTCACTCAGGGAAACACAACTTTACTCCAGAGGTTTGCAGGCAGCCTGGTTTTCTCTCTCTCAGGCCCTCCCCAACTCACTAGCTGCAAAAGCTCCTCTAAGGAAAGAGAATAGGGCAAGAATTCTCAGAACACACTGGGATATGTGAGCTGAACTAATGTACTCTACCAGTAAAATTAGGAACTACAATCCTTTCCAAATTTTCTGGGAAAAGTTAAATTAATGACTAGAATTTTCTCATTTCCTCAGGTCAAAGAAAATGTTCTGAACAGTTTATTAAGCACATGTCAAAGTTTCATTGTAATCTTGTTGCAAGGTAAAAGGCTTCTCGTGGGCCAATTCAGAGATGCATGCTTGGTAACAAATCTTATAGCAAAAGAAAGTGTAATATAAGATAATTAGGAAAGAAAAGTTTGAGTGACTGGTTTGCTAAGTCTTACACCATCAAAGTATATCAAAAAATTGTTTAAGCATTCTATCCAAAAAACTTAATTTTTTTTCTGGAAGAAGGCTATTAATTACATTACACAAGAAAGAGAGTCTTTGCCAAACCAAGTTTGGATCAATTTTTATTTTACACTCATTTTTCTTAAATTTTTAATTTTGCTAGTGCCTAGTATTTGATGTATCCCTTGTATATTTAATCATGTTATTTAAAATGTTCTGAATGGAGCACATTGACTTCCAGGGGCTTTGCCACCAGAAAAAGTTTGGGAGCTAACAGTAAATCAATTTGTGTATACTGGGTATAAACTTTTGGTCAAGTGTGGATTCTATAAGGACATACGCAAAGCCAAAAAAAGTGCATGTAAATCAAGGGTGTATGTAAGAGAAGAGTCACTGATCCACCAGAAACAGTATTGGAGGGCCAAAGTGTAAGGACTGATCCCTCCCTTAGCTGCCTGCCTCCAGGTGCTAAGTATAGCATCAAAGGCCTACAATGCTTATCTTAGGAAAAAGAGAGTTTGAAAAGAGATCCCACTGCTTATACATAATGTCATCATCCCAATCAGTGGCTAAGAGAAAGTGGAATTGCCCAACTCCTCTTTTGATTTGTGAGATAGAATGATTTGGGGGCTGAAAAGATAGCCGAGGTCTGACAAGTAAGTTCGTGAACTCATCCTAGAAAAAGTGCTACACACCTCATTACTAAATATCACTATGGTCATTTTTGAAGTGCTCCCCTTGGGAAGCTATGTACTGATGCCAGTGCCTAGTCCATCCTTCAAAGCAATTTTGGAACTCTTTTTCTGGGATGGCCATCAGAGCTGTGATAGTATTACCCTTGATATCCTGAATGTCGTCAAAATGTCTTCCTTTCACTATTTCCTTTATCTTTGGGTAAAGAAAGAAGTCACTGGGGGCCAGATCAGGTGAGTAGGGAGGGTGTTCCAATACAGTGATTTGTTTACTGGCTAAAAACTCCCTCACAGACGGTGCAGTGTGAGCTGGTGCCTTGTCATGATGCACGAGCCATGAATTGTTGGCAAGAAGTTCAGGTCATCTAACTTTCTCATGCAGCCTTTTCAGCACTTCCAAATAGTAAACTTGGTTAACTGTTAGTCCAGTTGGTACAAATTCATAAGGAATAATACCTCTGATATCAAAAAGTTTAGCAACATCATTGCAACAAGTTGGCGAACTTAATTGTCTGACCTTGTAAGAATAAAAAAAAAAACTACAACAACAACAAAAAATGTAATGTACCTAAAATAGGGTGATAGTAAGAGAGCTTTTGTTTCGAATTTTAACTTCTGGTCCAGATGAAACATTTTCTGGAGTTCTAGGTGGACTTGTGAATGAAATTTTGGTACCACTATTGGTAAAATTGAGAAACTGGAAGATAGATATTATTTTGATGTTCCAAAGGGGAAGTAAGATAGGTTATGCAAATGTGATCTTGATCAGGCAACATTATTATTAAATTATAAAAGGATTGTTTATGAGCACTTAGGAAGGAACAATAGAACAATAACCCCTGGAAATCAGCATGCATTTCTTTAAAACATTTTGGTCTTATCCCATTTCATTTTCTGTTAGGAAAGCTAGACTGGTAGACACATCTAGATCTTAGCACACCTTTTGATAGTCTTTTGATATTATAACTTTATGGAGAAACTAGAAAATTAGATACTTAGCTATGTCGCTCCCAAAAGGATGATTCCCAATGAGTCTGGTGTCAGGTCTTCAGGGGCATGCCACAGACACTGTGTTAATTAACGTTTTAATAATTTAGTTAAGGTTTGGAAGCATGCTTTTCAAGTTTATGGACATTGAGGTGTATTAGAATCAGAATCAACAGTTTTTGAAATACTTGAGTTGTTGGACCTCATCTAACAAGATGAACTGAAATAGAGATAAAGACTGTTGTGATGCCAGCAGGAATTTTCAGTAGAGATTTCGATGGTATGATTTCTAAGGTTTTCTTGAAATCTGACCGATGATTCTACCAGAATAATGTGTAGCAGGTCTCCCATGTCCTGAACCATGTGGATGTAATTTTTTAAAAGAAATTTGCTTCGCAGCAAATCACTAAGTTTAACTGTACAATTTCAGATGTATTTAGCTATATAAAGCTCATAATTTTGTGAAGTTAAAATTACTTTATATGGAGGAAGAATTGTTTGCTGCTCTTTATTTCTGCCTAGTGCAGTAATTTCTGTTTTACATGGAGAATGTAAAATCAGTTTCTGTGTATTTAAACATACTGTCTCTTCCACCTGCAGTTTCTGGAAATAATGAAGGCCATGAATTAGCCTTGGAACCTGGGACACCCTAAATTATTTTTTCCATGTCAATTTGATTATTATGCTTAATAACTAGGTGATATAGTAGTTGTCTCACTGTTCTCTACAGTGACAGCTTGAGAAAATGTGCCGTGATAGTCCCGGATTTTGTTCTCTTTCACCTATTGATATTCCTCTGTCCATTTTTATGACTACTATAAACACTAGTTTCTTGTTTATAAGGTGTCCTTTCTTATAAAGGACATTAAGTGAATTTAAATATAAAATTGTTTTATAACCAATATAATTTATGTTCCTTTTGTTGAAACAGCCAAAATATTTTTGAAAATATATATTTAAATAAACCATAATGAGCTATGTTGGAAAGAAGGTATAATGAATGAATAATTGTGTGTGTGTGTGTGTGTGTGTGTGTGTGTGTGTGTGGTTTTAAAGTACTGTTGGATTCGGATTCAGTTTGACAGTTTTTGATCAAAATAAAATATGTTTTACCAATTTTGTAACCCATGTGTTTCTGTATCCCTAAGTCCAATTTAAGTATCTGCAGGAGTTACCCCAACGCACACACTCCCCCGTCCCTTTAACTGTAGCCCCTCTTGCAGATAGATCTTTGTTTATTGACTTAGATTAGAACTGGCCTAGAGCCCAGTGATGGTCATTTCTCCTCTTAAGGTTTTTGGTTACAAATCTGCTTTTGTTGCCAGATCCAATAAAGATTCTTGATTGTTTTTGTTAGTTTTATTACAAGTTCTTGCCAAAGAAACAATGTATTATAACCAAAACAGATGTTCTGTTTAGACAAGTGTATTTGCTATAAAAGAACCTAAACTATAAAATAACCTAAAATATAAATTAAATAGTATGTTCAGCATTTTGTAACAATTGATGAACTTTGGGATTTCATGAGTGTGTTTCTTAACCTTTAGAAATGGAAGAAACAATGCCTTATCTTGAGTAATTGTTTTAGATTTTCTCTACCTCAGCTTGTGTATGTATAGTATTTACATCATAGATCCTCCTCAAAACTAACATTTTTTTGTGATCTTGAAAGTGGAGTGGAGGTCTCTTATTTCTTAAAGTACATACATCAAATAACCAGTATTTCTTGTCATAGAGACATCAGTTGAGTAGAAAAGAATAGTTTTTTAATATCCTAATGCTTATAAACAGTTAGGTGAAATAATTACACATAGACCTTTCCATAAATGGTGTACCTGGTGAAGTTAGGAACCATAATAAAGGGTTGTAGTGTAGCTCTCTTGAGACTTGAAGTAACCGACTCTGTGACTAGGACCCAGTGCAGTATTGATTTATGCTGAATTCTGTGTTGTAGAGAACACAGGCATGTAGTAAATACAAGATGAATGCACTTACACGGTGTAATTGTAGCTCTTTTTTGGTCATAGTTCCTAGAATAAATTAAATGCATAAAGGATAAAACTGCACTATCAATAGGTTACTATCGGAATGAGTATTACCTTGAGATTGTTAACTCCTTGGCCTGTTCTCATTTATATTCTCCTCCTTGGCATTAAACAACTTGCTGTTTTTTGTCACCTTTGGACAACACCTTTAAAATCAATTGCTTATTGGGGAACAGTTAAGTTTTTTTGTTTTTATTAGAACTCTTTGGGTTGTACAGAATCACTGTGGTTCTCTCATTTTGATTGCATTAGAAGAATGCAAAATGGCTAGAGTCCTTTGTTGTTGAGATCCTTTTTCATTTGATTACATAGGACTTGAAGAGTCTGGGGCCAGAAATTGATATTTGCTACTAGGAGTTGTTGAATCCACCTTATTTGTGTTTCATATGTTTTTATTTTTTTTGAGGAGGGGGATCTTTTGAATTTGATGTATTATGTGTGGCTAAATCGTTGTATTATGCTCTCCTAACTTACTGAAATACCACTTTCAAGTTCCCCACATCCGTACATTTCTAAGGTTACACCCAGCTTAATTCCCATTACTTTTCCGCTTCACAGCACTTGCATTTTGAAGGGACCCTAACATTTGGGTTCACATTATGATAATTAGGTTTCAGGGCCATGGGGGATTAAAGATGTCTTAGGTCTAGTTGCAGAATAAAGTTCAGAAGCACTTGTAAAACTTGCCTGATTGGTGGGTAGAGGTGCTTTTATTTATTCACTACTCATGCAGCATTAATCCGTATTTCATCAGGTACCTACAGTGCTGTAATTCTAGATGTGACCTTGGACTTGATTTACTTCAGCTTCGTTTTCTTTATTAATGTGCCATGAAAGAGGTACATGAAAGATAGCCAACATCAAAAAACCTTTTAAAGTAAAATGGTTGATAGGAATTCTCTGGTATTTAGCACTGTCTGTCAAATGTTTCAGCTGGTTTGCATCCTTTTACAAGCTCTAGCTTGCTGCACTAAAAGAAATTTAAAGCGGTTGTTTCAAGGCAGGGCTGATGGGGAACGTGGTTATGGTGGTGGTGGTGGTGGTATTGGGTGGGTGGCATTAGCCGGGGAAGAGAGTAAATGAGAAGTTAAGAACATATTCTTTTTCAACTGTGCTCTTCCCAAGATGGTTTGTTTCTGTGTTTTTCTTTGGGTCGGGTGTTTTTAGTTCAGTGCAATGCTTATGATTAGAGTGAGGAGGCACTCATCTTGGTTATAAGAAGATTGAAGAGGGTGGCCAAAGAAAATTCATCAGACCTCTGCAAAAGAAAGAATAAAAGGCAATGTCACTATCTTATTCAGAGGTTGTTTAGCTATTTTAACTTTACAATTTGTTTGTTCTTTACTGAATCATCTGAGAAAAAGCTTTTAAACACAGTAATATGGGAAACTGAGTCTTAAGAACAAAGGAAAGAGGACTCAAAAGGCTTGCCATTTGTACCGTGGAATATTTATTTTTCTGTAAACACGTTTTAGAGGCTATTGTCTCTGTTCTAGGCTGAATGTATAGGGGTAGAACTTGTAGCTCAGGTTTAAAACTCTGATCCCTTATTTGTTTCATAAATATTTGTTGGAAATTTCTCCCTGTATAATAAAAAATAGTTTAAAGCATTTTGCTTTTTAGATAATCACAAGGATTGTGGATCTATTCCTGTTGTCTTCGCTATAGAACGATCTTAATAGTTAAAAGAGAAATCACAGAATGTTTTAGAAAATGAAATTAACTTGCTTTCAAATTTATATTTTATTTTTAATTTACTAACATAACTTTGACTTGTAAGAAGTCTTTTAAAAGCTATTGTAATAAAAACTTTTTTGTAATTAGTATTTGTTAAAATGTCTTTATAGTGTTAAAATGCTTTAAAAATAGCATATCCTCTTGATATTCTGTAATTTTGTTCACACATACCTGCTTAACTAACTTTTATTCATATATGGCAGGAAAATAAATTTCAACCCAGATGTGGTATTGGTGATTTATTGAAATAAAGTATTTGGCCTGCAAAGTTTAAAAAATCAACACTACGACGGGTACAGAGGAGTTTGGTAATGGCCTTTTCTTTTCAAGGAATGCAGATTTTTGAGACAGACAGGCTTATTTTTAATTAAAATTCATAGGTTATATAAGAAGAGCCCAGATAACCTGTGTTCTTCTCTTCGCTCCTTTATTGGGGCAGGGGGCCCTACCTCTCAAGCCCTTAGGGAGATTCTGTATTTGATTCTCAACATGGACTGCTACTTGTAGATGATTTAGACTTTAGTGGGAGAAGTAATCGTTAAAACATCTACCAAGAAATCAGTTTTTTTTTCTATTTCAGTAAATTTTTGTGAGATGCAGACAGACTACAAGGATGCTAGGGACCTCTGCTCAGTGTTTCAGGTTTGGTTTTGACGTTTTTCTTATTCATGGTTTTTGGCCGGGACATATGAGAAACGGATAAAGCAAGCCAGGAACACGTTAGGCTTTTGAAGTATCTTAGATCTTTCAGGTTGGAATTGCCTCCTAGTCTTCATTTTCTTACTGTTATTTGTTTGTCTCCCTTCTGGTTACCTTTCCCTAGTTAGAAGTGACAGGTTTGTGTTAAGTGGAAAATTGAAAATATATCTGAATTTAATATCTTGGGGGAAAGTTTGTCTCCAAAATCTAGTGTATGTACAGCAGTCTTTTTATGTTGTTTTTGTATAGAAGTGAAATACTTTATTTAAATTCCTCTCTACTGTTAGAAGCCTGAGACCTTACTGCAGTGTCACATTTACTTTCATTCTTACTAAGATGTTCAAGAATCTTTTGGTTATATTGGGTAATTGTCTTCCCCTTTTGTCAAAATTCATTTACTCATTCATATTCAGCAAATGCTTATTGAGTACCTTGGTCTGTGCTAAGCACTGTGACGTCAAAGATTCATAAAACCTTATCCATTGGCTATCTTGTGTTCCATCCAGCAGCCTCCTCTAACTTATACCTCATCTGGATTCCTTTCCAGTTTCATATACTGAAATGGAATAATCTTACTTCTGCTTCTGGTAACCATTCTTTCTATGCATCCTTGACCTATTCTTTGCTCTTAAATTTAGACAATGTTCCAAATATTTTCTCATTCTCTTTATCTTTTCTGTTTATATTCTTTTCCTTGATAATTTCTCCATTCACTTCTGGTACTTCATCTGTGGATTCCAAACCTACATCTGTAGTTTCAAGTTCTCTCCAGAGATCTGGACTCAAGTTTCAGTGGCTTGCTGTCAGTCTCTTGAATATCCCTCTGGTGCCTCAAACTTAACTTTTTGCCTTGGCTCCTAAACCTGTTTTGCTTCATGTGTTTTTTTGTTCTTTTGTAAACCCTCCTTCGTGGATGGACTAGCAATTCCCTTGGGCACAAACTTGGTAATCTTTGATTTCATATTGTGCTGCATACTCCATTCAAACTGCCATGAAATCCTGTTGATTCTCCCTCTGGAATGTTTCTCTTATTTCTTTCTTTCCTTCAGTGTCTCCTGTTTGCCAGTCTTCTTCCTCTTAGATTTTAAGCCTTTTATGAACTGGCTTCAAGCTACTCTTCCAATGTAATCTCTTGATACTCCCTTCTCAACCCAAGATGCGATGTTCATCATTCAAGCTTTTGTAATCTGCGTCTGTGCAGTTATCTTTACATATGCCACTGGTGCCATTCATTAAGGAATCATACAATGTAAAAAATTATACATATACCAACAGTTTATTCATTATAAGAATTAGCACAGTTATAATTTATATGTCTGTATTAAAAATAAGCTAATATAAATCCACTTTCAATATGTTGTTTTGTTTTTCAAGATAGCCTCTTTAAATCTTCCCCTGGTCTGCTTCTATTACTTCCAATGAAATTTTGGTTCCTGTTTTTAGTGTATTTAAATACACTTTCCCTTCATATGAAGTATCCTCTGATATCAATAATTCCTTATGCCGAGTAAAGTGGAATATTTCTTCTTTGAAATTTGTTGAATTTCTTCTTTCTGCCTCTTTTGTAGTTAAGAAAACAGGCTGTGGAGCCAGGTTCAAATGGCAGTTGCATCCCTTCCTGCCCTTACAATGACTACAGTCAAGTTACCTCTGTGCCTTCATCTTTAAAGTGGGAATAATAATAGTATCTACCACAGGATTTTGGTGAAGATTAAATGGGGTAATAGATTTAAAAACACTTAGAATAGTGCTTGGCACATAGCATGTAATCAATAAGTGTGAGCACCTACTATTTTTATGAGAATTACTAAATGTATGATTATCGTTATTATTCATACTGTCTTCTTTCCTTGGAATACCCTTTCCTCATCCCCTGCCTTTCACAATCCCACCTAGACTTCAGGGCCTGTCTCAGGTGTCACATTCTCCATGAAATTCTCTTCGGTTGGAATTAATCTTGCCTTCTTCCTCTGTGTGCTCGTAAAACTTTCCATGTACTTCTACCACGACAGTTAAAATATAGCCTTCTTTGTACTGTACCCATCTGTGTAGCTGTTATTTGGGTAGTTGTTTATCACTAGGGAGGCATCGCTGTTTGTTCCTTTAGAAGAGGAATACTTTGAATTGATTTGAAACTAATTAATCGCACCCCCGCCTGCACATATGTATGTGGAGAGTATGTATATATATTTATATACATATATAACCCTTTTGTGTATAAGGCACTCCTGTAAGGTCTATGGAGGATACAAAAAAAAAAAAAAGGTAATGCTTTCCAGATTAAGACCAAATGTTATCTGTACATTTAAAAAGGTTTTTAAAAATACCAAAGAAAATATATAACTTAAACAATAGTGACCTATGATCAACAATAGTAACAATGATTAAATGACCTGTGTTCTCACCATTCAGCTTAAGACATGTAACCTTGTCAGTATTTCTGCAACCCCATCTGTTTCTCCTCCTTCACAACTCCCACCTCCCCTTCCAGAGATATTCACTCTCCTTAACTCTTGTTAATTATTCCCTTGCTATTTTGATGGCTCCTTTATGTAACTAGAATCATATATAACATGTATTCTGTGAGCTTTTTAACTCAAGATTATTTTATAGATTCATTCATTTTGATATGTATATAGCTGTTTCATTAATTTTCAGTGTTAGATAATTATACAATATTTTTCTATTTTATAGTTGATGGGCTTTTGGGTTGTTAATCAGTTTTGTTGTTTTCAAAAGTCTTAATTCATTTGTTTAAATAATAGCTTTATCGAGTTATAATTCACATACCGTACAATACACCCATTTGAAATGTACAGCTCAATGAATGTTAGTATATTCCCAGATATGTGCCATAATCACCGCTGTCAATTTTAAAGCATTTTATCATCGTAAAAGAAGCCCCATACCCTTTCACTCTCACTCCCTATTCCCTCTCTCCTTCCTCACTCCCCCAACCTTAAGCAACCACTAATCCACTTACTGTCTCTATAGATTTCTGTGTTCTGAAGATTTCATGTGAATGGACTCATACCATATGTGGTCTTTTGTAACTGTGTTCTTTCACTTAGCATAATGGTTTCAAGGTTCATTTATGTTGTAGCATTTATTAGAACTTTATTCCTTTTATGACTGAATGATATTCCATTGTATGGACATATCACATTTTGTTTATCCAGTCATCAGTTGATGGACATTTAGGTTATTTCCACTCTTTGGCTATTATGAATAATGCTATGAATATTCATGGACAAGTTTTTGTGTGGACATATGTATACATTTCTCTTGGGTATATACTTAGGAGTGAAATTATCATTGTAACTCTATAATGAATTGGTTGAAGAACAGCATTCTGTTTTCCAAAATATCGGCACCGTTTTACATTTCCTCCAGCCCAGTATTGTATGAAGGTTCTCAACTTCTCCATGTTCTCACCACACTTATTATTTGACTTCTTAATTGTAGCTACCCCAGTTGGTATGAATTGGTATTTCTTTGAGGACTAATAATGTTGAGCATATTTCATATTCTTATTGGCCATTTGTGTATGTTCCTTGGGTAAATGTTTATTCAGCTCTCTTGCTTATTCTTTATTTGATTATTTGTCTATCCATTTTTTATTTTCTTTTTTTTTATTATTAAATTTATTGAGGTGACAATTGTTAGTAAAATTGCATAGATTTCAGGTGTACAATTCTGTATTACATCATCTATAAATCCCATTGTGTGTTCATCACCCAGAGTCAGTTCTCCTTCCATCACCATATATTCGATCGCCCTTACCCTCATCTCCCACCCCCCACCCCCCACCCCCTTTACCTTCTGGCAACCACCAAACCATTTGTCTATCCATTATTGAGTTGTAAGAGTTTTTTTATAAATTCTGGATACAAATCCCTTACCAGATGGATGATTTGCAAATATTTTTTCCTATTCTTTAGGTTACTTTCTTGATGATCACTTTTGAAGCACAAAGTTTTACATTTTGGTGAAGTCCAATTTTTCTGTTTTTCTTTTGTTGCTCATGCTTTTGGGGTCATGTAAGAATCCTTTGCCAAATCCAAGGTCATGAAAATCTACTATGTTTTCTTCTAAAAAAGAGTTCTGTAGTTTTAGCTTTTGTGTTCAGGTCTTTGATCCATTTGAGTTACTTTTTGTATATGGTGTAAGGTTAAGAATCCAATATCATTCTTTTGTATGTGGCTCTTCACTTATCCCAGTAACATTTGTTAAAAAGACTATCCTTGCCCCATTGGATGATCTTGGCACCCTTGTCAAGATCAGTTGACCAAAGATGTATAAATTTATCTCTGGATTTTAAGTTCTATTTCATTGATCTATGTCTGTCCTTGTGCCACTACCACATTATCTTGGTTGTCACTGTTTTGTAGAAAGTATTAAGATCAGGAAGTATGAGTCTTCCACTTTGTTCTTTGTCAAGGTTGTTCGGCTATTCAGAATTCCTTGCAATCCCATATTACCTTTAGAAACAGCATGTTAATTTCTACACAGAAGTCGGCTGAGATTCTGATAAGTGTTATATTGATAGAGTAGATCAGTTTGGGGATTAATGCCATTTTAGCAATGTTAAGTCTTCTAATCCATGAATATGTGATGCCTTTCCATTTATTTAGATCTTTAATTTCTTTCAACAATGTCTTGTAGTTTTCAGAGTAAACGTTTTACACTTTTGTTAAATATATTTTTAGTTATTTTATTCTTCTTGATACTGTTGTAAGTAAAATTTTCTTATTTCATTTTTGGAGTTTTCATTGAAAGTGTATAGAAATGTAACTGATTTTTGTGATTTTTCTTTTATCTTACATCCTTACTGAACATGTTAATTGGTTTAACAGTTTTTTAGCGTATTCCTTAGGATTTGCTATATATAAGATCGTGCCATGTCATCTGTGAATAATTTTACTAATCTGGGTATCTTTTTTTTTTTTTTCCTTTTCCTGACTACCTTGGCTAGAACCTTCAATACAATGTTGAATAGAGGTAACCAGAATAGAATCCTTATCTTGTTCCTGGTCATAGAGAAAAGCATCCAGTTTTTGATCATTAACTGTGATGTTAGCTGTGAGGTTTCTTTTTATATTCCCTGTATATGATTGAGGAAGTTCCCTTCTAACCCTCATTTTTTAGTGCTTTTATCATGAAAGGATGTTGGGTTTTGTCAAATGCTTTTTCTGTGTCTCTGGAGGTGATCGTATGAGGTGTTTTTTGTTTTTTTTTAATTTTGTTGCCATGATGTATTACATTCATTGATTTTCAGATGCTGAACCAACCTTGCATTCTTGGGCTATGTTTTACTTGGTCATGGTGTATAATTATTTTTATATGTTGCTAGATTTACTTTGCTAATATTTTGTTGACAATTTTTACATCCATATTCATAAGCAGTGTATATTTGTAGTTTTCTTGTGTCGTCTTTGCCTGCTTTTGATATCAGTAATACTGGCCTTATAGAATGAGTTGGGAAGTGTTCCTCCTAAGTTGTGTAAGAAATTGGTATTAGTTTTTTGTTGGTTTCTTTTTTTTTAATGTTTGGTAGAATTCAGTGGTAAAGCTATCTGGTCCTGGTTTTTCTTCGTGGGTAGTTTTTTTTTATTACTAATTCAATGTCTTTGTTATAGGTCTATTCAGATCGTCTATTTCTTGAGTCATTTTCAGTAGGTTGTATCTTTTCAGGAATTTGTCCATTTCATCTAAGTTACCTAATTTATTGCCATACAATTTTTTCTTATTATTCCTTTAAAATCATTTTTATTTTTGAAAGGTTGGTAGTAATGTCCTCCTTCCATTTCTGATTTTAGTAATTTAAGTCTTCTCTTTTTTTTCTTGGTCAATCTGACTAATGATTTGTCAATTTTGTTCATATTTTCTAAGAGCCAACTTTTGATTTCATTGAAATGCTCTATTGTTTTTCTCTGTTTAATCAGTTTACGTTCTAATCTTTATTTTTTCCTCCCTTCTGCTTGCTTTAGGTTTAGTTTGTTCCTCATTTTCAGTGTGGTGTCTTAGGTGGAAGGTTAAGTTTTTGATTTGAGATCTTCGTTTTTTGATATAGGAATTTACAACTATAATTTTTCCTTTAAGCACTTGTTTAGTTGTATGCCATGTTTTCATTTTCATTCATCTCAAATTATTTTCCATTTTCCTTTTTGATTTATTCTTTGACCGTTAGTTATTTAGGAGTGTATTACTCAATTTCCATATGTTTGTAAATTTCCCAGATTTCTTTCTGATTTCTAATTTTACTTCATTGCGGTTATAGAACATACTTTGTATTGTTTCTATCCTTTTAGTTTTTATTTATTTGTCTGTTTATCACCAACGCTGCTTAAAATTTTTCTTACTGTGATAAAGTATATATAACATTATTTATCATTTTAACCACTCATAAGTGTACAATTCAGCAATGTTAAATACAGTCACAATATTGCGTAACAATCACTACTGCCTATATCCAAAACCTTTTCATCATACCCAACAGAAACGTACCCACTAAGTAGTTTGCCCTACCACCTTTCCCCTGAGCCCCGATAACCTTTAGTCTCCTTTTGTCTCTATGATTTTGCCTGTTCTAGGGACCTTATATATGTGGAATCATACAGTAGCTGCCCTTCTCTGTCTGGTTTCTTTCACTTAGCATAATATTTTCATGGTTCATCCATGTTGTATCATACATTAAAATTTCATTCCTTTTCATGGCTGAATAATTTTATATGTATATACCATATTTTATTTATTGATTAGTTTGTTTGCTTATTTATCTATCTACCTATCTGTTGATGGACACTAGGGTTCTTTCAATCTTTTGGCTATTGTGTATAATGTTGCTATGAACATTGGTGTGCAAATCTCTGTTTGAGTCCCTGCTTTTCCATTTGGATCATATGGTAGTTTTATGTTTACACTTTTGAGAAATTGCTAAAATGGTTTCCATAACAGCTGTACCATTTTACATTCCTATCAGCAGTGCACTAGAGTTCCAATTTCTCCACATCCTCGTTAACATTTATTATTTTCTCTTTTTTTTATTATTGCCATCCTAATAGGTGTGAAGTGGTATCTCATTGTGGTTTGATTTGCATTTCTATAATGACAAATGATATGGAGCATGTTTTCATGTGCTTATTGGCTATTTATATCACTTCTTTGGAGAAACATCTATTCAAGCCTTTTACTCATTTTTGAATTGGATTATCTCTTTTTTTTTTGGTATTGAATTGTGGAAGTTCTTTATATTCTGGAACAGGCGCTTGCCTCTGGTGCTTCTGTAACGCTCCGCAGCTTTTTGGCTGTGTTTTGGTGGTGAATATGGAGATCTTGTAGCTGCCATCAAAGATACCAGAGGCAAAAACTGCTCTTTGGCATTGTGAACAGGTGAGTCTCCTTTCTCAGAAGGTTTTCCTGGGTTGGAGGGGTATCTCTTCCAGACACTCTTCAATTAAACCAGATTCATAGCTTCAGCAAATAGTATATGTCTGCAGGCTTTACTCCACCCGGAACAGCACAGAAGAACCACTGGGGCCACAGAGCCCACTGCTGCTTTCCCAGTGTGCCCACCGCTCACCCCTTATTGGGCCCTCCTTGACTGACATCTGCAAACACTTTCATTTGACTGGGATATAATTTTCCATTCTTTTCACTTTTGTCCTTTCTGCATGTTGTGTTTAGATACATCTTTTTTTAAAGATGAAAGGCAACTTTATAACATTGTTACAAGGATTAAACGAGTTAACATAGAATGGTTCCACTGCTGTACATACCAAGGAAAATTCCATCCTCTCTGAAGAAAAGAAACACATTAAAGCTAGGTAGCAAAGATTTTCTAGAGTTAAAATTCTGGGGAAAATGAATACACAATTTAAAAAAAAAAAAAAAATCACGTACTGTATGTGCCTGAGTCAGCAGAAGTAACAAAATTTGCTTTTGAATCAGCAGATATGCAGTTGTTGGAATTATCACATAAAGAATATAGTGTACCTGTGTTGAGTGTATTCAAGGAAATAGAGTATGACACGGAAAGGGGGGCACAATGAAAATCGGGCTTAACCAGAGATCTCCTTGTAATCTCCTTAAATAGCTACCTGGGCCACTGAAAGTAAAACAGGCCAGACGAACTTTTTGGTTATTTTTTGCTTTGGTAGTGGCCCTTCTTTCTCTGGGCCAGTGGAGGCCAAGGTTTAGTTTGAAAGGAGCGGGGTGGAGGTGAGGTGGTGGTAAGGAAAAGGGATACCCACGTTGTAGAGTTGAGGACCCTGAGTAGGAGAGAACAGTAAGTTCTATACTATAAAGTTGTTGCCTTTATCTTTCCAGGAATAACTGATATTTTGACTTATGTTTTAGGAAACTAAACACTTTGTGTCCTTTTCCAATGGCCTCCTTTAACTAGGATCTATCTAGTTCTTACCTCACTTTTTTAGCCTTGTTCATTTTCAGGATCTCACATTGAGAAAGCATAGAGAAAGCCCAAATCTCCCATTTCGTTCTGAGCAAAATGTGATTTAAATAATTTTTGTAGTTCAAACTTAAAATGCATGCTTTGGCAGTTTGTAAATTGGCTCATTAATGTAAACAAAATAATCAGATCAGATATTTTGTGTTTAAAGAGATTTAGTTGCTTGAATACAGCTGTGTCCTTTATATAGAGAAATTTCAGGTCATTATTCTGTGATCTGTCCTTTTCTAAACTATTCCTTTATAGTCTGTTGAAAACATAAAAAAGATGTTTCCTCGGTTGGTTCTTAAGAATGCCCCAGGCATGTTGTAAAAAATGTAAAGTGGAAGATTACTGCCTCCCTCAGCCTTAGCTGTGGTTTCTAAACAAGGTGCTATGGATTAAGGTAATGAGAGGGTTGACCTGGGGCCTAGAGGCCTCAGCCAGTCCCTCAGTTCTTCCCTTTCCCACTCCACTCACAAACAACAGAGTTCACAAGTACTGCTAGCCTAGTTTGGAAATTACTGTACAATATTGTTCTGTCATTCATTCTGCTCAAAATAATCTCATGTAAGTTGGGAGGTGTGAGTATTTACTTAAATATTCATGCAATAGATTCTTTGAAGAGTCAGTACTGCATATAAGAGCCAGAGGTAGAGAAATAAGTATTACAATGATTGGTGAGGTGTGGTGGTGATGGAGTCACTGCCTCTTTCCTAGGCGGTACATGTAGTGCTAAGTGTAAGAGCGTGGACTTTAGAGTCATACAGTCCTGAGTTTGAACATCAGCTTGGCTCCTTGCCAGCTATCTGTCTTTGGGCAAGTTTCTTAATCTCTGTGAGCTCCAGTTTTCTAATTAGTAAAAGGAGAGTAATAATACCGGTCTGTACTGTGGTAAATATAGTACATAGCTCAAAGTAGTGGCTACGAATATGGACTCTTAAGTCAGACTATCTGTGTTCATATTGAAATTCTGCCACTTACTAGTTGTATAAACTTCAGCAAATGACCTAATTTCCGTACCTCAGTTTCCTCAGCTGTTACATGGGATAACAAGGTTATTTTGAAAATTAAAGAAATTAATACATACGTTGCTACGACAGTATCTGATCCTATGAGAGCTAACACCCAGTAACTAACAGGTCTCCTTTCATTCTGAAGTGGTTTCACACTTATGTCCAGCAGGATATAATTTCATCTACTCTCTCGTTCCCAGGTTCTCACTGAATTTGCTGTCCTTGAGCTTAAAGCACTGTCAGACTCCAGATATCTAAGTCATATTGCTCAGTGGTATGATCTCTCATGAGATAGAGAAATTCCATTTAAAATTAAGAGTCACATCCAGTGATAAAAGGACTGAATGAGGATATTTGATAAACAATATAGTCTCTCATAGCTATTCATAATCTAAGACAGACTTGGAGTTTTTGGTTGGAAATGCTTTGACAATTATTTGTACTATAGAATTTGAAGGTATAAGGAAGTTGTTAATAATTTTAAAAGTGGTTTAAATGAGAATTGGAACACTTTGAAAAGCATTGATTCCAGAGAGACTGTGAAGAAAGTAGATATTTCTTCTGGCAACCTTGATTCAGACTGTTCATTGATTTCTACAACGATGGAGCCAGAGGTCTCAGACAATTCCAACAACCCTCCATTCCATTTATTTCTTGCTGAGAAGGGTCCCAAAGTGTTATATGTATTTGTTTTCATTCAGTCATAGATTATGTAAGGAAACTGTTTTTCTGCCTAATTTTAGCTTGAAAGCTAGATAAACTATGTTGTCGTTATCTGTGTTGGGATGTGTTTCTGAATGATATTTTTGCACTGTTAGAAATGCTGTGTGATAGTAATCTTTTTTCCTTTTCTTTCATAGGTGAGTTGGCTAGATACATTTTATTTCTCACATTTTGTTTTTTTGTTGAGGTTCATACCCATTACTTGTGAAATTATATTTGTGTTATTTAGTACTGCTGGTTATCCAAGATGCTACCTCACCACACCAAATTATCCCTGCTTATTTGCACTGTCAGTAGGTCACTGCTTTGTAGAAGGTGATTTCAGAAACCGGGTAATGACTCTTAGTAAGAATTTCAAATAGTTTGCCCCTTTATAAAAAAAAAAAAAAAAAAAGACAGAAAGTGGTTACTTCAGTCAAAAATCAGGAACCGTGCCTTCACATATTGACTTTAGGAGTTTTATTTAGGAAGTATTTTTATTTTATAGTGAATTACTTTGTATTATAGTATGTAATATTTCTAACTTAAATCATAGTGCACATCTCATAATTTAATAAAAGTAGACTTTAGTGAATTACTTAATTCAGACTTTTTTGTAATAATATCCCACGGATTTACTACTGCTTCTCAAGTACCTTTACACTTTTTCTTATTTATGTGTCACAGTAACCCCTTGGTTGCATTTACAGGTGAGGAGACTGAACTGCAGGCTGATCTGATACGGATTAAAGACTCAGTGGAATGGGGACTCAAATCCAGGGTATTTGATCCAGCAGACATGCTTTTTCACCTCTGTGTTGTTTAAATGTGGCAGGTTTTTCCAGAAAGTTTAACTTAAGGGAATAAATGCCTATCTTCAACACTCTTGAATTTACCTTTTACCTTTGATTGTTCACTAGAAGATTGTGGAGACAATAGCAAAAATCTTCTGAACAAGACTTTTTATATTCATGTTAATTCATGTTCATCTGTTTTTTTAGCATTGAGGAATTCCCCTAAATTATACATAATACAGTATTGGAGGCAGAGTACCCTCAAAGATCTAGTCCAACTCCTCATGTTCCAAAAAGGACCTGAGTTTCAGTGATCAGGCCAGCCAGATTTTGTTCTTTGTGGGCCCTAAAACTCTTTCAAATAGTTATTGAGGTAGTGGAATGCAACACCTTTTTAAAAATTTTTCCATCTTCAATTCACCATAAACTAAATTTGTTTCAATGCTAAGTTGAAATTAATTATTTCATGAACTGCTCAGTTATTTTTTTAAGGGAGCATTCTGGAGGAGTAAAGCTTGCAGGCAGTAAACTAGCCCTTACTATGAAACTAGACTGCATATGAGTGTAGTGATGTATTCTCATCAGTATCCAGATGGTTTCTGAGCCTGAACTCTCAACAGATGACAGGAAATAATAACTGAGGGGCTCCCTTTGGCCTAACATAGTTTTATATGATGAAGAGTATGGAGGAAAAAAGAGAAGATCTTTCCACCGCTTCTGGTGCTGTCCTGTGGATATGACCTCACTGGAGCAGTGGGTTAAATGTTGCAGAAAAAAATAGTGGTATGACGAAGAAGGAAAGAGTTTGAAGGTAGAGCTTGATTTCTTGGTTTTGTAGGGGAGGAAAAACTTATCCTTGATGCTTTTAAGGTCCATGGCTGGGCCAGAAAATTAAACAGAAAAGCGTACAAATTTATTTAATATAAGTTTTATGTGACATGAGAGCATGCATATAGAAATGAGGACACAAAGAAACAGTTAAGCCTGAGAGTTTTTGTACTAGGTTTGATGAAGAGTGTAAAGTTGTGGAAAACCACAATAGGGAACAAAAAGGGTATGAGCTAAAGGTAGTAAACAGGGCAAACGTAGCAAGGCCTGTGCATTTGGATTCCTCTTGGCCATCCATCCACCTTCAAAGATAAGGCGTTTTTTTTCTTCCAGCTACGGGGAGGCACCTCACATGAATGACTACGGTTTGCTTCAGGGAGCAAGGGGGAGGTCAGAGAGTTCTTTCTGTTACCTGTCACTTCTCAGATTAGTCCAGCTTAGAATAATCATTCTGTCAAAGTGTCAGATTTTGGGGTGACATATCCTGATTCCCTTCACTTTCAGATTTTGCCTTTTGTTAGCTGAGGGTGTGTGCTCCAAGGATAATTTGTGAGTGGTTAGCTTGGTCCTTCTAAGCATGGGGTTTTTACCTCTTTCCATTTCCCTGGGGAGCATAAACTAGGTGTAGTTTAAGGGGGACAGACCTTTCTTTTCTCGAACAGTAGAACATGGAAGTCCGTTTCCATCATTAACATAGGTGTGGTGTAGGATTAAAGAAAAGTATTACTCACTTATGCAAATTCTAAACACAAAATCACAAGTTAAAAGCTCAACGGAAGGGGTGGTCAGTTGCTTTACCAATAAATTCTTTGCACTGTAAAAATTTTATAGCTCCTATAGCTAGTGAGCTCTCTTGTTGCATTCAAAATGCATTTAGAGTGGAATTTGACTCATGAAAATTCTGGTTAAGAGCAGATTTTCACGAATTCAGCTACACATAAAGCAGAATCTTCATCTTTTTGTTCAAAGCAGAAGCTGGTTGTCACTTGGAAATAGTAGAGACTTTGATCTATACTCTTGGTATAAATGCCTGAATTTGGTGTGCCAGAAGATTGTGTTATGCTTTGAAATTTTAAAATATCCCTTTAACAGATAAGTATAATTTAGTATGTTGGTAGAATTATCCTATATAAATTCAGGGTTTCTTTACATTGGGTTAAGTGATGGGTATTTTCTATGAATAAACCAGGCTGAAAGCTTCTAAGTCCGGAATTGTGGTTAGCAATAGGATTCTGGAAATTAAATATGCTCAGGTCATGCAAATGTATGTAAACTAAGGCAGTGTAGTCTGTAGGTAGAAATGAGAATCAATTACATGAAAATATTCTTTCCTTCCTTTAAACAGTCTTCAGATTTAGAAGCATACTTAAAAAAACAATGTTTTAACTATGAAAACCCCTTTGTCAAGACTCAAGTCTTGACAAAAGTATGTGGGCCCGCATGCTGCTTTGCATAAGAGATAGATGATAGTAATGGGGGAGGAGAGAAGGGATTCAAGTGTAGTATTTAGCCTCTTAGTAGGGGAAGGCAAAGCAAATAGCCATGCTGTGTGTCTCAAAGGACCCTTGTGTGGGTATTTCAACTTGAAAGGGGATTAACATTGGAAGTCTGTGATCATGTCAAACATTTGTAATTGAAGGTGGCGGTTGAAAATAATTCTTAACATAACTGGATCCTAGCAGTCTTACTGATGATGAGGTAAGTGGAGAGAAAAGGAAATGATCTGTTTGTCATCGTTTGAGCCACAAAGCCAAGAAACTTAGTGTCTGGGAATGGAGACTTTAAAAAGAAGCAACATTGGGAAATGTTTGATAATTCATATCAAAGAGGCTTTTTGTAAAAAGCGCAGAAGGAAAATACACATGGGAGTATCTATACCATGGAATTTTGGTTTTGAACGTTGTCCCTTGCCACAGTTGAAATCGACCCTTTTGATTACTTTAGTAGCCACAGGTATTAATAATATAATGATTTTTGCCAAACTGTAAGCCTAGGTAACTTAAGTATATGCCTCATGTAATCAGTCTTAGTCTGTGAGCTTGTTTGTCCTGTTGCCAGTATTTCTGTCCTTTGAATACAAGTTTTAGATCTTTTTAGGGGAAGGTCCTGGACGATCACTAGCTCTTTCCAGTAGATGAGCATGACGCTCACTCCTGTGGGTAAATTACAAATGTTGTACTATATAAATTCACCTGGACTTTCAGTTGGAAAAGATGTATCATGATTGGCTGCCAAAGAACATTTGTTACATCTCTGCACTTACGCTGCTTGCTAATGAGGGAACACTTCTACAAGACCGTCTGAGTGCTATGCAGCCTTTGGAAAACAACAGAGTGAACAGGAAATTACTGTGTGTGGTTTTTTTAGAGGATTTTATTTGCTCATCCAAGGCAATAAGAAACATTAAATAATTTGTGGTGGATTTTTCTGAAGTATCTTCTACAACCTGAAATTCAGTCGGTTATTGTGCTAAGGGATGGGTGCCCTGACCTTGTCAAAAGAGTGAGCAAGGATTTCATTTGACTGTGGTTTGTTAGTTCACAATACTCATGGATATCTGGATCTCTAACCTTGGCTTTTTATAACTCTGTAATCCTAGGCAGTCATTCACTATGAAAACACTTGTGTTTCTCTTTTTTCTTTGTATTTGTTCATTTGAAAAGCCTTTCAAAAGGAATCGCAGCCTGCATGTGATTATAGCTATCAATAGCACTTAAACTAACCTGAGATGAAACTTTTCTTTTTGGATCCTGCTAATTTCAGATATCAATAGGAAAAGAAAAAATTTCCCCCATTAAAAGGCCCGACTTTGCTAATTGGTAGCTGCTCTTTGGGTTGAGCTAGATTCCTTAGGGACAGAATTTGATAGAATAATTTTTGACATTTTAATTTGACAAGAAACAATTCAGGGAAATGACTTAGACATGTGCCTGAAGTGAAGTCTTCTCTTGCTATGATTGTGATACTCAGTGCAGGGAATGCCTTTGAACGTCTGCAGCACTTTGTAAACCCTGTGATCCATTTAATGTGATAGTTCAAGCTTCTTGGCAGGTGTTTTCATAGGAGCTTCACCTAAAATGCTCTTACACAGTTGAAAGACTTTTTTCTATAGATATTAAGATGTGGGGGCTAATGCAGTAAAACATAGCTTTCTATAAGGACCATAGATTTAGATAAAATGTGTAAATTTTATGTCTCTCTGTTCTTTAATTATATTGCAGTCTACATCATCTAACTCAGAAGTATTATTTACTTTAAAAGTACCCCTGGCATTTGAAAATGGTAGGATAGACTAATTTCAGATACAGGTTATTTTTTGTGCTGTTATGTATCTCTGATAATGGAAAATTTACATTTTTAAATGAAGTTAAAACTTGAAACAAATACAGAGTGTACACACACACACACACACACACCATGCATGCTGAGTTATTTCTGAAAAAAGCTGTCTTAGAAATCGGTGTTTCACCAAGTATATTGGAGAATATTTAAAGGACCAAATTAAAGCTGAAATGGGTGTTTGAAAAATATCTGCTGACAGAAGCCTGATTTCTAGGTTGAAAGAAAAGTGATTTTTAGTATCTTCTTTGTGTGTGCGCGTGTGTTTCTAATAAATCAGGTTTTGTTTTTTAACCACTAGATAAGATTAGAAATGGATACTCTCAAATTTGCTCATGATGCTAGTGATTTATTCCAGGTGAAGAAAAGACGTTCATTTTACTAGCAGAATGTCCACCTGAGATTAGGGTGGGTAGAAGGTTTGGAGAAGTAGACTACTTAAGGTCGATTGATTACATTCTGTTACTTCTTTACAACCGTTGTTAGTTTGTATCCTACATATTTTGGTGAAAAATATTTTAGTGAAAAAAAGATTTTAATGGATGTGCCAGTCATGTATGTATGTGTGTGCTTGTGTGTTCACTCTTGCTCTCTCTCCTGAAAACATTTACCCATCTGCTTCCCTTGCCTTCCTTCCTTTCTCTCATCTTTCTTTTTCTCTCCCATTTAAATATGGGGAAAAGGTTAATATCTCTCATATTACTGTGTATAAAACCCTGTAATTATAAATAATTCATTTCATGAATACTTATGATTTGAATCATTTTATATAAATGTTTAGTAAAATCATTTGTTTATTACACTTAGCAATTCACTGTTTATAATTGCTCATAAAGAAGAAACACCACTACTCAATTTTCTTCTAAGAATAAAAAAATTAAAATTACATAAAAGTATGTACAGTTAGGTATGAATTCTAACATCTTTTGGTTTTTGTTGTTTTAGTTTCAAATGAAAATAATGTTGGAATTTCAAATGAAAATAATGTTAGACTATTATTCCAAGTGTGTGATGTGCTCCATTAATATTGCTTCAGAGATAGTAATTTTATTGATAATTGTCCTAAATTTGAGTTAGAGAGCTTGAAATTAACAAGAAAAATTCATTGGAGTCCTTTGATATAAAATATATTTTCAGAACATCAAGTCATTTAAAATTTACTTTGGGGGCGTGGGTGGCCAGTTAGCTCAGTTGGTTAGAGCGTGGTGCTGTTAACAGCAAGGTTTCCAATTTGATCCCCACATGGGCCACTGTGAGCTGCGCCCTCTACAACTAGATTGAAACAACTACATGCCTTGGAGCTGATGGGTCCTGGAAAAACACACTTAAGTAAATTAAAGTTTTTTTAAAAACAATTTACTTTGGAATGGAGACTTCATACTTAAAACCAACTTAGGGGAAATAAAATAATTTTAAAAGTTCTTTCAGCCATTGTGCAGAGTTACTGTTGGAGGTGATTGCCAGCACTGGGGAATCAGGAAGTCTGTAGTTTAAATTCTTCAGGATCAGATTATATCGCAGATTTTCTTTACACATGGTGGTAAATACATATTAAGTGACAGCTATAACTTACTTTTCCTTTCTACCTTTGGGAATCTCAAGAACACAACTTTAGCATTCTTTTAATTTGTGTTATTTTTATATTTGTTTTTAATTTTCAAGAGTATATACCTTTAAATTACAGTGAGACTAAATATCTGAACAACCCTCTAACTTTCTGTATACTATATTGTGTTTTTTAAATTATGTAAATGTCTACTGACCAGGAATTTAACAATTTGGGGCAGGAAACTTTCTTATGAAGGGATGGGGGAGATGTCATTATTTGTAGGTAAGATTAGACAAGGAGGTTGTGTTTACTCACTTGTTAGTTTTAAGGTCCTTTTCCCTCCTGCTTATGATTTTGTTTTAGCTTTAAGATTGTTGAGATAAAATACATTTGGCAAAAAATAAGGCCCAACAGTTAAGATTTAAAATTGCCGGGGATACCAAGAGATATTAAAAGATTTTAGCGCTCTGAAGGGAGAATTGACTACATACGGATTTATTTTTAAGTTTTAGACAATGTACAGTGACTTTAATAAACACAGTCTTTTGTGTTTTGGCTTAATCAGAGAAGTTTCAGTGAGTTTCATTGGCCAAATAACATTTAAGTACCCTTCTGAAACTAATCAAAAAATAATAAAATAAAATAAAAACATTTAAGTACCCTAGTTTATTCTTTCTTTGTTGTGAAGTGAAAAAACGGATGGCTCTTTACAGTGACATTGAAAATTATGTGATAACCCTATCTGACTTGTACTAGTTCTGCTTGTATTGCAGTTGAAATATGTACCAAATCCAGTCCCAGTGCAAACAAAGCTTGTCCATTTCATGTGTCTATTTACCACTTGCATGATTTTGAGCAACAAACGTTCTTTGACAACAACATCACACTTTGTTTTTACTAACTAACACTCATCCTTGCTGTACTCCAAACCTGAACACAGATTGGTTTTTATCCATGTTTTAAAAAAATAAATAAATCCCTCTGTTTTTTCAAGGGTAAGGCAGAAAACCATGAGATGCTGGGAAGTGTGGAATCAAGTTAGCAAAGTGTGTAGGTAAAAAGCTAATAGAGGTGGAAAATAATATCAGGATAACTTGTTTTACAGAAATGGAAGCCTGCAGACTAAATGGTAAAGAAGAAATTAATTTAGAAAATTTGACTTTCATTTAATATTTATTTTAATTTTATTGAGTACATTTGATTTTCAAACTAGAGTATATGTGTGAGATTACTTAGTCCTTATATGAATGTGGTGGGTCTGTGTTAATTGGTATTTACTTTTATCATTTCTATGCTGTATATGTTAATCAGTCTTAAAATAAGATCTGAAAATACGAAGCTGAGAAGTTATTTGAGCATTTGCACAGAGTTTAAGTTTAGTACTTGCTGGTTGCTTAGAAGGCAAGACAAGATAATACAGACTGCAGTGAATTGTCTTAGTATGAAAATGGACACAACTGTATGGCTAATAAATGAATTTCAGTGGGGTAGCCACAGGGAATAAAAATGTTGTAGAGAAAAAATTTATTTGTGAGAGAATTAGAACATTATACTTGTTCTAGATACTTCCAAAGATCCTCGCATTGACAATATATTATTTTAAAATATTGCTAATTTGAATCCAGGTGAAATCCTGGCTCTTGTTTGTGTTTGATCTTTTGAGATATGGGTGGAAATTCGGTGTTTTGAAGTATCCATTTTTGGCCCAGTGATCACCTTCCAATAAAGTATAAAAACCTAAATCACACTGAATTTTCTTTTCCTTGTATGAGTTATATCATCAACTATGTATTCTTCATCTGAGTAAATCCTAGTTTTAGTTTCTGGTGTATCTAACCAGATGACTTGATATAGTGAATGCTTCTCCCTTACCAAATGACTTGCTTTTATGCCTCTCCAGCATCTCCTGCTTTTAGTATTTCTCAGAAATCTTTATTGTTTCTTAGACTCAGATCTGAGGAAAAACAAAGTAGACCATCATGTTATTAACCTCAAGGACAAAAATGCTTATTGATTGACCTTCACAACTTTCGAAAGGCTGTAAGTCTTTCTTATTAAAGGGGAAAACCTGTGAAAAGGTGATTGCAAGGAGAAGAGTGGGCAGAGGGTAGGTATCCAAATAGAAAGAAGTTTGGCTTAACAGTCCAGAGGCCAGTGTTTTCTTTTTAAGTCTTGGTTTCAGATGCTCTCGGTCTAATTTTATTTCACTCTGGTTCTCTTTTACCCCACAGATAAAATGAAGAGGGTACTTACGATCTTAACTTCCTTAGAGAAAGTTAGTTTAATTTGGTAGATCTTAAAGCACTTTCAGAAAGCTGTAAGGATTATGCAAATGCAGGAGATTCGTATGATTTACTTTCCACTTACAGATTAAGCAGAGCATTCTATGGCCATCTTTCTGCATAGGAGCTAGCTTGACCAAATCTCAGACAGATAGGACATGGACAGGTGCCGTTGCACTCAGCTATTGTCCCTTTTGTGAGAGCCTTGAGCTGAATGTTTTTCTGGGTGGCAAATCCTTGGCACCACAGCTTTGTTCTTATATTGGCATCTGGCACTAGATTGATTTAAGTGAGGGTGAGTTTTGCTCTTTTCAGTATGTGCTCTCTAGGCAGTTCCTCTGTGCTTCTGACATGACCACATGCGGCTGCTGCCTTTCCTGCCTTCTAGCACCACGTGTGAGGCTAAGGCCTTCTGACTCCTGCCATTCGGAACCTTTACTTGATGAAAAATGTCAAGATTTTCAGACAAGATGAAGACAGGTATAACTGATCAGTCTTCACTTTCTCTGGAGTAGGCTGAGGGCGTTTGTTCATACATGGATGAATTGCCGGCGTGGTCCAGTTCTGTTAGTTTTGAGAGAGCCACACAGGTTTCGTACAGAAGATTCGGACGTGTTTGTTTAATGTGTTCTTATTCTCCTTGGTATTTAGTGTGGTATTAATTTGCTGTTTGTATAAGCAAACCTTTTAGTGATTTTTTTGTTTTGTTGTGTTTTGTTTTGCATTTCACTGGATAAATGGTGAGGGTTGTAGGGAGGAGTTACTCTTACTCCTCATTGTTATTAAGAACCTCACTGGGAAACTGCAGCGTTTTGAAGATGGGCTTCTGTTATGATCATATTGCCTTGCAGATGCACAAACTGATGACTGTCAAACCGTACATGGTCAGGAGTAAGACCTTCTGTCTGCGGTCCTTGCTGCTTCCTCCCTTTTTTCCATTGAGTCATTTTACTGTTCTAGGACCAGAGGACTGATTAGTAAATAAAGGACAGGAGAAGTGGTAACCTGGTGAGTTTGTTCTTCCCAGTAACTGTATCTAACTGATAGAGGAAGGGACTTGCACTCTGGTGTAAAAGAAGGTTTAAAAAAACTATTATTATTTTCCTTATTCACTTTCAGTCTTACTACTAAATTACAATTGGTTGTATGCTATTGAGTAAACTCTTCTGTTTTTCATTTTTATCTTGGATCTCAAGTTCAGTAATACCACAAAAATGGTGATAGCCTCATTTGGTATCACCATTTGGGAAAGATGTTTTGAATTGCAAAAATGTTATTTTGAATTGCAGAAAATGTGGAGGATGGATGAGATGCACTGTAAGTTTCTTTACTGGGAGCCAGACTGTGTTGAGAGACTGATTCACGTGTCCTCTGACACCTCTTTGGCTAGCTGCTGCTTCCTTAAGTGGCTTTAAGTGGGTCAGTGGAAAAGGGAAGATGAGTATTGGCTTCTTCTTTGTAGTGTAGCTTAGGAAGACAAGTAGAAATATAAAATGCATCTCAAGAAATTGGAAGGCAATGAGGACTAATGGCTTTTATGTAATCAACAGGATCCATGAATTGGAACATAAATATTTGAAAACATTTGGCAGTGGAAGCCTGGAAGCTCTTTAGTAAATAAACCTTCTTGCTGTGTGTCCTAGGTCGACTTGGCTTGTCAAGAAGGATTCTTGTTGCAAATTTAGGTGGATTTTCTTCATGTTTTAACTAGATCCTTCCTATTGTTATAGTTTTTCCATAGAATCACAGAATATGTGTTTCTGGTCAGGATTATAGATACAGTGTTCATGTAAGTTGCCTTATCTTATGATTAGCTTTTCTGACATCGATAATCTTCAAGGAGTAAACATGTATGTAGTATTTTGGATTTCACCTTGGGAATGAATAATCTTCATACTGCTCCTTCTGCCTGAATCAAGCATATTTTATGTATTCTTGAAGTATGTTTCATGCATTTGTAAGTTATAGTCCTAGACAAGATGTGAATTTTAGCTGCCATCTTTGGCTCCTCTTAATTCAAGGTACAATAACTTTTCAACAGAGAAGGGGCTGCACTGGTATATGAGTCATTTTAAAAGGCCATGAGGTGAAGAGACTAACAAAAATATCAAAATAAATCAGTTGTATCTTTCAGGTACTATGCTTTTTTCTGTAATCTCTACCATGTTGGGCCATTTATTTTTATTCCCTTAGTTTTTAAGGTGAACATATTTCTTAGCTCTAAGTGTGGTGTCAAAGCCATAAGACTGACCAGTGCTTCTGAAAATGCTGTCTCAGCAGTCCATGCTCTTTACTGCCAGCATGCCATTCAGTGTTCCCAGGTGATAGTTCAGGCCCTCTGAAGCTAATGTATTCATCCTATAATATGTTAAAGCCAGTCGCAAGTTCTCTTTTCCTCCTAAAATGGGTAGCTATATTTAAGATGATAATTATGATAGGCTTTGCTAAAACAAAACAAAAGAAAAAGCAGATGCTGTGAGTGATACTTACATATTAACATATGGCTTATGCAGATGGAAACCAGGAAGCTGTCACATTTTTCAAGGATACACACACACATATCTGTGTGTGTAAATTTTTTTTTGAGGCCTTAGAACAGTGGTTCTCAAGGTATAGTCCCAGACTTCATCAAAATTTTAAATTCTGTATTTCAAAAAACCATTCAGAAAATGAAAATACAAGCCAAAAATTGGGAGAAAATATTTGCAAATCATGTATCTGATAAAGGACTTGTATTTAGAATACATGAAGAACACTTATTACTCAATAACAAGGAGACAAAAAAGCCAGTTAAAAATGGTCAAAAGATTTGAGTAAATATTTCACTAAAGAAGATTAGGGAAGGCCAACAAATACATTGAGTAAATGCTCAGCATCATCAGTGATTAAAAAAATGTAAATTAAGCTACAAGTAGATACCGTTTCATAACCACTAGAATAGTGAAAAAATAGACAGTAAGAAGTATTGTCAAGAAAAGGAACAAACTGGAGCCCTCATTCATTGCACCTACAGTTGCTTAAAAAATCATTTACAACCGGGCATTTCCCCTCCTGAGAATCTCTCCAAGAGAAATGAAATGTTATGTCCACACAAAGAATTATAATGAATGTTTATTACAGCATTATTCATAATACCAGAAAACTGGGACCATCCCAAAAGTCTGTCACCTGGTAAATGAATAAACAACATGCGGTGTATCTAGAACAATGGAATACTATTCAACGGAAATAGGAAGTTACTAACGTGGACAAATCTCAAAAGCATGCTAAGCGAAGAAGCTGGACAGAAAAGACCACATATTTTATGATTCCATTCATATGCAATGTACAGACAAAGTAAATTAGTGACCTCCCGGGGCTAAAGGTGGGAATGATGACTGCAAATGGGCACAAAGAATCCTTTTAGGATGAAAATGTCCTGAAATTGGATTTTGGTGATGGTTAACCATCATTGACTAAGTCATTGAATTACACTTAAGATTGGTGAATTTTGTGAAATGTAAATTACACCTCAACCAAACCGTAAAGTGTACTTACTGTCCTGGACCAGCAGCCTCAGCGTCACCGGGGAACTTACTGGAAATGCAAATTCTAATCTCAGCCGCAGTGAAACAGAACCAAGGGGTGGGCCCCTCAGTCTGTGTTTTAACAACCTCCAGGATCAAGTTTGAGAACCACTGCTCTAGAATCGAGGAAAGTTAAGTGATGATGTGGGTAGGTTTTGGTAGAGTTTATGTACACGACCTTGTTTCTGTAACTGTAGGAAAGGTTTGAATTAAGGACTGTTGTTGTAGCGTTAAAGAAAATTATAGGGCAGTGGGAGTAAAAATAAACTGGCCTTTCATGTTTTTGATATGTCCCCATGAGAAGCTTTCTGATTGTGATGTTTGTGTACCACATATGTTAGTAAATTCCTGGGTTCTTTTAGGCTTGCTGTTACTTAACAAACACAGCATAAACAGCTTCATTTGCCATAACGACAGTGGAAGTTTAGATCCTTGAAAGGATTTATTTATCCTAAATATTTACATAGTGTAATATAGCAGAGCCAGAAATGTGTAGTGATCCCAAAAAAGTAAAGATCTGACTATAGATAACAAAGTAAATGGAGCAGCCGGCTGAACTGAGCAACTCAGTCTCTCCCCCATCTGTTCAGTGTACTTATAAAACCATGATTAGAAAGCGGCAGATTTAGAGTAGTTGTGAAATACGGGCACTTTCAAGGTTGTTCTCCCCCCACCCCACCCCAGCATGATCTGAATAGTCAAAAGAAATTCTAAAGGGTAAGGCTGCTCCAGAAAAGGGCTTGGCCATCCAAGCTGGAGGCTGCTGGTTGGTGAATGTATTAGATGAAATTTGCAGATAGGGTCTCCCTTCACTGTGGGATAATGCCTTCTGCAGAGGTATGAGTTCAGAGAAAGTTAGAGCTTGGGTGGAGGTCGGGGAAAAAACAAATGTGAGAGAAGGGAGAAGAGGAGGAGTAGGTAACTGTATGAAAGCTGATAAATGTACGTCATTTATTGGTGGAGTTCACAGAGGTTGTCAACAGCAATATTTAGAAGAATATTAGTGAATGTACCACAAACCATTGTTATTTCCAAAACTATTATACTGTGGGTAGAAAATACTGGGATATTAGCTGCTGGAAAAGTGTATCTCAGCTTCTGTCTCTTTTTAATTATTATTTTACTAATCATTATTTCCCTCCCTTTGCTTTTCTTTATTGTTGCTTTTTCTTAAGGCTATTAATAATTAGTATTGTATTGAGCACGTATTAGTAAAATGTTAGAAGATTGTAACCTCTAAATTGGTAATTCTGATCCTTCTATTATTAGATGAATAATACAGGAATAAAACATTTTTGCAATAAGTTTCATTCTGAAAAGTCTGTGACATAGCAATCTGAATTCCTCATATTTATTACTAGATAAGCTCCCATAGATGTATTTAAGCTAGAAAATATAATAACATCAGAGGGGTAGAAAAAACTAAATGAAGCAAACCTTTTCTGTTGTAAGAAAACTATGCATTTCTCTGTAACTCAGGTTTATATCTGAATAGAACTGCATTTAAAAAAGAATAAATGGACACAGGTAATCTCTTATATGTAAATACAAATTGAGTGTGTGAAAAATTGACAAGTTGGAGTTAACTGGAAGAATCAGGAGAAACATGCTTTTCAGTGTGTGGGGGGATGGCAGGAGGCTTGACATCATGTTCTTTAAATCCATACATTTCAAGATGTCGACCAAAAGACATTTTAATGATAAAATCAGGTCAGTATTTGCTCCCTGACCTCTTCGTTTTTGTGTCTTCTTAGTAGTGAACGTGGAATGTTTACAGTACTGCTGCAAACAACACCTCCCACGGTTAGTGTCCCTCTGTCCAAGGCTGTTTTTCCTCCCCTGGAGTCAGTGGGGCCTGCGTCCTTTTGCCTCTAGGCTAACACCACTTACGCACTGAGCCTGCACTTGCTCCTATGGCTGTTTTTCTGTTGCCCTCCCTTCCTGGTATCGTGCAGTACTTGTGACGACTTCATGTTGGTCTCAAATGTAGATGGGAAGAAAAAGAAATAAAGGAGGGATTTTTTTTTTTTCCTAAAGGAAAGCAGGAAGGTGAAGGTAAAGGAGAAAGAATAAAAGGGATGCTTACTGTGAAGGGTAGTGTAGACTAACAATTTCTGCTGGTTCCAGTCTTTGTCAGAAATTGCTTCTACCTCAGTGGAGGGACTCAGCCTGCAAATAGAAGACAAGCTATCCATCTTTGTCCTTCAGTTAGTTGATTTGCTTTCCCCTATGACGGCATTTGAAGGTACCAATGATGTTGTCATCTCTATCATTGAATGACCCACTGAGAGCAGTAAAAGTGATATAAGTGTAGTGTTTTGACACACTGTGGTACATTGTAGCTGCTTAGCATCACTGCGCATAGACCTATGAATGCTAAATTGCAGAATCAGATTCTCAGGTTGAATACTATTGTCATGTTTACGCATGTGGCACAGAAGGAGAGGCATTGGCAGCCAGTGCTTTGAGGAACCCCTAACTCCAAATTAAGGTTTTTTTTAATTGGTTGCTAATTCGCTTCTGCCCTTTTTTTTTCCTTTTGTGACTAGAAAGACTTATTTTCCTCTGATATAGTATGAGGAACTGAAGCGAAAGGTAGCCAAGGGAATTCTGTACTGTTGGAATAGTGCTCTGTGGATGTGTTAGGTTGTCCACCTGGGTGTACACTCACCCTCTGTTGGTTGACATTTTAAATTCTTGCAGGCTTGTCGTGGGTCATCTGTGTGATTACTGAATCATGCTAGACTTTTTCTCTTTGGAAATGCTTATCTTTTGAAAGATAGCTTAGAATTTTTAAAAAGCAAGAAACAGAAAACTGGTAATTGGAGAATTGCTTCTAATTGGTCTTCCACCAGATGGTGCTAGCGTTACGTACCTGAAGGTGAAATGCTTTGTTGCCATTGAAATCTTTCGGTGGTGTATTTTCTCTCTTTTTCTGTGTCACCACATTTTGCCTTTAGTGTTTTTTTCACATACACTACTTTCCTGGTATACTACTGTTTCATATCTTTTATGTTACGAATAGTGAACTGATTGTGCCTTGGTGATCATGAAGAATAACTTGGGGTATAGATTCAAAGGCCAAGGGCGACGATTTGGAATGTGAGGATATATAATATATACTTTCTTGTAAAATGTTTCATCATGCATTTGCTTCTTACCTGACCTGTGTGTACAAATTGAGAACTTACTCTTGACTTTTCTGCTGCTACCTTTCTTTTATGTATAACAATACCATAAAATGTTATTGTTTGAGATCTAGAAGCCATGTTTGGAAGTTATGACTACCAAATGATACATTTACCCACATTTAAGTTCAAAATAACTTTAAAAGAAAGTTTAGTTCAAAAAAACATGTTGGCCATTATATGATATCAGATTTCCTAGCCAATTAACAATTGTCATTTTAAACTTTTTCTGTTTACAAATAAATACTACATGGTTATTGAAGAAAAACTTAAGTAAACAAGAATGCAATTAAGGGAATAACTCATTTAAGTACTATTAACATTATATTGCATAACCTACCTATTTTTTCTTTTGTATTTACCGATATTTTAAAAGTATCAAAGTTGGTCTCATATCATAGTTTCGTAACTAGTTTTTTCACTTAATATTTTACAATAATAACTCTAATGACTGTATAGTTTTCCATTTAATGGACGCTTTAAGGGTAGGCATTTTGGTTTTCAGTTTCTTTCAGTCAGATTTGTGCTATGATGAATAGCACTTTTTAATTTTTTTGTCTATTTTTAAATTTCTCTCATATGAATTCTTAAAAATGTATGTTTTAAAGAATGTATATTTCATGACTTTTGATCTGTATTTTCAAACTATGATCCAAACGAGTTCTACATTTTAAACATCTTTAACAGTATATGATTTTGCTTGTTTCCCTACATCCTTTTCATCACTAGTGTTACTTTAGTGTTTAAAAAGACTAAATATTGCTCATTTGAGATTCCTTGAAATGATAATTTGTCCCTAAGTAAAGGAATTTAAATTTGCTTTGATAGTTTCTTAGAAATAAGCCTTATCCTTTAAACATTAAATTCTAGAATACCTTTTACTTATGGTGGTTTGGCTTTTGGTTTTGTTTCCTATCCCTAAAATACAAACACCTATCCTTTCCTTTCGTACTTTAGAATCACTTATCTCATAGGCAAAGAATTTAAATCTGTGTTGGTTAACTTTTTTAGCACTTTCTATTACTTGATGAGAAACGGAGGTCATTTACCATCTCTTCTTGAGTGTTTCTCAGTCTGAAAACTTGGAAGAATGGTTTTTAGATAAATTATTTTTAAAACTTTAGTGAAATGAGCTATGCATTTAGCATAGTAGTTACTTAGTACATATTTTTTGATGGGAAGAAGGAATGAAGAAGAGAAAGCTGCTAGATCTTGATAAAGCTTAAGGAATTCTAGTATACTTTGGTGAAGAATTAAAAATACATCAGGTTTTTATTAGTTTAAGCAATATATCCTGCTGAATTTTGATATTTACTGTGTTTTTATTTAAGGGGATTACCTTTGAATTAAATTCTGTTAAAATAAGGCAGAGTGTAATTTATTTTAAAATAAGAAAAAACTATTTTCATATTTGGGAAATGGGGAGAGGGTCTCAAGGAGACTCATACAGAGGCGTCATGTAACTTCGTAAGTGAATGTAAAAACTATTAGCCCAATAACTTAAAAAAACAAACAGCTAGTTTTCCTGTCTCATGAAAAGAATCCGCCCCATCTCAATTTAGGAAAAGAAATTGCTATTCTCTGACTGTCAGAATAAATAGTTACCATAAGAAAACTACTTGCAAACCTAGTTCTAAAAGATTCATCCACATACAATCCGTCTTGGTAGAATAGGCTTATAAACTGAGTGGAAATACTAATTCTGTAGTTTAAACATACGGTTTTTAAAAATAAATTGATAAATGATCAGATTTATGCAACATCATTGAATTTTACTTGAAATAACAAAAATTGGCATTATTTACATAAGTTTTTGTAAAACAAATTTAATGAATTTAAATGTAAATGCAACTATATTGTGGGCGTTTCACTTGATTTTTAGGTTATGAGTGTTTCGCTTGTATTTTTTGTTGGTTGTTAATAAAAAGACCTAGAAAGACCCTAGAATAGTGCTGAAATAGATTAAATATTTTAAAAAGTACCAGTGTAATTCTAGAGAATTAGCACATTAACACAGATCTGGTAAAATGTAAGTCCAATGGTAGCTTCTGAAATATACTTTCATATATTTAAAGTTTGAGATACCATATTTATCTATTTAGGTGTTTGTCTAAAATAGCAATTTGAAAGGGGCCTCAGAGTATGTAATAATCTCAAAACCTTAAGTCAGTTACAAATGTGTCAGTTAAATTCCCCCTAAATTGTAAACTCTGCTCAGAGTCTTGTCTGCTTTATGGTAAAATAAATAAAATAATCAGATTGCTAAGATTATGAACCTAATTTGTTTACACCTGAGAGAAATTTGTTTTGTGAAATATAAAACTTATTAAATCATTAGATATCTGAATTTTTTCTAAGTTTATTTTTGCTTTCCTCAAAATACATTAGAGATGATTTGAATAATTTTTAAACAGTTTCCCAATAAACAGAAAGTGGCTTATAAAAACTAGCATACTTTCTACTGAATGTCTATCCTTGAACTCCAAAAAAGGAATGAAAAAAGGGGGGAGGAGACATTATAACTTTTGTTCTTAGCAACTTCTCCTGGAAAAAATCATCACCACTCCCAGCTTGATTTGTTTCATTTAATTCTTGCCACATATACTTCTTAGATCCTTATATGTTTTATATTGAAGTAATCAGTGTTGAGGTTTTTCTGTTCATTTAGATTATTTAAACATTCTGATCTGTGCTTAGTACTGAACTCTTTATTGGATCCGTTCTATCTAATAACTAAAGCATATGAAATTTACTGCATTTTGTATTGATTTAATAATGTTAATCTAAAATCTTTGGGTGCAGTGTGTCACATCTGTTTTGTATTCCTCTGTTTAAGAGAAGTGGCAGTATGGTATTTGGAGGAATATTTATTATCTGAGTATTTTTCTTTGCAACAGTTTCCCTTAGTCTATTGAGAATTATAACTTCCAAGAGACAGTGAATCACCCAGCAAATTCTCAGGTACCCAACTGCTGAAGGCCACAGTTAATTGGAATTTTTATTTACCATTTAAGTTCCCTTTGCTTAAATAGTGGTAATTTTGGAGGCTTCTGGCAATAATAAAAAATAAATTTGTAGAGAGATTTTTTTTTTTTTTAATATTCTTTTTTCTTAATAATAGGTCCAGGTTACAATTAGTGGGTACTCTGTTTTTTTCAGAGAAAACGAAAAAACAAAAAATCTTTGTTAGACTGTTGATTTGTGTTTGAAACCTAATTTTCCATGGCTGGTGATAGAATATTCTTATCCTGTGGTGGTGTTTCTTAACCTTTTGATGGATTTCTTTAAGTAATCATGAAAACTAAAACCCCTTGTCCAAGACATAAATGCATGAAGACAAACATTTGCACACAGGTAATAATAATGGCGATGCTTATGGCAGTGGTTTTGTGTCTGTTCAAATATAATCTGTGAATACCATGTCTGTGTGCTTTCCAAAATGCTTCACATTGACTACTTCAGATGGGAGTCATACATGTCAGTCCATAGGGGATTAGAAACACAAGACAATCTAAGTATATTCTGTAAATTTGAAGTTGGCATCATGGGGAGGATTTGTTGTGTTCTTCTATAAACTATCCCATTACAAATCATAGAAAGCAACTGAATGAATTTATTATGGATTTAAATCTGTGTATTTCCTCTGTGAAGAAAACACACATTGCTTAATCACGTTCTGTTAATGAAAAATTAAATGCGATAGGTATCACTGAGACGTAAAGAGCACTTTGCCCTGCACCTTTTTTTCTTACGTAATCTCATTCATTTACTTTCTTTGACCAGACAAAAAGTTTGGGAAACGATGTTTCCATGTTCTTTCTTCTCAGTATCGTCAGTGAAGCAGGAGCATCCATCTACAGTGTAAGCCCTGAAGCCAACAAAGAGATGCCAGGACTGGACCCTAACTTGAGAAGTGCAGGTAAGAAGCTCTGCACCATCCGAAAGCATGTGATTTTGACAGTTTGGACATGTTTTTGTAGCAATCAAAATATTTAAATACCCAGGAAAATTTAGAAGATATGCATATGAATAGGCATGTTAGAAAGAAGTGTTTGGTTGGATAGTGACTGGAAAAGAAGAAGAAGAATACTATTTTTAAAGGACACTGCATAGTATTCTAGAGTATAGTGAAAACTTAGCCCAAACCGTCTTTAGTAAAATTAAAGGCTAAAGAGTTAATAAAAATAATAAAATACTCTACACTCTCCTATTATTTATGACAGCTTTTTGTTGGCAATAAGTAATACATTAACATAAAAATATTTATAATGAAACGTATGAGTCTGCACAGGCTTTCAGTTTATTGCTCAATCTTTGTCAATGACCATTTTCTTTTGTTTTGCTAATAGGGATTGTCACTAGTGTATTGTTTAAATCAGCTTATTTTGATTTTAGTTGTATTAAGTTGCTTTGATTTCTATGAGGTAGAATAGTTCAATTCTTGTGTGTGAAGAAATTAAGATATTTTGATACATCTAGTGAATGTAATTGGTATCACAAGCAAAACATTATATCTGTTCAGAGCATTTTTCTATGTAACAGGTGGATATTTAGACTACTTTGTTAGAAATGGACTTTTTATTGAATTTTTCTTCCTCAAATATTTTCATCATATTTCATTGGCTGTTCTTGAAATCTATACCTGGAGTTATATACTTGAATTTTTTTGCGTTAATTTAAAGCTAAAACTTCTTTCTTAAATCCAGAAGAGCTTGTAGTTTCCCTTCAGTTGTTCATTTCATGACATAGCCCCTATCTAAAATTATGATCTCAAACTCAGATCTCTGCTGAAAATCTTGCTTCTTTTGTGAAGCTTTTCCCTATCCCACCAGCTCAGCATGGTGTCTGCCTCCTAACCATATACTTCTTGGGTACTTTCCTTGTAATAATAATAACAATAATTAGATATAGTAATCATAGTGGGAAATGCTAATACTCATCTTTCTTAAGCACTTAAAATACACACATATGTAAAACATTGTGGTAAATGCATTACCAGGATTATTTTATTATCAAAATTTCCCTATGAGACATTGATTAGTCCCGTTTTATAAATGAGGAAACCAAAGTTTACAGGGCCTAAAGAGGCCACATAGCCAGTAAGTGTGTACGTAATATTTGTGTACTTAACTTCTATAATAAAAGACTACTTTTCTTTATAAAAAATAAAATTCAGAACCTCCCAAGTTGACACTGAAAGTTTCAGTAATCTTCCACAGGGCATTGGAAAACATATTATCTGGAAGGTAGCAGTCCCTCCGACCTCCCATTGTTAAAGGGCAGCTGTTTCTTCTTCACCACTGGCCTGTGTGGGTGCATAACTGTCATAGCATTGTAGGTGAGACATGATTACTACATTCCAACAAGATCCTATGAGAACAGGAAATAATAAAAAGGGGAATTGGTATCTGGTCCTAATTACTTTGATTTCAAAATCTCGTTGTGTCTTCAGTTTGTGATGCACTGCAGGTGCGCCTTCCTTCTTTGTCTCAGCTTCCTTCCACGTGACAATGACTATGTTTGATCCATATTAACTCAAAATATCTACCTAGACATTTTGAGTCTTCAAAGTCTGGTCCTGAAGGCAAATATTGAAAGATGCTAAGCGTCTCCACTCTTGCTTTTCTAGGGCTCTCTTCCTTTTCAGTTCCTGTTTTCTGACTGGAAGTCTTTCTCTTTCCTAGTAATTGATTCCAGGGATGACTTTATACTTCATTTGAGACCTGACCTACCTGTGGGTGTGGGTTTTACCTTTCAACCTTCCATAAGTTTACTGAATCAGGATATAACAGAACCTTACCCTTCATATAAATGTTAAACATATGTAAGAAAATGACCTTCAAATTACTCCATCTTGTTGACCAGTTTATCAGCTTTATCGAAAACAGCGATTATCCTTATATATACTTATTTTCCCCCATAATATATACATTGTACACGAGAGACATTTAATTTGGATGGATAGAATAGTATATAGACAGCACTAAAATGTTTATTATGGATTTGTGATTAAAAATGGAAGATTGAATGTACCTGTTATTCTCTCATTCGTTTCTGAGATCTCATTAAAGTCACAGCAACTTGGTAGAATGAAGACATAAACTCACTAGGACAAAGGGAGTAAGAGAGGAGATAACAGCAACATTATTTTTGAAGCTGGAAAGCAGGTGGCTAAGTAATAGGTTATCTAGCCAACTTGAGAAAGTTGAATACTCAAACAGCATTATAGAAAACAGAGAACTAACCTGAAATAGGTCATGGAAACCCTATAGGGTCAGGAAATGTACCAAGCACCTTTAGAAGTATTTTGGAAGGGCTGAGCATGGGTCTAAAGTAAGAGAATTAATTAAAAGTCTGTTTTGAAAAGCAATTAAGCCAAGTTGAATATGGAATACCATATAACCCAGCAATTCCATTCCTAGGTATATACTCAAAAGAATTGAAAACAGGTACTCAACAAATATTTGTACACAGAGACTCTTAGCAGCACTTTTCACAATAGCCAAGAGCTGGGAACAACCCAAATGTCCATAGCAGATGAATGGATAAACAAAATGTGGTATGTTTATATGATAGAATATTATTTTCAGTCATAGAAAAGAATGAAGTACTGATACATGCTACAATATGGAGGAACCTTGAAAACGGAAGGTCACATACTATATGATTACATTTATATGAAATGTCCAGAGTAGGTGAATCTGTAGAGACAGAAAGCTGATTGGTGGTTGCCAGGGACTGGGGAGAGGGGAAAATGAAGAATATTGCTTAATAGGTACATGGTTTTCTTTTAGGGTGATAAAATGTTTTGGAACTTGATAGAGGTGGTGGTTTGCACAGCGTTTAAGTATACCAAATACTACTGAATTATACATCATAAAATGGTTAATTTTATGTGAATTCCACATCAATAAAACAAACCGTTATAGCTCCCATTGCACACATTTTGAATAACTGTCTTTCTTCCATCTTTACAGAAGACTGGAAATTTATTCTCTGGAGAGGGTTACACAGAAGGTCTCTACACTAGAGGACATAGGTTATACATGAAAGTGGGGATACCTACTGAAAAAAGAGGGATTAAATAATTATTTACGTGCTGTTTTAGAGACCTTAAAGAGGACTAAATCTTCCCTGCAGAAGATTAGAGGATTCTAACCAACACAAGAAAAAATACCTAAAGAAACTGAGATCAGAGATTCCACAAAGAAATGGCCAAATCACCCTACAGTGAATGAAACCCACAGTGACAAACCTCACCTTTGAGCAAAGCACTTACAGTCAGCTTTTTTAGTACCCTGCCCCTGGAGGACAGTCAAGGGTCATCTAACATGTAAGGAAAACCTATATTAAAGACAGATGCCAAAATATACCAGGGGTTGGGGGTGAAGGGGGTGGTTGCTGCTTGAAGGAAATAGAGATTATAGAAAGAAGAAGAAAAAGAAAAAGTTGGATATTCTCAGAGGGAAAAAAGATATATCTTTCATTTAAAAGTATATCTATATAAAGTTAAATTCACCCTCTTCTAGGTACACCATCTATGAATTTTGAAAAGCTTATACTAGATGAGTAACCATAAACCACCACAGTCAAGATATTTGAATATTTATATCAGGTCAACAGATTTGTCAGCTTTTTATTCAAAAATGTAATTATTAGGGGATCAAGATTATAGTAGATTTGCATCAAGACTATTAAAACTACATTTTAATAAGCTTTGTAGTGAAAAAATTGTAATTTGGAGTGTTGAATGAAATAAGACCACACAGAGGTTCCACTTACCTTCCTTTGATGCTGTCTGATGACAAGGGGAAGGATAAAATGAGGTGAGTGTTAGACTTTAAAAATAAAAATTTCCACTTAGATATTATTAAGTAATAGAATACGGCAAATTTTATAGAGAACACAGTACAGTACAGTCTTTTAAGCAATAAATGTATTTGCTCTGGAAGCTCTACGATCCTAGATATTTCATAGAGCTGAAGATCAAAACCCATAGAACCCCGTTTATCCTTTGGGTGTACGAGGTTGTACAGTTAAGTTCGCGAACTCATCCTAGAAAGTGCCACATACCTCATTGCTGAATATCACTACGGTCACCTTCAAAGTGCTCCCCTTGGGAAGCTATGCACTGATGCCAGCGCCTAGTCCACCCTTCAAAGCAATTTTGGAACTCTTTTTCTGCAATGGCCATCAGAGCTGTCATCTTATTACCCTTAATGTCCTGGATGTCATCAAATGTCTTCCTTTCAATATTTCCTTTATTTTCGGGTAAAGAAAGAAGTCACTGGGGGCCAGATCAGGTGAGTAGGGAGGGTGTTCAATACAGTTATTTGTTTACTGGCTAAAAATTCCCCCACAGACAGTGTCTGTGAGCTGGTGCATTGTCGTGATGCAAGAGCCATGAATTGTTGGAGAAAAGTTCAGGTCGTCTAACTTTTTCATGCAGCCTTTTCAGCACTTCCAAATAGTAAACTTGGTTAACTGTCCAGCTGGTACAAATTCATAATTCAGAATTCCTCTGTATCAAAAAAACGTTACGAACATCACTGCAACAATTTCATGAACTTAATTGTCAGACCTTGTAAGACACTATGAATGAGGGAGGTGTTGCCTTCAGAGCTGCTGCGTATGGCTGAATAGGTTGTGCACTGAACAACCTTCTAGCTCTGGTTCTTTACTACCTTTTGGGTGATTATCTTCACTCAGTCTCGGCTCCTTATCCCCCCCTCCCCATTCCCACTTTTGATGAATTTAACATAAATTTTTCCTCTAATGCTTAACTTTCGTCTCAGTATCACTTATTGTCTTCCTTTACGCATTGAATTTCATTACTATTTAACAAATCACCAATTGTTAAACACTGATTTCCTGCATGTGCTTTTTCTCCTGTTTTCATGGGTCTATCTAGTCAGCCACAACGCAAGACTCTCTCAGTTACCATGGCTTATAATATGGCTGCTTAAATTTTTTAATTGCACTTTTCTTAGTATCTCTTTTTTTCCATATAAACCTTAGAGCCATTAATATTTTAAAAACTCTATAGAAATATGGTGAAATTCTGTTAAAGTTATACCTTCTGCATATTTTATTTTTCTTACAGGCAGAACACACACACGCACACATACACACACACAGAGTGAATGGATTCTCCTCCATGATATTTTCTTATTGGTTGTTGGTGACATGATAGAGCATCAGTTTTTGTCTGGATGTCCTGAAACCAGCCAACTGTTTGAAATTTTATTAGTTCTGATATTTTTTTAGTTGACTCTCTTGGGTTTTCTAGACAATCATCAGCTGCAAATAATAACCTCGTTTATGTCTTTTCAGGTGATTATACCTTCTTTTTTTCCTCATCCAATTGCAATAACCAGAATTTCCTGAACAACGATGAATAGTATCAGTAGTACAGAGAAATATTGATATCTCATGTGGACAAAATAGTATTTGCCATATATTTGGATATACTGCATTTCAAAAATACATAATAGCTTCATTGAGATATAATTTACATAGCATACAATTTACCCTTTTAAAGTGCATGTCAGTATTTTTTGGTATAATCAGAGTTGTGCAGCTATCACCACTATTCATTTTAGATCATTTTCACCACCCCAAAGAGAAACCTCATGCTCATTAGTAGTCAGCCCTCCTTTCCCTCTTCTCCCCAATCCCTGGCAAACACTAATCTACCTTTCTGTCTATATGAATTTGCTTATTCCAGAACTTTCATATAAATGAAATCATTGCAGTGTGTGGTCTTTTGTGACTGATTGGCTTCTTTCACTTAGGATAATGTTTTCAAGGTCCATCCATTCTGTAGCATGTATCAGCACTTCATTCCTTTTTATTACCAAACAATTTTCCACTGTAAGGGTATACTACATTTTGTTCATACATTTATCAGTTAATGGATATTTGGGTTGTTTTCACCTTTTTGGCTATTATGAATAATGCCAGTATGAACATTTATGTACAAGAATTTATGTGGACATAGGTTTTCATTTCTCTTGAGTATATACCTAGGAGTAAAAATTTGAGGACATATAGTAACTATATGTTTAACGTTTTCCAGAAGTCTTTTTGACTTTTGTTAACTATGCTTTCCTCACCATTAATTCTCTGCCTCTTTCACTGTTTTCTTCTTCTCTTTTCTATCTCAACAGGTGAATGTTTCCCTAGTTTTGGGTCATGACTCTTCCTCTCTTTTTATTCTCTTTATCAGCAATCTATTAACTCCCTTTGCCTGCACTACCAATCTATCTCTTATTTATCAGACTGGTAATTCTCAACCTACAGGCATGCATTATTACTGTCTACTATACGAATGAGGTCTGACAATTAAGTTCGTGAACTTGTTGCAAAGATATTGCTAACCTTTTTTTATATCAGAGGGATTATTCATTATAAATTTGTACCAACTAGACAGTTAACCAAGTTTACTATTTGGAAGTGCTGAAAACACTGCATGAAAAAGTTAGATGACCTGAACTTTTCTCCAACAATTCATGGGTCTTGCATCACGACAACACACCAGCTCACACAGCACTGTCTGTGAGGGAGATTTTAGCCAGTAAACAAATAGCTGTATTGTAACACTCTCCCTACTCACCTGATCTGGCCCCCAATGACTTCTTTCTTTACCCAAAGACAAAGGAAATATTGAAAGAAAGACATGTTGATGACATTCAGGACATCAAGGATAATATGATCACAGCTCTGATGGCCATTCCAGTAAAAGAGTTCCAAGATTGCTTTGAAGGGTGGACTAGGCACTGGCATCAGTGCATAGCTTCCTAAGGGGAGTACTTCGAAGGTGACCATAGTGATATTCAGCAATGAGGTATGTGGCACTTTTTCTAGGATGAGTTCGCAAACTTAATTGTCCGACCTTGTATAACTTTTCTTGGTTAACCTGCCAGCAGGAAAACAGTATGATCTCCTCTTGAAAGCCTGGGCATATTACTTTCCAAACTCTACTTAAACAGTTCATCTTCCTCCCTCTTCCTGCTTCCCATCTCTTGCATGCTTGAGTTTTTATGCTATATAGAGTGATGAACAGCATCTGAAAGGGAAATACCCATCCCAGGAATATCAGCATCTATATCAGCATTGCTTATTGGGAACAGTGTAACTGCGGAGGCTCTTAGGACTTTTTGTAGAATTAGTATGTCGCCTAGAAACCATCATTTCTATCCGTTGTTCCTGATTTGGCAATATTAGGTTGAACAAAGGAGACACTAACAGTGAAACGGTTAGAAGGGAACCAGGTAGAAAATAGTTTAAAACCCTTTTGTATATTTCAGAAATTTTAAAATATGGGACTCTACCCACATTTATCAAATTATGCAATTGCTCTACCCAATTTCTAAGTTTAGGTTTTCATAAGGCGGGTTTTCCTGAAGGAGTTGATTTGAGAGACTTACCTATTATTGATATGATTTTATTGAATTTCTAACACTGGCTTCCTGCAAAGTGAATGGTTTGATGCCTGTATCCTTAACTTGTTTTACTGTTGTGGGTTGTTGTTGTTTTTTAATCAGCAGTGTATTTTGGCAATGTATGTATGTGTTTGAAAATTATTCTTATTGCATTATATATAAAGACTAGAAAAGAAGGAATAATATTTGCTTTTAGAGAATATCAGGTGGTGGCATATATTTTCAATGTGCAATTATAAATGTGGTTATTAGAGGAAACCATTTCTCCTGAGGCCTGTGATGTTTACACTGGTTAACCTTTTGTGAGGTTTGATAAGTAAGGTGTATGTACAGGCCTTGGAATCCCCATCTCCTCTGTGGGAGAAATAGACAGATTGTATGACATCAGTTTATTGCTCTCTAAGCTTGCTCTGTAAGCTACCATTGCCCAGTATGTTAGGAGTAATAATAAAAGGTATGAAAAAGACTTGAATGATCATGCAGTAAGCTTGACGTTTCCAGTACAGAGGTGGTACAAATCAGTGAGGGAAGGTCTGGTAGTCACTGGTGAGAGGTGGCTTCTGTTGCCAGGCCTTGAACAGTTAACATGACAACAGGCATAGAATTTTCTTTGTTGGCCTTAATGGCTTCAGTTAATGAATTTATATTTCATCCAACTTTCTATATAAGTAGATGGACTAGTTTTCATGAGTTTAGAAAATAAAAGCTGTTCCTACATAAGTACTCAATGTAACTATGCTACTTGAAAAAAAAAAAAGAGCTGCCTTTAGAAGTATTCTTACGATTCCAATTAAATTTCTTTTCTCTAACAAAATCTATCTTACAAGCTAAATTAGACATGAAATTTTGTTAACATTTGGTAGAAAAAAAATACTAATAAAGGATGAGCAAGTAAAATGACACAAGTAAAGGAATGTTTGGAGTTTACCCTCAAGTCTCTTGAACATGAATTGTGATGGTCAAGAAATACGTGATTAGGATTGTGTGTGTGTTAGAAGACATGCAGTTGTAATGTGGGTCGCTTCACAAGCTAATCTTGCAATCATATTCAAGGCAATACAAATGTATTCACTAGCTAACTGACTTGGTCTCTGGTTACAATAATATACCGTGTTTCCGTGAAAATAAGACCTAGCCGGACAATCAGCTCTAATGCGTCTTTTGGAGCAAAAATTATTGTAAGACCCTTATTTTACTTATAGTAAAATAAGACCGGGTCTTATATAATATGATAGGATAGGATAGGATAGGATAGGATAGGATAGGATAGGATAGGATAGGATAGGATATATGATATGGTATAATACTGGGCCTTATATTAATTTTTGCTCCAAAAGATGCATCAGAGCTGATTGTCCAGCTAGGTCTTAGTTTTGGGGAAATGGTATGATTTCATCGTTTACTCATCTAGTCCTAATAAGCATATTTGACATACAAGTGTATGTCATGTTCATAATAATACAGAATAATTTAAAAATAAAACAAATACCTACTTGTTCTTTCAAGTATGAGGTACCCTACTATGCTATATTTGTATTTAAAGAAGAAACAGGTAATTGTGTTAAGTATTTTTTCAAATGTATAACCCTTTCAATCTATTTGTGCTCAGGAATGCCTACGGGTTCTGGTAGCATAATTAATCCTGAAATTTTACATTTACTTTTTGTGTGAAATTATTGGTCTTTTCGGGAGGAGATAAAGAAGGATGGAATTAAGTACTTGTATTATGAGGAACTAACATAAGTAGTTATCTAGATACTGCTTTTTACATTAAGACTTACTTATTTTCTGATTCTGTTTTTTTTCAGTTTCCATAGCAAGGCGTGTACAAGATCCATTAGCTGAGCTGGTGAAAATCGAGCCAAAGCACATTGGAGTTGGAATGTATCAGGTAAAGCAATGTGGATCATTTAATTTATGAAATTTTTCAATACAAAGAACAATACTCAAACTTGACCTAGTAAATGTCAGTGGGAATAGATTCCAATTTTCAAAGATTATACAGTTTATGGGACGGTAGTAAGGAGTTATAAGTAATTAGGGAAGGGGGATTTTATTTTTCTGTGTTTATGGTTTTGATCCAGACTTAGAATTAACTGTAGTCAGATGTAAAGACTATTAAAACATTAGCTCTGACTAGTAACTTAATCTGGAGAGGCCTCTTATTTTAGCATTATTATAAAAATATAGAGGTTATAGAACAGGGGTGTCCAAACTTTTTTCAACGTTTTTCACCAAGGGCCATATGCGGTAAAATACACAAACAGCCGGGCCACTCACTCGAGGTGAAGTACGTATTGCCTCACCTGGTTTATTTAAGTAAACTAAATATATTTTTGGAATTTGCTGCGGGCCAATTAAAAATGGATTGCGGGCCGCAGTTGGCCCGCGGGCCACAGTTTGGACACCCCTGTTGTAGAACAAGGGAGAAACGTTGGCTCTTTGTGTAAACCATTATGAACTATTGATCTTTATTGATCATTCAGGAAGAAGGCTTTGGTACCTACCGTGACTTTTTTTCCCTGTTTTCCATTTCCATTTGGTTATTATAGTTAATTTTTGGCCATTACCCAGTATGAGCTAAAGGCTTTCGATTGTTGTTACTGTGTCGTATTAATAGTAATAATGCTTGTTGTTGCTGTATTTTCAGTTTTTGAAGTTGTGTTTGTTGGGCAATTGAGGACAGCACTAAATCTTGGCAAAGTGAATCCATGTGTCTCCAGAAACCTCGAGTTGAATTGTTTTCTTCTTTGATGAAAGTCTGTCTTCAACCTGAAATAGAATATTACTCTCTGTATAATTTTCATGGGATTTGAGTTATAGGCACTACACACTTTCTCTAAAGAAATATTACATTAGGTCATGGAATCTATGACCACTAGAAATGGAAGAGACCTTAGAAATTATACAGCCCTACCCTCTCATTGAACAGAAAAAAAAGCTGTGTCCTAAAGTAGTTAGGATTTTTACCCAGGATCACACTGGCAAAGCCTGGAGTAATCGGTCATATTGGGACTTAACTGGGAGTATTTCTGTTGTGTAGCAAGTTGAACTAAAAGCATCCAAGAGCCCAGGGAATGATCTGATCTGATTTGTACTTTTAAACATTTCCTCTGGCTACTGTGGGGAGAATGATTTAGAAGAGAAGCAGTAGGACCAGTTTGGAGGCTATTACGTAGCCCAAATGAGAGAGGATGGTGGCTTGGACAAACTTAATGGCATTAGAATTGGAAAGAAGTTAACTCTATTTTGTAGGGACTACTTGGTGATAAGTGAGGGAAAGGAATTGTTAAGAATTTGCTCCAAAGGTCCTGGTGTGTGGAAGATGCCTGAGTAGAGCAGATTTGGTAAGGATAAGGTCAGTAATTCCATTTGGACATGTTAAATTTAAGATGCCTATAAGAAATGCTAGAAAAGATGTCAAATAGGCGTTGAATGCACAACAAGTGTGAGATCTGGAGAAATAGCCATATTAACATTGGAGTACAAACTATTTAGCAAATAATGACATCAAGAAAGGTATCAAGATGGTAGGCTAAGCTGATGATACGCCACCACCACTGGCATATCTGTAACTCCAAATTCCATAAGAAAAGGTGTACATATATACCTGTACCTATATAAACCCACATTTATATGAATAAACTGATAACAACATGGGAAAACAAGAAATGGTCCATCAATGGATGGAAATTTCAGAAATTTCTGAAAGATACTAAGCGTGAAGAGTCACACCCATGGAAAAATAAAACCTGGTGGGTTATACCTCAAAACATTTGGATCAGTCATGTTCTCAAACCAGGATCGTACTCAAGTAGTGGGAAGGGGACCTTTAGGATTAGGTAAGGAGGTGTCTATAGAGTGGCGAGGCCTATTGTGACCGCTCTCTCAGTGTACTGTGAATCCAAGCTAAAGTACTGAGTATAACTCAGAGGCCAGAGAGGCTAGGAGATCCTTAAGTAGCCTTTAGTTGTCAGGAAGCTCAGGAAGCCTCATCCTGGCAAGCCAGACTCCTGACCTATATGTGACATAGGCATCATACCCCACATTTCCCACATTATCACTTGAAGCAGACAATGGTAGACGGCATACACAGACAGCCAAACAGGAACACTGAAATGAGCTTGCTACCAAGAATCATTAAAATGTTTGAGGAAAACCTGTGATAGAAAAATGAGGCAACAACTTAATAAGCAAAAAATAACACCCAATGAAACAATGAACAGACTTTAAGCAAAATATTCACAGAGAGACAAAGAAGATATTGCATTTATAAAACAAACATGGGATATAATGAAATTAGACTAACCTTAGAATTTAAAAATATGATTGTCAAGATAAAAAATATTAATATAAGCAGGATAGAGTGGACTTAGCTAAAAGCAAGTTAATGAATTGCAAGACTGAGGTAAGAGATTTCTTTAGAATAGTCTTAGACTGAAAAAGGCAGGAAGCATGAACAAAATGTCATATGATGTAGAAGACATTCTAAAGCTTCTGCATTCGTCTAGTAGAAGATTCAAATAAATAAAGAGAATGGAGGGGATTATGATCACAGAAAATTTCTCCAAACTGAAGGTAGACAAGTCTTTTGAAAGTACTGAATAAAAGAATAACAAAAGACCTACACTCACATGCTGTCTAATGAAATTTCAGAATGCTAGCGATAAAGAGGAACTGACTGAAAGCTTCCAGAGAGTATAATTTATCTACAAAGGAAAATTAGATTGACATCAGTCCTATTATTGGTAAAAACAAGTAATAGAAAATAGAAATGTAGTAGTCTTGAAGTTGTGGGGAAAAATTATTTTGAACCCATAATTCTATATTCAGGCAAAACAGCAAATCATGTGAGAGGAAAATAAAAGCATTTTTGGACCTGTAATGATTTACCTTCTCTGATTGTTACAGACCTTTTTTGAAAATATTATTTATGGAAATACTCTTGACCAAAAAGAGGGGGCAGGGGTGGTCCAAAGAAGGGAAAACATGTTGTGAAGAAACAGTATTGAGGTAAGAACAGTGGAGAGGTTTACAGTACACACCCACAGTAAAATATGTATAGAATTGAGTCTCACAGTTTTTATCTAAAATGTTAATCTTTAAATATATCAGTCTGGATCAGTTCAGCTCAACATGGGAGGGCAGAAGAAAAACAAGTGATAAAGTATTGATACTTTCTTTTTTTCTGGAAAAATATTAAGATATAGATTAACCACAAAGAGGCTATTTAATATAAATCATGAGTAAAAAATAAAGTTTATCATTCGAACCAAAGGCAGAGAAAAAGAAAACAAAAAACAAAGTAAATAAATGAAATATGTGATGACAGGAATAAATATAGGTAATAGGTAAAGGTGAATGGATTAAATTCCCCTATTAATACAATCTCAGACTTTTAAAAATAAAATATAGCACTAAGCTATGCAAGAGATACTTCTAAAAAAAAAAAGCAACTTTTGTATTAGAAATTTGAAGAAAAATATTCCACATGAATGAAAAAGGAAGTCCTAGCAATGTTACTGTCAGACTAAATAGAATTTAAGGCCGAGTGCATCAAATAGGTTAAAGAGAGATATTTCAGGTTAATAACAGATACAGTCTTCCAAGAAGTTATAATTGCTCTGAGCGTTCTGTGTTACTTAATAACATAGCTTCAAAAAAACATGCAGTATTTAAAAACTTTTAAAAATTAGAGCAAGAGACAAATTTACTCTTTTTGTAGGAGTCTTAATAGACCACTATATTAACACATATATTTTAGAAATAGCTTTATTGAAATATAATCACATACCATACCCACATATACATGCATTCATAAATTTCACCCACTTAAAGTGTACAGTCAATGATTTTTAGTATATTCATAGGGTTGTGAAACTGTATTACCACTGTCTAATTTTTGAACATTTTCATCACCCAAAAAGAAACCATTAGCAGTCATCCCCTTCCTTCCCCAGCCCTAGGTAACCACTAACCTATCTTCTATCTCTATAGGTTAGACTGTTCTGGACATTTCATATAAATGGAATCAGATAGTATGTGGCCTTTTGTGACTGGCTTCTTTCATTTAGCATCACGTTTTCAAGGTTCACCCATACTGTAGTATGTATTAAAACTTCATTCCTTTTTATGGGCAAATAGTATTCCACTGTATGTACATACCACATTTTGTTTATGCATTCATCACGTGATGGAAATTTGGGTTGTTTCCACCTTTGGCTGTTAAGAATAATGCTACTATGAACATTTGTATACAAGTTTTTATGATGTATGTTTTCATTTCTCTTGGATATATACCTAGGAGTGGATTTGCTAGGTCATTTAACACATAAATTTAAAGTCAGATGAAAAACTAGGGAAATTAGCTGCCACAAATGTATATGTACATATGATGATACCTACATATTTTATTAAGATTTTGGTCATGTTGATTTGTACACATTTATATATGAGTTTATATAAAACATTTGCATAAAATATACAAAGAGCCTCTATATACCATTTACCACAGATGAAATATAAATTTTTTTATTTATCAAAGAAACCCAGATTAAACAAGGAGATGTTATATCAACCTAACAATTGAGTAACACTGTAATAAAATGATAAACATCTGTGCAAGTGAGGATACAGTGAAATGAACATTCACATATGCTGCTGGCAGACGTGCAAATTGTCATTTTTAGCAAATAGTCAATACCTGTCAAGATGCACTTTTAAAAAATGCATCCCTTTGACCTGGTAGTGCTTCCTTTAGGGATCTCTTCCAAGGCAGTAATGCTAAGAACTGTTGATTGGATTTATATACGAGTTTGCCATTTTAGCAAAATATTGGAAGTAACTACCATGTTTCCCCGAAAATAAGACCTAACCGGATCATCAGCTCTAATGCGTCTTTTGGAGCAAAAATTAATATAAAACCCGGTATTATATTATATTATAGTATAGTATATTATACCGGGTCTTATATTAATTTCTGCTCCAAAAGACGCATTAGAGCTGATGGTCCTGCTAGGTCTTATTTTCAGGGAAACAGGGTACTTATATGTATTCTGAAGCTGGACAAACGTTGCTGATTTTAAAAATGAAAGCTGTTCAAAGAAAGAATGTTAAATAGTGAGATGAAATAATAGAAGCTATAATGTTATTATTTCAATAGAAACTAAAATACTTTTGGTTTAATAACAGCTAAAATGCTAAAGACAGCGCTCCAATTCTTGTCTTAGAAATGGGGAGAACTGATTTTAAAAACACATGCCTGTCATTATTTCTGGAGAGAGAGGCAGCCAGTGTGGTCAAATGACAACATATCCCTAACTGACCCCTAAAGACTTTGCTGGAAAGTGGCTTGGTGTTACTCCCAAGAAAACACTCCAGGGTGAGAGCAGGATGATGCAGGGCTGGCTCCGTTGAGTTCTCTGGGACGTGGGGAATGGTGGTTTAGCTTGGCTTTGTCATATCCTGAAAGCACAACTGAAGTAAATTGGATTTACTTGCTGCATATTTCTTCTTTGGACCGTTTTTAGCTACTTTCGTGCTTATTAACACCCCTGTTTGTTAATGAGCATGCACAGTAAAGAAAGATAGAACAGTCAGTCCTCTTTCTTCCTTTTGTGCCCCTCTGTTAGATCATTTGATGATGTTAGAGAATGAAATGGTTTTCCAAAATGAGGTTTTGGAACCCTTAGTGGGTTTTATATATCCAGGCCATCTTTATTCCTCATTATTTTGCATAATGAGGAGTCACTCTGTAAAAGGAAAATCATCTTCCCAACTGAAATTTTTCATGGTAAAACCTTAAAGGTGGGAATTTGTATTTCATTTTTCCACCCCCTGTGTGGGATCAGTTCTAGGTAAAAATAAAAGCAACTCTTCAGTGGTGACATTACTCTGGTAAAAACTATTTAGTTAACATATGTATAGGAGTTATGAAATGTAGTTTTAGGTCTGTAAAACATAAGGTTCCTCATCTGCTATATATTGTTTGCCCAAATTCTGTCAAACATTGTAATTCCTTAATTATTTGTTATTGTAAAGTGGGATATAGAAATGAGTTTGCCCCATGGATATTCACTTAAATGACTTTTGCCTGGATTTTTGCCCCTGCACTAAAACAATATTTTGAAATAGATAAAACACAAAAGTGAAACATAGACCGTATTCTAAAAATCAAGCATTGTTCACATAGATGAGTTCCTTCCTAAAATATTTTTACAATCTTGTCCCTTAACTACAGGCTGTACTTTGAATTTCTGCTTTACCGAGTATTATGAGTGAAACTCAATCTTAGTCTCGCAATTCACGTATTTCATTCGTGACCATAACTGAACTGTTTCCATAACTGAACAAAACCAAGTAATTGACCTTGACTGAGAATATGAACTAAAATCATGTATTAGAATTTACTAATTATTCCTTGAAGTTTTTACATTTCTAGTCTGGGTATTTTTTTTCACTTCCACATGAATTATGCTTCCTACATTGTAGTATTAACTTTAGTTTTCTCAGGTTCTTAGAAATCACTGACAGTGTAAGCTGTGTATATATATACACACTTTAGTATAGCACCATTATTTGTCTTTAAAAGAAATACGAAATGTTAGTATGAGTCGAAGAAACTTTTACCAATAATAATATAATACCTTAAATTACTAACAGTGAAATAACTAATTTCCTTTATCTTCTGTTTGTTACTCTTTGTATGTCACTGACCTTGGACAATGAGACTAGATCAATTTCAGTTTCTAATTAAGTTCGCTGTCTAGTTTTCATATATCAGCACAAAAATCATGGTTAGGATTTCTAAAACTTTAAGGTATTTTCATAGTGTTTAAAACTAGTATTTATTATGGATAATTGAGGGAGGGGGGCATGAAAAGTACTACCATAAAAGAAATGATTAATAAATTCTACTGCATTAGAATCTAAAACATCCCTGAATCAGAGAATAATATATAAAAAATCCACAGAGAGAAGGTATTTGCAACACATATAACCTATAAAGGATACAGAATATATCCTACAAATAAAGAGAAAAAAAGACAATTCAGAAAAATAGGCAAGGGATATGAACAAGCAATTGACAGGAGACACAAAAAAGTATAGGTATGAGAAAAATTATCACTTTCACTAATAACTGGAGAAATGCAAAGTAAAGCCATATGGGAAACCTTTCAGGTTGTCAAAAATTAGTGACAATTTGGATGTTAGTCACCGTGTGCAGCATTGGGAATCTTGTACATTACGTATAAGAGTATAAACTGGCACAGCCTCTTTGGAGAATAATTGGAAATTAGTAAGGTTGGGGGTCGGGATTCTCTTCAACTCAATAATTCTGTTGTTAGATATACATAGCCTTGAAAAATTCTCTCACATGTGCACAAGAAGACGTGTAGAAGAAATTTATTGAAGCACTATATAGTAGTAAAAATTTGAAATGGTGTGTCCATTACATGGAAAATAGAAAATTATACTGTAGTATACTCAGATGGTGAAATATTACGTAGAAACAAAGATGATCCATTTAAAGCTACCTGTATTAATATGGCTAAATCTCATAAGATATACTATTAAGAGAGAAAGCATGTTGTATGGTACGGTAATGTATTATTGGTATAAAATTTAAAAATATGAAAAATAATACTACATACTATTTAGGAATGCCAATATATGTGGTGAGAATATAGAAATAAGCACTGGAATTTAAGATAGTAGTTACCTTGGGTGGAGCATGGAATGGGAGGAGAGTGGGAACTGGGATGGGTACATTAGGAGTTTGAACTATATAATATTTTATTAAGTTGTTTGGAGGATACATTGGTGTCCATTATATTCTGTAACTTTTTGTTAAATAAGTTGTAATTTTATAAAAAGGTGCAGGAAAGCTTGGTCAAATGATAAAGGTGTTTTATCTCAGGAACTTTGGCTTTCAATGAATGAATCTCTTTTTGGGAAAAGTGTTGGAGGATTTTAGGAGCAGAGAGCATGAGAATAGCCATGTAGTTGGAATGAAAATGACTGCAGAATGTGAAGAAGGATTGCTAGAGAAAATCTTAGATGTAATTCTTTACTCAGTGCAAAAAACTACTATAGTAATATAATAATGTTCATATTGGGATGGTTGAAAACTCAAATATAGGATTGTGCTAGCTTGTCTCACCCTGAGGCAACCTCTACTCCAGCCTATGGAGTAGATCTTTACTCAATAAACTACTTTCACTCTGCAAAAAAAGGTAGTGCTTGATAACTGTGGTAATAGGGAAGAGAAATAGAATGTGTAAATATTAGGTTGGTGCAAAAGTAATTGCGGTTTCTGCAATTTTTTTTTTTTTTTAGACCTTTTAAACCGCAATTACTTTTGCACCCACCTAATATTAGGAGGGCCACTTCTGAGAATTTAAAGGCTGTATTCTAAATATCTGATATTATTCAGAAACACTGATTAACTCATTTCTTTACATATGTGTGTTGGGGGTGGGTGTTGATTGTGGTGTTTAAAAATAGCACAGGTAAATTTAATTACTTGTTAGACTATATTACATTTTAAATTCAAGGGGAGTGTGTCATCATTGTCATAATGACAGTATGCATTAAATGTATGATACTGTAGAAAGGAGTGTGAGATTGACAATTTAGGTAAGAAATGAACCCTGCCTGCAAAGTGATTACAGTTGGTGCAGAGACAGGAAAACTGGCTTCATTAAATTATGACGTGAGGTCACTCATGGCACATTCCTCCACCAAATCTATCTTGTGCCATGTATGGGTGTGTTACAATGCCTGTCTTTCTGGTGCTCATGGAAGGAAATTCTAAGGGGAAAAATCTGTGTTGAGGAAAAATTATATTGATGAGGGATTTTTTTTCTGGGTCCTTAATAATTGTAAATATCAGTACAGGTAAGAAAAGTTAATTCGCCTAGATTTGTATAGAATGAAGTTTGTGTCTCAGTTCCACAGAAAGAAATACATCTGTTGTCTTTTTGAACCACTAACTTTAGGAGGTATCTTTGGTTTGGGGTGAGATACTAGCCTAGTTGGCTGCCTTCTTTGTGCACCATTAACTGGTGATATATTTCCTTTAATAATTCAGATCAGGCTACCCAAGCTGTGTATTGTACAGTATTATTAAAAAAGATGTATTTTCTTTTCAAATATCTAATTGAACGGGAGAATTTTCTCCGGACATATACAAGGCTTTTGTTTCATTATTTATTTGGAATAAATGGGGCCAGAGGGTATGAGTGTAGTTAGGTTTTGTTGGAGGGGGGCTTTGAGGCATGATGTGCAAGTGAGTGTTTTTAACTCTCAGAGGTGTGATTATGTCATAACAGCTATAACCCCTGGGCTTGCTTTATTACTTTTATTAAAACAAATCTGTATAGGGGTGCTATGTATATTTTGGTGATGAAGGAAATGAGGTGGTTAATTTATTATGTGAACAGCACTTTCAACTAACCACAGCGTGATTCACTGAGAGAGCGGTGGAAAAGCCTCGCTCTGTAGAAATGACTGCTTTTTGATTTGTGGACCTTAACTTTCAACACCAGAGCATGAAGTTTATCTACAAAATGGTTCTTTTTTTTTTTTTTTTCCTTTACTAATGTTTTTGTCCAATTTTAAACTTGAAATGTTTTTCTTCATTTTGTTTTGGACATTTACTAAATATGAATGATATAAACAATACTTGCCAGCAAGTTAAGGAAGAACAAAAAAAAAAGAAGTGGATTCATGTATTAGGGTATTAGGGGAGTGGCTTTATGGTTTCCAAGCAGCCCACACATACCTCAGAAGAGGACTCCATAAAATAAATCAATACCCTGAGCCCATGAAGATAACTGCCTGGTATCAGATAGGAGTTTAGGAAAAGTGAGGCACCTGTTGTTGTTTTTTATAGGATGCATTTATAAACAGATGCTATAGTGGAAAAGAAAATCAACCTCATGCAAAATAGCCTCTGATAAACGTTTGTTTGGAAGCAGGAGTTCCAAACTATGAGAGGAGGTGAGGATGTAATGCCACTCAGAAGTCCACACACTATAGAATGGAATCAAAAGAAGACCCATCCATCCAATGAGCTCGCAGGATATAAAGAGCTTGTATACTCATAAACAGCCATTGAAAGACCCCAAAAAGGTGGTTTCCTCTACAGCTGCGCCATATCCAGCATCATGTGGTGATGTGAACCTGCCTAGAGAGAGTGGAAAATAGGTCATCTTCTTGGCAATATTTTTGAAAGGCCTCTTTATTTTCCAGATGTGCCAAAACCAAGCATTTACAAACAGAAAGACTCAGAAGCCAGTCAGGCATTTAGTTGATAAGAATTCTCTAAAGCATGTTATATCTGGAATATTACAAGGCTCCATGAAAGTAAGGATGACAGTTTTATATTTATCTACGCTGCTTTGGAGTAACACAGCACATTCCTCTTCAGAGCCCTGAATTTGCTCTAAAAATGATGTCATGCCCTCATAGCTCTTCCCCAGAGAGTTGGCAAAGGCCAGGAGAAACATTATTTGTATAGTTGAAAGACGGAGTGTAGAGGAGGGAGGTCCAGGCCTGTGGTTTATGTAAACAGGGCGGCTGGGAGGGGGCAGTGGCACCCCTGCTTCAGCTGTCACTCGGTCATTGCGGGCAGTCAGTCCTGGTGAGAACGTGTCCACTGTGAGACTGCTTCAGCCACGGTGAGCAGTGGTGATCACCCACAGCCCCAGATTGCGGCAAAAATGTAATTGTAAAAGGAACTGGACTGGAGGCAAAACTTCATTCTAGTGACATTGGTTGAGTGTCTCAAACTTGCAGGTAGCCTCACTAGTAGAATGAAACTGTTTTGGACATTTCCATGAGACATGTTTGACCCAATGTAAGCGTGCATTGAATTTGTTGAAAGTGTATTTGTCTTCCTAATGATTTGGTTACTTTTTAAAAGAATGACATTTTAAAATTATTCTTGGCTGTAAAAAGCCTGTTCCACTTCCTTCCCCTCCTAAACGTACATCTCAAACCAACACAGAGCATAGCAGTCATTTCAGAAGCCCAGATGATGGAGAAGCCTTATGTGCAGGTATGCCCGCCGTGCTCCTCGGCCTCCCTCTGCGTTCTCTGCTGCGGCCTCCTTCCTCATCTCCCTTCCAACCTTCTGTGAGCTGCTTTTTGAAGAGGTAGTTTGTTCCCTCGTCCCTTACTCAGTGCCCGCCACCTCCTTCATAGGGTGTGAAATACAACCAGGCTTTTAAAAAAGTGATTCTACCCTCGTTTACGATTTGAAACCTACTCAGACATGTGTTGACAAATTTAAGCAACTTTATGAGTTTTTCAAAAAACAAATTTATGGTCATGCTACCGGAGTAGCATTAACTGAACACAGACCCAGTGATGGTAGCAGAATACAGAAGACATCCAGCCTAATCTGCTAGATGGGAAGGGCGTGGTTTTAAATAAAATGGAGCACTGTAGTTGAGAGTGAGACCAGACATGTCTTCCTGTAGAGAAACCCTGTGCTTACCGTTATGTTTGCAAAGGAAATTTGGATTCTAGATTAAAATACTTGGTTAGTCATACCAGGGGCACATAACTATGCTCATTGACAGATGCCCCTCCGTGCAGTTCAGTGGTTATAATTAAGGGTGTGTTTAATGAAAATTTTCCTGAGAGGTAAAGCTCCTATAAAGATAGAGACTGCCTTAAACTGAAATGACATGAACATTTTCACTGTCCCCTTCCTCATCTCAGTGCGGTTCAGTGAAAAAGAACACAACCCCAGGGCACCAAAGGGCTATGTTATTAACCTTGGTTTAGCTACATTTGCTGTGTGACCTTGGGAAAGTAATCTTACTTCTTCATGCCTTGTTGGAAAACAATATGTTACCTATATGTTTTCTGAGTGTTAAAAGGAAATTTTATATATGTATACATACAAATATATATGTATGTATATATATATATATATTTTAAGTTGTGAAAATACCTTATGATGCAAATGTAATTTTATTTCATATGATGGGATCATCAAATAAACAGATCCCGTTTACATCGGTGGGACTCTTTATTCCTAGTCTTTATTTATTCATATGCTAAGCTTATTAAATATTCCTCAAATCATTTAATTTCAAATTGCAAGGAACCTTAGAGGTCATTTAGTTCAGACCAGCAGGTATAAGCATGTTCATTGCCTTCTAAAAGGGAGGATGAAAGAAGCTGTGGGGAAACCTTCCACAACAAAGGATCAGAGTGGCAGCATTGCTGTGATCATAATCCAGGAATGAGGAAAGAGGCCCATTGCCTGAGCTGTCTCATGTACGATAGAAATGACAGGACGTGTTGTACCAGGATAGATAGGCATTTGAAGTTGAATTGGAAAGTACACTTTCAACTTCTGTTACTTATTACCTACAGAATTTTTTGTAAGTCTATAGTGCTCTACTTGTTATCCTTATATACCTGATTCTTCTGTTGTGGTTCACATCTGATGTTTAAAATTGACTCAGTATTTTGGAAATGGGAGGGGAAGAAGGTAGATAGTTAAAAACAAACACAACAGCAACAACAGAAACTTCTCCATTTGTTGGGATGCATGATCGAATTATGGGTTGTCAATATGAAACAGCTGTTTGTTTGTTGACAGCCTGCCTTGCTTCTCCCATAATCAAGCTGTTTCTCATCATATAATTACCAGCTCTTTAGAATTTGAGGCTTGTTGTGGATTTATAGTTGGTTACATACCGTTTGCCAAAACGTCATAGTTTAGATAAAAAATTAGTGATTCCCCTGTAGTCATTCTACTGAAATGTGAATGTGGGTTGTAATAAAACAAAGATGCCTGGAGAGACTTCTGAAATTTGAAATTCTGAAATTCGAAAGAGAATATAGATGCTGTTTTGTGTGTGTTTTCTAAGGAGGGAGTATTAGTGTAACTCTTCCCTGTCTTGTAGACTCTTGCCAATCAGAAAAGCATTCTGTGTTCTCTTTGCTTTCTTTCTTCTCTTCCTGTGTTCTCTTTTCACGAATGTAGTTTAGACAGCACTGATGTGGGCAGCAGGATTCATCTGATCCAGAAGGACATGATTTCGTTCTTTTTCATTCTTTTGTTCTTTCTTGTTTCTTTTTCCTCACTGTCTTCTTAAAACCCTATTCTGAGGTCAAAGCCAAGAAGGAAAGAAAATAAAGTTGAATCTAAGTTCTCTGAGAGTCCAAGGTGATGTTTCAGCCTCCTGGATAGCTTTACCAGCTGAAAAAAAAGCTGTGCCTATCAAGGTAGGACATTTATAAACGACCCCTTTTCAATCTGGATTATGCTGAGAGGTCCATTTTGAAATAAGGGTAACCCTGTGTTTTGAAAAATAAGACAGAACGGGGAGGTTTCTATTGCTTCATTTAGTTTTACTCTTTAAAACAGAGAAAAAACATTTTCTAATTATGCTTAAGTCACAGCTTCTCTAGGAATGGAAAAGTTTCTCTCCTTAGTAAATCTTTTCACAGTGCAGAGTTACTTCAAAAATCTCCCTTTGAAGATTACAGTTCCACGAATTTTTATTTTCATAAACTCCAGAGTAATGTCACAATTTCTTCTTCCTTTAATAGGTTTGAAATTATAATGGAATTTAGAAGATTTTTAGTAATTTTTTCTATTTGATCTCAAATGCACTATATAAATTAATTTTTCTCCATACAAATATATATTTTAAAAGAGACAGTAATATGTAAATAGTAAGTGCTTTTGTGATAGACGAGTATGAGTAGGAAAGGGAACACAGTAGTTTAAAATTTGTAAAACTAAAATTTTGAGGAGAAAAGTGTATTTTGTATGCATATAGCTTTTATTTCTATTATTTGCATGTGTTCATATTATATCTTCCTTCAGAAGTCCACATCTACTTATTTCTAAAAGCATAAGTCAGAAATATTTTACTTTAAAAGAACATGTTAAAATGCTTGCCCCCTCATAGCCAAATGTCAGTGGGAATTTGACTAACAATGATTTCACCAGGTGGCTAGTGACAGTAAGTACTTAGGACTATTACCAGAATATGAAATGTTCTGTACTTTAAATTATTTAATGATAATTGGTATTAGGCCAAGATTTAATTCTCTTTCTTAACACATGAACTATACCATGAAATTGGAATCCAAAGCTAAAAGATTATGTCTGGCTTAATTGGAACATGTAGGACGTGATTTACTATAAAGATGAATATTTTCATATATACAGCTGTGCATATATTTGTAGGGCTCTATTAGCCAAAATCTGTTGTCTTAGGAGTGTTCAGGTACATAATTCAGTCAAATGAGTCACAGATGATCCCTTTTAGGAGCATTTAACTATTTAGGTGTCGGGGAAGAGAATTTAGTTACAATTTTAAGAACTTCATCCCCAAGTCATTTAATGGGTTATTTAATTTTAGCTTCCCCAAATCTTTGTGGGCAAAAATTATTGTTACAAAAAAAAGATGTGCAAATCCTTAATCCAACTACCTTTTTTGGGGGGTAGGGGAAAGACTTAGGAGATGTTACAAGATACCATTTCTGCTTTGTTTCTGTGTTAGACTCTATTAGTTTTTTATGTGTTTTTTTTGAAGCTTTCTCAAAAACTATGCTAAAAATCTATTATTATAGAACCATTAAAAATACTGTTTTATGATCCAGTGATTAATATCCATGACCTTTATTTTTGGATCAGCTTCATAAATATGTACATTTTTCTATGTCAGTCATTGTCTAGAATTTCATTTTTGTTCTGCTTTCCATTACATACCATGAATTATATAAAATTAATTTAATCGCTACTACAAACAGAAATTAAATGTGCCCTAATCCAGAGTTACGTTGTTTGCTTTTACAACTGTAAGTCATAAGTAATTAATTTTCCTTGGAAAATTAATTCACTTACCATTCCCAGTAGCATCATATGTTGACACAGGGTTATAGATAGTTTAATATTTTTCTTCAACATGCTGGCCTCAACTTTAGAAGACCTTAAATGAAAACAAATTAAATTTACTCAACTGTACATAATTTGGAGTTATTTAAAATAAGTGTTGTTACTGCTATTATCCAGGTGATGACTCGAAAATTATATTCAAACTTCACAAAATCTCCATTAGTATATTAAGTTTGAAACAACATGTTTTTAAAAGTTGTTCATATGATAGTAACCATTAAAATTTTAATTCCTCAATTCTGAATAAAACAGTTTATATGGCAACCATCTGACAGCAGTAGCATGGAGAGTTTTACTAACACTTAATTGGTAGGAAAGCAAAGCGAGGAACTTACTTGCCAGACATTTTGACCACCTAGGATAGCAGGCCATCGTGTCTGATTTTGAAAGAGCTCGTTTTCAATATCTAATCTTGGTCAGTAGGAAGATTTCTGTCTGTATCTTTCATATTTTGTTTTAAACCCCCAAATATTATATTGATTGCCCGTCTCTCATTCTTTCTTTCTTGTTTAATACGTTTTCCCTCGCTTTACAGAACGGCTAATGTGGAAAATGAAATAAGCAAAAGTCTTTCAGTTAAATAAGCTAGGTTTCCACTAGCTGCTTCTTATATTCTGGGAATCAGAAAATACGGGCAAACCGAATTTAGCTTTTCTTTTGCATTTGCCAGGAGGTTATTTTGTAAGGTGATTTTTTTTTCCTGGCTCATAGAACTCTATAAAACATATAGTGTTTATTACTTTATTTATATTTATTTAAGTCACCAAGGTGAAACTCTAGTGATGGTGGCAATGTTACAGTTTTTACAAGTGGGGGCTTATTTTATAAATGTGCCTTTGTGGCCGTAGCTTTCAGAAATGCAGGGGGTTAGCAGTGAAATGCTCTTTATGCCTTTTGGAAAGAAAGTGTGCTGTTTAATTCAGTGTAAAAGTACTACTAGAATACAAAATCACTGTTGTTATTTTTTGTTAGTATTCATTGTTACACTCAGTTTTTTTTATCTGTACTCATAGGATTGCACTACATACATTCCAAAGTTGCATCAAGATGAAAATGTTTTATTTGCTACTTCTTTCATAAGGAGGATGACAGATGATTCCCCTTCCCTGTGCTTTGGAGGGTTTCTCTGTCTGCGTGGCCTTCAGAATTATGATAATGACTTTCTTTTTTATCATCATTAGACAAAATGAAAAAAACTACAGGTATCAAGTCATGTACATGTCTATTTATGCTGACTTAAATATAGATTGTTACACAATCAGGTTTAAGGGAACAGAGTCTTTCAAAAATAATTTATGTAGTCATCCCAGCCAATGATATTTATAAAAACTTCTTACGATATGATTACATATAAATATGTATATTAGGTTGGTGCAAAAGTAATTGCAGTTTTTGCAATTTTTTTTTTTTTTTTAACCGCACTTACTTTTGTACCAGGCTGATAATTTTGCATGTTTTCTTACAGTGTTTAGAAGGTTTTTGCCTTGTTCCTGAAATGAACACAACAGGTTTGGTTTGTTCTGTTTTGTGGTGGAAAAGGAAATGTGTGCTTATAGAGATTTGTTAGTATGAATCTGCATTTTATTTCACAATATGTTCTTTCAAAAATTACATTTAAATGAGAAGTTTGTCACATTGTGGCAAACTTTTATTAACTTATATTTTGTGTCAAAATGAGTATCTTTTAGGGAAACACTTAATTTTATAGTAAGCTAAGCATTATAGAGGGGTTGTGTGCAAGGTGTGTTTACAAAAGAAGGTTGCAAAACTGTAGAAAAGAAGTGCTGAATTTAAGTTAAATGGTGTTTTACTCAACGCTGGCAAATGTACATTTCATATTAAAGTATATAAAAATTATAGATTCAAGAAACAGATTTTGGAGAAGCAGATTTTTTTTCTTTTCCATAATTATTTTGTTGACTCTAGTTAGAAGAGAAATGACAAGACTGTGGTAGAAATATGTATGATATGTTCTTTTTAAAAATTGTATAATGTGGAGATAGTACAAAGTTTATAATTTGCTGAATAGTTGTGACATACATTAAAAGCTATTTGTGCTGTACGTGACAAATAGACAAACACGTGCCTATGTGTCATGAGGATTCTAAGGAACTTCAGGCAGATGGGCTTGACTTGATCAATAAGATTTTATCTTTAATCTATAAGCAGAATATAAGTAATCACAGTTATTCCTGAAATGCTCCCAAAAGTACAGTAAAGGTAGGGTTTGCCAACTCCTGATACCTGTTGGTGAATGCTATTGATGTTTTATAACATGTTACTATTCAATCAAGTCCTTGGTGATACCACTGGGTAGAAAAGTAAATTTGGGCCTAAAGAAATGTACAACTATTAATTTGCATTCTGTTCCACACTGTTCTTTCAAAAGACTAAATTTAAATGAGTTTTCACTTCTATTCACAAAGGTAATAATTAAATTAAGGTGATATATAGAAAGGTAAGATGGCAATTTACCACCACCTGAGATTGATAAAACTCTCCCAGGTCTTTCAAAGTGAATCATGCCCTTAATCATTATCTCATGCAACTTTAATCTTACACATTGACAATGGGATAAATTAGGTTATATTTTTGCTTTTACTGGAAACTCAAATCAAATCACAGTCAAGGTAGGGAATACTACTGCATTGACATATCCTGCTTTTATGCTTCTGTCTGTACATTAATCTTTGGCTGTAGTAAACAACTCACTAGATGTTGCCTTTTTGTTTTGCAACACCATTCAGGCTGTCTTCAGTCTGATAAAAGAACCTTGCTTCAAGACTGTGTGCATGTATAAGAATGTGAAGTAATTTAATGGTTCCCTTTTGATGGGTTTAAGTGAACTTGAGATTTATGTTAATTGCAGTGAATGGATTTCCACATTTGTCCTACTAAACCTGCTAATCAGAAGATGAAAGTGGGCAGGAGAAACTTTAAATAATGTCCTGTCTTCAAATTGTTGTTTCATGTTTGCATATTAATCCAGAGCATTTTCCTCTAGTATATATATATTAGAGAAATAATTTTTGAATTGTGATTTTTGTCAAATTTGCCAAAACTCAACCTCTTCCCAACAAACATTGCTACAACATATAAGTTTATCATTTTTTAGAAAAAAGGAACAGTTAGAAGCTACTTAATTTTTTTAAGTTTTAATATTTACCGAATTTATAAGAATTCTCAAAACATCATTGTTTTATCTTTTTTCCCTCCATATATATAAACAGAATGAAGTTAAAATTAACTGGTGATTCTTCCCCTGGAATGAGTGAAAGAAAAATAATGTATTTGCTAATAACAAACTTGGACTTACATTGAAGTTATTGTACATTCTATATGCTATGACGTGAAAAAAAATGCTCAAGGAATATGGAAAGAATGTTCTAGCTAATAAGAGAGCTTAATTCTAGAGAGGCCACCAAGGAGTCTATCATGATTGACAAGCATTCTAGTGGAGTCTTTCTTTTCTTTTTCTTTTTTTTTTTTCTATAGCAGTGTTGAAGTCAGTCAAAGTATATATACAAAGCTGAGTGAATACCAGTTTCCCCAGTACAGAGGCTATTTTTTCAGGAAGTCTAACTCAAACCAGATGTTTTGCCTAGACCCAGAGTTTGTTACTGCCAAGCATCTCATCAGAGGTCAGAGTTCTGGGCTCCGGGCCCTGCTAGAATTCTTTCACAAATTGCTATTCGGTGAGGTTTTAATCCTAATGGAAAGAATAATGTGCTTGTAAAATCTGCAGTTATTACAAACACAGTATACATATTGTGGACTTCAAATGACTACATATTTCATTCCCATAAACAGGGAACGCAGATGAATGCTTTGTGTGATAGCTTTAGACATTCTAACTAAAATCTAGTATACAGTTTATACCACATTAACCATTTGCATTTGTAATACCTCAATAAAAGTAACTGTTATCTTTGGGTGACAACTGGTAACCAACTTGTGCCCAACCCTCCCACCACCAATTTTTTTTAACAAGCTCTACAACCTCATAACAGCTGTTTCAACGCAAGAATTAAAAGCATTCGGAACTAAATATTGGATATTCTCTTAGGAAGTTGTATGAATACTACAGTACTAAGTGAAAAGTTCTTAAAGTAAAGCAAAAGATACCATTGTGCCAAGTCTTAAGTATTTCATATACGGAAACACATACGTTAAAACTGAATTTATTTATTCAAATTAGGATGAAGAGTATTTTTCTTTGTGATAGGGAATGTGATTGGTATATATAGCTGAACATGAGTTGTAGCTCTTTTGGAAAGATTAGGGAGATAAATGAGGTTTATTATATCTCTGCTTAATTTTATATACAAATATTATTAGATGCTTATTTGGAGGCTTTGCTGTTGTTGATTATGAGCCCAAGAAAAATTCCCAGGTAGATAAAGGTGTATGAAATGAGATAATCACAATTTGGGCTAGAGATAAGTGTATTAATTAGATCATAACTACTAAAATTAAATAAATCTGCATTTCGAACAGATATGTGTTGATTTTTGTGGCAACAAAACAATGAAAATCCAAATTCTGAAAATGAAATTGAACTTTTTTTAAAAAATGAAAGAAGACAGACTGTAGTGTCCTTGAATTATCCCATCCATATGACAGCACTTTTTTGGTTTGAACAGTTTGTTTGTAGCATTTATTTGATGGGTCGGAGTCTAATTTCTAAATACCACCTTTTTGTTTCCATATTTGAGTGACAACAATGTGGAGTATAATAAATATATAAACAGCGGTCAAACAGGCTCTCTAAATCTTCCAAATAAATAAAAATTGGTTAACTGTGGGAACCAAAAAAATTCTAGTAGAACCTTATGTTATAAGTAGTACCTTTTGAGCTACAGTTTTGATTTTACCTTTCTACAAAAGAAAACCAGTGTGGATGTCATCCCTAGTGCACAGACAATTGCATTGGTGTTAAGAGGAGTCATCGTTTCTATGAACTTAAATTCTTCTGTCTGCCAACAAATGGAAAAAGATTTGTCGAAGTGTGTGATATAAAAAAAATATTTGGAGGATATTTGTGTTATATCACTTTCTTCAGGTTGTGAACAATTTTAACAAGCTATTTTCTGATTGATCTTTATGCTTTTTTATGTGTCTGGAGATCTAGCATTGTGTCAGATTGTCTGCAGTCTTATTTTCCCATGTGCGTCTCCCTAAGTCCTATCTTCTTTCCACATGACCTCTTATAGTAAATCATATTTACTACTACATATGTTATTTAATTTCACTTTAGTATATCATTACTTACAAGGGACTTTTTCTTGGAAGAAAGATGCAATATTAATGCATAGTATTTTTATTATCTTTGACATTCTGAAAAGTGAAATAATGTTTCTTTTTTATTTGTTCATAAACTGTAGTTGGTGGATACCCCCCATAAAGTCAGGTGATATCATCATCAATTTCTTTAAAGGGGTTGAAAATCAATGTCATAACTTGAGGCTGCGTTTCATTCTGTATGGCATAATCATTCAAGTGTAATTAAAAGAATAGTCTGAGACTGTGATCAGTTAATGAGAAACAAACAATTTCATATTAATGAGTTCCCATTTGCCAATAATTCTGTCATTTGTAACTTGAATCAGTCATCACCCCTGCAAATAGCCCTTTCAAGACATTATTTGCAATTTTGTCCTCTGTTTTCTGTCCTTGATGTTGTGAAAATGGCCGTCTACTGTTACAGGAATGAAAAGAGATCCCGTTCAAACATCTTTTGTGTTTCCACTTTCAGTGAAAAATGTTTTTCAAACCTGCAGCTGGTTATTTCTGCAGGAGTTCCCACTTATGCTCAGATTTGATTGACATTTTGAAATGGCAGCTTTTCATGAAAAGCTGTTAACTTGTAGAATTCAGTTATAGTACTAAGACAGACTGACTTTGTTCTGTGCCTGGGACCTGTCCAAACTAAATAGAACCCTGCATCTGAATTTAATAGTGCTACTCAGCCAAGATAGGGCACTTTTGCCTTTTTTTTTTTCTTTTTCTTTTTTTTTCTACTCTCAAACTCTGATGCTTCTTATGTGTTCTAAAACTAACTTGATGGATATTCATCCCAACATCTTTCTGTTCTATAATTGCTTTAATTGACATATATAGTCATTCTCTTGTTCCCTCCCTTGAATATCTAATGGACTAGGACAGTGCTTCACTTTAAGATGTGATGCAGATTGAGAATTTACTTTGCAGTGTATATTACAGATCACAGAAAAATTAGGAATATTGTAATGGTTTTCTTCCAGTATAGAGGCTTTAAAATGTTTGGAAGCGTTCTACCAAAACTTATAGATTCAGTCATTAGATGAAAATTTTTTGGAAAACATTTTACATATGATACAATACAAATATAGTTTGTTAATATTTATTTACTCAACAAATAATTATAGTATGTCTTCAATTTCAAGGGCAATGTGCTCTAAACCATGGGACTCACAAAATACATGATCCTGCCCTTGAAGAACTTTGACTGTCATATCTTCCTTTTATACTTAAGTGATAATTATTGCTTCATAAATGCACCAACTTATAGCATTGTCTAGTGATAACGATGTTTAATTTTTCAAATGCCTAGCTGTTCTTGTATTTAATTTCTATATAGCAGTCTCATAAGATGAATAAGAAAATTTAATATCCTAGGCCAGTTTTTGTTGTTGTTTTTCGTCCCATGCTATCTATTGGGAAATGTAAAACTCTGATTATTAACCCTGAACATCTATATGTCATACCTGGTTTCACTTGTCTTAAGACAGAGGGCTAGGACAGATTATCACCCCAAATCCTGATCATCTTTATTTACTTAGCTCACACCCCTGTGAGTTTAATTGAAATAGCTGAGTTGGGGTGATTATAAGTGATTATAAGTAGCTGACGTGTTGCTGTTGCTTTACTGTAAAGTAGATAGACTTTCCATTCTGTAACATATCCACAAGAGTGTGAGCTAGTGCTGCACAGTGTGCCCTCTGAGAATGTTGCTGTAAGATACACTGTTTTAATTTTTATTCTCATAACTCCGAAACAGAGGAATTCAGGGTTGATGTTGATTTAAATATTATCTGGAATGATAATTTTAATCTCCCAGAATTTTAGTATCTCACTTTTGTTTTGCTCCCCAATGACTTAGATAATAGAAATTAAATTACACATGTCCATGTGTATTAATATAGAAGATTTCAGGGGATCGATACATTTTAACCCATTATTAGTAAAAATAACTTTAACTTTGAAGTCATAATGGCATTAATTTCAGAATCAAAACCATTTCTTAAGTGAGAGTTTAAATTCGTTTCCTGATTTTAACAGATGTGCAAAGAGCAATTTTGGAATCTTAATTTGACATATGTGTTAAGAATACACATAGACCCATAGCTGCCGAACAGGTAGCCCGAAAGGCATCCCTCTGTCCTTCTGGGAGAACGGCAACTGATAGAACTATTTCAATGTGTAGCTTGACAATATGCATCAAGAACATTAAAATGTCCTTTTTGTTTTGACCAATTAATTGGAGGGGGGGATTGTGTCCTAAGTAAGCAGGTTAATTTTTAAATTGTATGCATAAGCATATTCTTACAATGTTACCTATAATAATTAAAAACTGAGAAAGCAAAGGAAAATGTTCAGTAAAGACTGGATTAACTAAAATGTTACTTTGAATATACTTGAATAATCTACAATCATGTAATACTGTTTACAAAGAATCTTAAATAAAATGTTCAAATATTCAGCCAAAAACCTGGATTCATATTTGTATTACAGAAGAAAAACATGCCTGGGAAGAGTTGAAGGAAAACTTCCTGAAAGATAAGATGAGTTGCCCAAAGTGATAAGATTGCGTATGTTATTTTCTTCTCCCTTATGCACCTGTGCACTTTTCTAATTTGCTGTAATTAAAACATGTAACTTTTATTCTTTGGGAGAAAAAAAACAGATTTATTAAATGAGAAATCAAGGGGAAAAAATAGTTGTGACACACTGGAATCTAGGAATCTTGTTTCCTAATTTCTTTCAGGGCAGCTTGAGGGCTTAAATAATGGTCCTAGTTCAGGAGGTAAAAAACGGTTGCCTACAGGCCATATTCCACCAGCAGAGGATTTTTGCTTGGCCAGCACTGGAATTTTAAAATAATTTAAGTTTGAATGTCCTTAAAAGAGGGTACAAGCCTCTCCTGTGTACCACCATCTCTCTTATTCCTGGTGTGATTCATATATTTGTATAATCTTCCAGGCCTCTGAGATGCAGATGTTTTATTTGTTCCGCTCTGTTCCTAATGCTGAATACTTCTGTTAATAGAAGAAGAGTACACTCCAGTGTTTGTTTTTTGGATTTTGTTTTGTCACCGGGAGATGATAATGGTGGTTGTGGTGGTGGTGTTGATCATAACAGTTTGCATTTGTTGAGCCCTTATGTGCCAGGCTTATAATAAAACAAATTAGTCATATAATTTCATTTTCACCATTCTATAAGGTTAGGTGCTATTTGTTCCCCCATTTTATCAGTGAAACAACTGGAGCTCAAAGAGGTTAACAATCTGTTAATAGTAGAGCCAAGATTTGAAGCTGAGTCTACTTGGCTTCCAAATCTGAGCTCTTACTAGTTGAGGTATCTGCATAATGACTGTACTTGAGCATCACTAGAAGTCGTTAACCACAGGGCTTATGTTACTGAAGAAAGAGGACTTGGTGACAACTGGCCATTCTTGTTTATGCATGTCATGTGATGACCATGTTTACCATGGAAACTTGGTATAAATGTTATTCTCTGTACTAAGGAATAGTATATCTATTTCCTATATAGAATTATGTTGATTTCAGTATGTATTCTGATATACTCAGTTTGTTACATACCATATTCAAGAACACAACACAACCCCTCTAATAATTATCTAAGTATAAAAACAAGGCTAGGTGGTAAATACTTTGATATATAACCTTCATAGCTGTGTAAACTTAATGCTTGTTATCTCAAACATGTAATAGTCTCACAAGACATAAGCCACTTAACTCTTATATCTGAATCCCATTTGGGAAATGTGATGTGCCATTTAAAAATAATTTACAAGTGATGGGAAAAGGAAAAAAAAAATCACAGAAGTAATGACTGCTTTAAACTCTTCACGGAAAAGGGTGTTCCTTAAACAAATACAAAACCTTTATTTACACTAGTAGTGCATGGAAAGTTTGAAAAGGAGAAAAAGCAATGAGTAAAATCCCACTACTGATGGATAATTGTTTGGAGGTGTATAAGGGGTAAATGTCCTGAATTCATGATGTGTGTTGAAGAGGTATTTTACTCTCACACTCGAATAATAGTTTCACTGGGTGTAAAATTTTAGGTTGAAAATCATTTTTCTTCAAAGATTTTATTGCATCTATTCTATTGTCTTGTGCCATCCGGTGGTATTGGCACTGATCTGATTCTCATTCCTTTGAGAGTGACCTGTTTTTCACATCTCTGGAAATTTTAGGTGTTTGTCTTTTTCCATTCGTAGGGCTGAATGGTTCTTGTACCTTTATAATCTGAAGATGTCCTTCGGCTCTGGAAAAATATCTTGTACTGTGTATTTGATTTCCTGTCCTGTGTTGCCTCTAACTCCCCTGGGGTAGATATGGGACTCTTTCTGAAATTTTCAGATCTTGATTTTTTGTCTCCATTGTTGCTCTGGGGAAGCCCTCAACTTGATCTTCTTATCATTTTATTTTGATATTTCATTTTGTAATCATTTTTAATTTCTAAAAAAATGCTCTCTTGATCTCTGATTCCTTTTTAATGGTATTAATGTTCTTTTTTTTTTTTTTTCCTTTCATATTTTTAGCTACATTTTCTTTAATTTTCCTAAGAGTAGAAACCAGGGGGATTTTCCCTCTATCTCTGCTTCTCCTTTGTTTGTTTTGTTTTGTTTTTCTATTTGTTATCTTGATTATTTCTTAGGATGAAGACTTTTTCAGTTTCTTACAAAAGCCTTGGTGATCGCTTCCTATTTAAGAATTGGCCATAGCAGAGTTGAATGGAGGTTTGCTATAAGCAGGCAGAGTTTGTTTCATTAGCAGGCTTTGGCTTATTGTGTTCTGTTGAGGAAAGCTGGCTGTTCTTAAACAGGAATATGTACATGCCACATTTCAGAAGACTTCTTCCCTGGGCCTTTGCAGTTTCCTTAGTGAAGAACCCTGCAGTGCTTTTCTCCTTTGGTGAGGGAAGGTGGAATAAATATTTTAGATGCTGCTCATGGTGAGTTTGGAGGTTTACTGGGTTGAGGAGTGTCCCCCCGCCCCCCAAAAAAAATTCATGTCTACACAGAACCTCAGAATGTGGTCTTATTTGGAAAAAAGGTCTTTGTAGATATAATTAGTTAAGATGAGGTCATCCTGGATGAGGGTGGGCCCTAATCCAATGACGCGTGTCCTTTAAGAAGAGAAAACTAACAGAAAGAGCACCATGTGAAGACTAGAGATTGGAGTGGTGTAGCTGCAAGCCAAGGACAGCCGGCAGCACCAGACGTGGAACAGATCCTCCCTCAGAGCCTCCAGGCATCTTAATTTTGGACCAGAAGTCCAAAAGGCTCCATCCACCACTGTGAGAGAATAAATTTCTGTTGTTTTAAGCTACCCAATTTGTGGTAATTTATTACAGCAGCCCTAGGAAACAAAAATAGGGGTGTGTAACAAACAAGCCTCAATGACCTAACCCCCAAGCTCACCAGGCCCTTTGAACAGCATCTGTTGCCTCCTAGCCTTTTGCACTCAGGCACTGTACACAAGAATTTCAAAGGGCCAGATCTCACTTGAGGAAAAAATTTCCAATCCTTAGGCCATGAGAGTTTAGGCTTAAAGATGAAGGAAGGATCAGCCCCTTCCCTGGAGTAAGTAGGAACTGGAAAGATTCACTCTCGGGGGGTGTGGCGCACCTTTTTGTCTCCCCTCCTGTTGTGCTGTCTCAGCATGTGTGGTTGGGGGACCACCAACCCATGCCTGCCGTGACAAAGAGGACTGCAGTCTCAGGACTTGCAGCTCCAGCTTTGGGGAACGTTAGGAGGGAGTGACCTGATTCACCACCTCCGCTTCCACTCAGGACGGTCCTAAGCACTAGGCTATTTTCATGGCACGCTGTGCTGAGGGCCGACTCGCGTCTTGTCCAGTGTGGTCTCTGACATACCCCAGGCTGGAGCCTCCCTAGAGGTTCTGCGTGATTCGTGAGCTCCCTCCTCAGCTGTGTCTCCCACATGAATGTGCCAACTTGCGACTTCTTTCTTCTGACTTTCCTTCCTCAGGACACCTAATACTAAGACCTGGAGAAAAATGTGCTCCCAGCCATTGAACATTCTAGTAGCAGGTACATCATGGAGGCTTGGGCAAGGGAAAAGACTCTGGCCTTTTTTGCTTTTTAAACTATCTTTCCATTTTGTTACGCTTTTCTGGCAAAACCATTGTAGAACTCAAAAGTTTAAATTCAGTCCCTGTTAAGATGGAAAAGTTTCCTAGGTGAGTTATCAAGAGTTAAAAAGTATGTCTGACTTTTAGTAATACCCATTAATAAAAGAAGTATGGGCCCTGGCATGGGTTTAAGTTACGGACAACATGTGGTTTTCTATGCTGTGTATGCATTGGTTTCTGTAATGTGTTTCTAACTTCATTCCATTGCTTGACCAGCACTAATGCCTTTTCTACTTTTTCTTGACTTCTGGGAAGGTACGGCTTCTGTAGATTTCACAATGTGGAGAGAAACTCACCTCATTGTGACCCCTAACCTATGTAGTAAATCCTCTGAAATTAATTTTGGTTCTTTCTGATCTGTGCCCCCACACGACTCCCCCCAAGATTTCATTATTAGATTTTGACAGCCTTTTAAATTTGTAAGTGCCACAAATTTGTCACTAGAGATGAATGGGTAAAAAGAAAATTCCTTGCAGTAGAGGATATGGGTAAAATATTTCAAGCGACAGATCTGCATCAATAATGTTAATGTTTATAGGGTGATGAAAACCATATAAGTCTTAAGCCAGAATCTTGTTTCAGCTGAGTCCCAGAAATTTTGACCACAGAAGCCAAGGCACATTCCATTTATTCCAACAAATGTTTTTCTGAAGTCCTTTCCAGCTGTCTGAAAGACGATTGTCACTCTTGAATGCCTGAAACCTTAAATGCTTTTTCTACTATTATCAGTAAAAAGCAATGGAAACTTTGTCTACTATTCCCAAGATGACTTTTGTCTTGCCTTGAGTTCCTAAAATGGAGAGCAAAATTGACAGTGTTATTTTGCAAGGTTTTTGAGAAATTTTGCATCATTCTTTCCTTTTTAAATTTAAGTTTATTTAATATTATTTTTATTAAAGTATCGTTGACATACAATATTGTATTAGTTTCAGGTGTACAACATAGTGATTCTGCATTTATATACCTTACAAAGTGATTGCTGTGATATCTGTCGCCATACGAAGTTATTATGATACTGACTGTATTCTCTATGCTGTACCTTCCATCCCTGTGACTTACTGTATAACTGGAAGTATGTATGTCTTAATTGCCTTCACCTTTTTCACCCTTCCCCCCACACACCTCCCTCTGGTAACCATCAGTTTGTTCTCTGTACAAATAAGTCTGTTTCTGTTTTGTCCATGTGTGAGTCAAATCATACAGTATTTGTCTTTCTCTGTCTGACTCATTTCACTTAGCATAATACCTTCTAGGTCCATTCATGTTGTCACAAATAGCAAGATTTCATCCCTTTTTATGGCTGAGTAATATTCCACTGTGTGAGTGTGTGTGTGTACCACATTTTCTTTATTCATTCAATTATAATGAGCATCTAGGTTGCTTTCATATCCTGGCTATTGCAAACAATGCTATAATTAGCATAAGGGTGCTTATATCTTTTCAACTGGTTTTTTGTTTACTTCAGATAAATACCCAGGTGTGGAATTGCTGGGTCATAAGGTAGTTCTATTTTTAATTTTGAGGAACCTCCATATTGTTTTTCTTGTTGGCTGCACCAATTTAAAATTCCGCCAACAGTGTATGAGGGTTCCCTTTTCTCTACATCCTCACCAATGCTTATTTGTTAATTTTTTTGTAATAGCCATTCTAACAGGTGTGAAGCAATACTTCATTGTGGTTTTGATTTGCATTTCCCTGATGATTAGTGATGTTGAGCATCTTTTCATGTGTCTGTTGGCCATCTGTATGTCTTTGTAGAAATGTTTATTCAAGTCCTCTGCCCATTTCTTAATCAGATTGTTTTTCTTTGGTGTTCAGTTGTCGAGTTCTTTATATATTTTGAATATTAACCCCTTATCGGATACATCATTTGCAAATATCTTTTCCCATTCAGATTATCTTTTCATTTTGTCTATGGTTTCCTTCGCTAGGCAAAAGCTTTTTAGTTTGATGTAGTCCCATTTGTTTATTTTTTGTTTTGATTGTTCTTGCTCAAGGAAACATACCCCCCAAAAAAATCAGAGACTGAGGTTGAAGAGTTTGCTGCCAATGTTTTCTTCCAGGAGTTGTATGGTTTCAGGTCATATATTTAAGTCTTAAACCCATTTTGAATTCATTTTTGTATATGGTAAAAGAAAGTGGTCCAGGTTTTTTGTTTTTTGTTTTTTTTTGTGGGGTGGTTTTTGTTTGTTTGTTTGTCTGTTTTGTTTTTGCATTTATCTGCCTAGTTATCCCAATACCATGTATTGAAGAGACTGTCTTTTCCCCATTGTATATTCTCATCTCCTTTGTTGTATATTAATTGACCATTATAACTGTGGGTTTATTTGTGGGCTCTCTATTCTGTTCCATTCATCTATGAGTCTGTTTTTGTGCTAGTATAGTTTGAAATCAGGGAATATGATACCTCCAACTTTGTTCTTCTTCCTCAAGGTTACTTTGGCTTTTGGGGTCTTTTGTGGTTCCATATAAATTTTAGGATTATTTTATCTAGTTCTGCGAAAAATGCCATTGGTATTTTGATACAAATTACATTGAAATCTGTAGTTTGGATATTTTAACAATATTAATTCTTCTAATCCATGAGCACGGTCTGCACTTCCATTTATTTGTATTGTCTTCAATTTCTTTCATCAGTATCTTACAGCTTTCAAAGTATAGGTCTTTCACCTTGGTTAAATTTTTTCCAGGTGTATTATTCTTTTTGATGCACTTGTCAATATCATCATCATTATCGTTCCTAGTGTAGATTGTAGTATGTTAGCAGTGAAAGGTATTTGAGAGACTATTAAACCCAGCCCCTTATTTTCTAAAGAAACGCCTAGAAAATTAAGTGACCCTCTACCAGTGGTTAGTGTTTTAGTTATAACTAGAGCAGTGTTATTCTAACTTCTATGTCTTTTCTGCTACAACAGTTTTCAGACTTGATTTCGTGGACTAGTAAAATAATTTTAAAAGAAAATGTGTGGTCCTGGTAGCTAGTATCCAAGATGGTCCTCAATTATCCCTGCCTCTGAGTATTAACACTCTGGTATAGTCCCTTCCCACACTGTACAGGCCTTTGTAACCAGTAGAATATGGAAGAAGTCATGGTGTATCACTCGTGAGATTAAGTTATAAAATACGTTGTGATTCTGTCTTGGATGCTGGGTCACTCCCTATGGTGTAAGCCAACTTTCATGGCATGAGCAGCCCTAGGAAAGACCCATATGGAGAGAGCTGAGGCCTCTGGCCAACAGCATATGAGGAACTCAGGCCTTCTGCCAACAATGACATGAGAACCATCCTGGAAACGGATCCTTCAATCCACTCAGGTCTTCGGGTGATTTCAGCCCCCGCCAACATCTTGACTGCAAACTCATGAGAGCCACTCCTGACAACCAGAGTCATCCAGCTAAGCTGCTCCTGGATTCCTGACCCTCAGTAGTCCTGTGAGATAGTAAATGTTTGATGCTGCTAGGTTTGGGAGTAATTTGTTTCACTACAGTAGATAACTGGTGTAGTAGGGTTATGGAGAACTGACATAGTTCCGAATTTTTTCCTTCTCACACAAGGAAAAGGGAAAGAACTATTTTAGCGTCAAAATAGTAAGAATGTCATAATTATATAGTAAAGGACATTTGATTAAATTGATTATATTTATCTTATTGAAAAACTTTCACATTGTGCTTTTTCTCATTTTGGTCTTGACCGCTGAAAACTTTGCCATGAACTGATGTTTGGAAACCCTTGTAATTCATCATGATGTATTTCAGTTAGTAAATTTCAACTTGACCTTCTTTTGTGTCCTCAGGTATTTGCTGGATAAGGGAAATTTGTTTTCTTTTGAAATGTGGCTATAGAAAGACCAAACTGTGGAAACTTAAGTTGTATTTTTTATTCATGGTGGAAGATACAACAACACAAAGACTATCCTAACTTTAATCACTCTATCCAGTTTCTCTGTATTTAGATTTTCTCATCTGTGAATTGAAGGGTTATAATATATACATACGTATATATACATATATATATATATGTATGTATATACATATACATATATATATGTATATATATATGTATATATATGGTCTCTTGAAGGCCTTTTCGGTCCTAAAATTTTGATATTTCAATAGAAGACCTTTGGACATCATTTTTTTCTCCTGTACTGTTTACCAACAAAAGGGAAGAGGTAATCATAAAATCTTTTCTTTTTACATGTTTAAAAATGCAGTTATTTAAAATCAAAATTAGATATTCATCAGCACTGATATTGTTACCCAGAAGGAGGAAGCGGGAGAACTGCCAATGGAAGGACGTAGTCCCTTTCCTCTGATTCTGACATGTGGGTACTATGTCCCATCCTCCATACTTGTTGTTCTGCCATTGGGAAGAAACCACCAGAAATGGAAGAGTTCCAAAGCAGTCATGTTTCCTTTAAGAAAGAAATGCATCTGTCATTTGTAGCTGAGCTGATTAGGTGGTAAATCATAATTATTTTCAGTGTGTCGAATAAAATGCTGCAATTGATCTTTCTTAGTGACAGAAGGATATAAAAATTAGAGAGGAAAGGAACAGGAGAAAGTAAATTATAGTTTCATAATAGAAAAGACTAGTGCCTTGTCAAAGCAAGTTGCTGTGTAGTTTTTTCAGAAATCTCTTACCTTGTTCATTTGTTTTGGTTTTTTGTTTGTTTGCTTTTGGTTATTGCAGAGTCACTGTTACCATTTATATAATATTTGTAATAAGAACAATATGATACAAAATTTAAAAATCATATCTATTTTGTCAGAACATTTTTAGTCATGGTAAGCCTTATGAATGAATAGAAATATTATCTTTTAAACAAAAAATGTGTTCCTGATTTTATAAAACTTTCCCTTAAAAAAAAAAAAATAGGTAAAGTCAATGGTTTTTCTTTGCAGTCCAAGCAAGAGAGCTGGAATTTGCATTGCTAGATCAAGTGATACTACTTTACTTATGAGAAACAGGGGGGCATAGTGTTTAAAAGCTTGGGCTTCAGAGATAGAACTTCTGCATTCAGCTATACCCTGGCAGTATGACCTTGGACAACCTCCTTAACCTCTGTGTGCCTCAGTTTCCTCTTCTGTAAATGGAGATAATATAACAATAACAGCAACCACAGGGTTGTGAGGATGAATTAAGTTAGCATTATAAAATTCCAGACACCTATTGGCACCCAATATAATTATTTTCTGTTGCTATTACTGTAAAGTGGATTTTCTTGTACTGGGATTTTGAGAAATTTGACAGCTGAGTATAGCTACTCTGTGACACTGTATTTTTCCCCTTTGTGGTAATAACAACTGCACTAAATTATAAATTCTCACTTGAAAATTCAGCCCTGTCACAGACATTTACTTATGGAGTACCTGTCAATAAAGATTAAGCACCTCATTCAGTGAATATTACTAGACGTACATTAAAAGGATTCTGAAGGCAACACTCCTTATAAAACAAGTAGGCAGTTATCATCTCCCTGTTTTAGACCAATTTCAGAATTATTTGCATATAACATCTGCAAAAGAATTATGTTCAGTTTTTCATTTATGTAGCTGCTTATAAGATACACATTTCCACTTCTGTACCTTGACGCTGCTGGATGCTCTCTGAAGGTTTTAAATGTTTATTTTGTTTCTCCTATTTGCACACTGGATGGTTCATACTTAGAATGCTTCACGGCGATCTCTTCCCTGAACTCCAAAGTCCATTTTGGATGTTTTACTTCTTTATTCATTCTTGCCAGCCTGACCTTCTTCTTACATACACACATACCTGTGTGCAGCAGATGATAGCAAGTACTATGGATAAAAACAAAATAGGAAATGGGGATGAGAGTGTGGGGGTGAGAGTTTCCGAGCCCCGTCTTCACTCCCACCGGTGTAGGAGGCTAGGTGTGGAGTGATTATTTCATATCCTGTGGAGCTCCTGGACTCTCTGTTGCCATAGTCATGTGGAGACATGCAACATGCAAACAAAAGGGAACCTTGCTTTCCATATTAAAGCTCCAGATCTGCAGAAACACAGTAATGTGGATCCTGTGCCTCAGTTCTAATTGGGGAAAATTTACTGTATAATATTAATGGACTAGAAGCCAATGCATATGTGGCTGCATGTGTGACCACATATGAGTATATGTATGTGAGTTTGAGGAGAAAAGATGGATCTTTATAACTTGCTACTGGAAATATTAACAAGGAACCTATTTTCTACAGTCTGGGGAGAAAAAAATTTATTACTGTGCATTAGCACCCCCTTTTGTCCCTGCCCCTGCCCCTCAAACAATTTAAACACTAGACTGTCAGAATTTCTGTACACAGGGAACTCTCTCTCTCTCTCTCTCTCTCTCTCTCTCTCTCTCTCTCTCTCACACACACACACACACACACACACACACACACACACACACACACGTACATACACAGAATAGTTTCAGATCAGATTTTCTACACAGTTTTAATTTATTAGAAGTGAAATGTCTGTCTTGTGGCTAAATCTTTACACACTAAATTTTTCTAAAGTCCACTTTTATGACTAAGCTATAAATCTCTAAAAATAGAGATTTACAGTGGAAATGTTGACTCTTTTGTATTATGTCAGGTCAAAATATCTAGCTAATTGGTATGCATTTATTCATGTATGTCGTTAGTCGGGATTATGTTTTAGCCTAGGCCCTATATGTGACCACACATGGGGCAGAGAGGTGTGGTCCAGTTCAGATGCCTTAATGTTTGTCTCTATTTGTGGTAAATTAGATGGTGTGAAACATTAGTTTAGAAAAGTATATGAGCAAGGCAGGCATTTACGATTTTATGGACCTTTTACTAAACCAGCATTGCCCCTATCTTTCTTCCACCATATCGACCTGTATCCACTAGGGGACATAAGAGCACCTACTAGAAGACAGAATGAGGCCAGACTAGATTAAAATTTAAACACTGGGCTCTTGTGATAGCATATGAAAAGACTCATTTTTTAGCCTCATGATTCATAAAGAAGTTATACGTTTTGTTTAAGTTTTAATGATCATGGGAAACTTTTTAAAGGGAGGATCAGTATCTTATATTAATAATTATGGAATGAGAACCAAATAAGCAGCCAACTAGCAAGTTTGTGCCGTCTTAACTGCATACTCTCTTTCATTTACTAAGTTCCCGCGTGACCTACTGAAGCTATGCTGAAAACGATTCTGGCCTTGAAAAATCACTGCATTTAGAAAAGAATGACCTTTTAGGTTCGGGAGGTGAGAAATGTGAGGAGGACATCTCCAGTCAGGTTCCAAAGAACAAACACCAGGAGTGGTCTATATCCTGTACCCCCGCCACCTGCTTGTGAGCTGTGACTGCAAAGAGAGATCTGTAGTTCGGAGCATCACTCTTCCCTCCTAAAACGATTATCTGGCTTAACAGTTCAGTAACTTACATTGGACTTTTGTTTATTTACAGGTTTTTAGGTGTAATCTGCAGACAGAAAACGGTAGTGATGCAGTGCAGTGAGTTTTGACAAATGCATAACCCACATCTGTGAAGATGTGGAACAGTTCAATCATCTCAGGAGGTTCACTCCTGCCCCTTCCCACACAGAGAGCACCATTCCAATTTTTTCGTCACACATGAGTTTTGTCTGTTCTGGAAATGTACATAATGAAACAATACAATGTATATTCTTCCCCCCAGTGTATATTGCGCCCATGTTCTTCAGCTGAATGTCTGTGAGCTTCATGGATGTTTTTGCATATATCAGTCCTTTTTTGTTGCAGAGGAGCATTCCATTATATGAACAAAGCACTTTTTTTTTTAATCCATTCTCCTGTTGATATACCTGGTGTGTTTCTAGTTTTTTACTTTTAATGAATAAAACTGCTATAAATATGCTTACACACAGTTTGGGAGGGCATATTATAAACTTTTCCCATAGGTAAACACTTAGCAGTTGAATTACACAAGTGTTTGAAGCTCTGTAATTAGGTATCACACATTTTCTTTGGTATTACTCCTTGTGTTGAAGTCTTGTGTGATATTAATATAGCCCCTCTAGTCTTTTAGTCTTAATGTTTGCATGGTATATCTTTTTCCATCCTGTTACTTCCAATCTGTTTGTTTTTTTTATATTTACTATGTGTCTCTTGTGGATAGCATATAGTAATATCTAGATTGATAATCTTTGCCTTTTTCCTTTTTTTTTCTTTTTTTTTGGAGAGTGTAGCTCACAGTGGCCCTTGCAGGGATTGAACAGGCAACCTTGGTGTTATTCGCACCATGCTCTAACCAGCCAAGCTGACTGGCCACACCCCAATCTTTGCCTTTTAATGAAAGCATTTATTTCATTAACATTTAGTGTATTAATATGGTTGAATTAAGGTCCACAGTTTTGCTCTTTCCATTTTATTTTTTCTATTGATTTTTTACCTGTACTTCTTTGCATTTTTTTAAGTGATCACTCTAGAAATTGCAATTTATATTTTATCTTTCAGTCTACTTAGAATTAATATTATACCATCTCACAACCTTCCATTCTTTGTGTGATTGTTTTTGTAGATATAAATCCCAAAGTACAGTGCTATAATTTTTGCTTTAAATGGTTGTGTCTTTTAAGTAAAATTAGAACACACACATATACACATACACTTACACGATTTTATATTTATCTACATACTTACCATCTGGTGTCAATTTTCTTTAGCCTGAAGAATTCCCTTTACCTAAATTTTTTTGTAGTATAGGTCTGCTGGTGGTGAGTTCTCATTTACCTGAAAATACCTTTATTTTTCTTCACCTTTGAAAGATACAAAATTTTAGATTGACAGATATTTTTAAGTTTCTATTTTATTTTTGCTTTTTAATGCAGCACTGTTTCTTTTTTTTTTTTTTAAGATTTTATTGGGGGAAGGGGAACAGGACTTTATTGGGGGAACAGTGTGTACTTCCAGGACTTTTTTTCCAAGTCAAGTTGTTGTCCTTTCAATCTTAGTTGTGGAGGGTGCCGTTCAGCTTCAAGTTGTTGTCCTTTCAGTCTTAGTTGTGGAGGGCGCAGCTCAACTCCAGGTCCAGTTGCTGTTGCTAGTTGCAGGGAGCACAGCCCGCTATCCCTTGCGGGAGTCGAACCGGCAACCTTGTGGTTGAGAGCCCGCGCTCCAACCAACTGAGCCATCCGGGAGGCAGCTCAGCTCAAGGTGCCGTGTTCAATCTCAGTTGCAGGGGGCACTGCCCACCATCCCTTGTGGGAGTCGAGGAATTGAACTGGCAACCTTGTGGTTGAGAGCCCACTGGCCCATGTGGGAATCGAACAGGCAGCCTTCGGAGTTAGGAGCACGGAGCTCTAACCGCCTGAGCCACCTGGCCGGCCCAATGCAGCACTTTAAAGATGTCATTTCATTGCCTCCTTGTCTGTGTTGTTTCTGATAAGAATTAGCCATTTTTCCATAGCATTGTTCTCCCATACGTAATGTGTCCTTTCTGCTACTTTCACAATTTTCTCTTTGTCTTTTTATTACAACAGTTTGACTGTAATAATATTCCTAAGTGTGGTTTTCTTTGTATTTGTCCTTGGACTTCATTGAGCTTCTTGTGCCTGCACATTATATTTTTTTAAATATTTGGAAAATTTTGTTCATTACTTCTTTGAATATTTATCTACCTTGTTCTCCCTTCTCCAGTTACACATATTTAGATATTTCAGTATTATCCCGCAGGTCACTAAGGCTCTGATTTTTTTCCCCTCTGTTTTATCTCTATTTGTTAGATAGGATAATTCCTGTCGATCTCTCTTCATGTTCACCCACCCTTTCTTCTGCTCATTTCCCATCTGCTATTAAACCTGTCCAGTAAAATTTTCATGTTAGATACTAAATTCTGAGGTATGGAATTCCCCTTTAAAAAAACATTGTATTTTCCATTTCTCTGCTATTTCCCATCTATTTATTTATGACCATATTTTCCTTTCAGTGTTGGAGCTGCTTTAAATTTCTTATCAGCTATTTTCAATGTCTGGGTTATCTATAGTTGGTTTCTATTGACTATTCTCAGCCACCACTCTGTTTTGGGTCAGATTTGCATGCTTTTTTATGTTTCTGGTTATTTTTTATTGTGTGGTGTACACTGTGGATGTTAGGTTATTGAGAGCGCAACTTTTGTTGTCTTCTTTTATTTTATTTATTTATATATATACTTTTTTTTCTCAAGAAGGGCACAGCTCACAGTGGCCCATGGGGATCGAACCGGCAACCTTGGTATTATTAGCACCACGCTCTAACCAACTGAGCTAACCAGCCACCCCTGTTGTCTTCTTTTAAAGAGTGTTGGATTCTGTTCTGACTATCATTTAATTTACTGTCAGACTGAATCTTGTTATGATTGTTATTGTTTTTTAAATACACTTTAAACTTTTTTTTAACTTTGTTTCTAGAACAGTTTTAGGTTCATAATAATATCGAGTAGAAAGAGAGCTCCGTATCCCTCTCCCCCCACGTATGTACAATCTTCCTTACTGTTAGCTCCCACCTCAGAGTGGTCATTTATTCCAGTCAGTGAACCTACACTGACACATCATTATCCAAAGTCCATAGTTTATATTAAGGTTCACCCTCGGTGTTGTGCATGCTGTGGGTTTTGACAAATGCATGATGGCATGTGTCTACCATTAGAGTATCAGCAGAACAGTTTTACTACCTAAAAACTCCCTGTACTGTGATTTCTCTTTCCTTCTTCTCTAACCCCTGGCAAACACTGATCTTTTTATTGTCTACATAGTTTTGCCTTTTCCAGAACATGATAGAGTTGGAATCCTACAGTATGCAGCCTATTTAGGTTGACTACTTTCACGTGGTGTTATAATATACATTTAAGGTTTCTCCATATCTTTTCATGGCTTGATAGCACATTTCTTTTTAGCCAGAATAATAATTTCTTTCATGGATGTACCACTCACCTACTGAATAATATCTTGGTTGCTTCTAAATTTTGTCTATTACGAATGAAGCTGCTTCTGTCTTCTGGAAGAGATTGTATAGAATTGGCATAATTTCTTACTTAAGTGTTTGATAGACTACACCAGTGAATCCATCTGAATAAGGATTGTTTTATAAACTGTGTTAGGATGGGTATAAAGTAGCCCTTATTCTAGGACTAGAATAGCCCCACTTCTAAGGTCTGGCCTTTCTGGAGTACTGACGGGGTATCTGGGTGTTCATTGAGGTCTCCCCACTGTGGTAGACCACCCCATGTCTTCCAGCTCGGTGCAATTTCAGGAGTCTCTGTGTAGTCCAAAACTTCCAGGCAGCTGTTGTCTGCCTGGTCATGTGGAGTCTTGTTCTAGTGCCGTGAATATATGCAGCTTAGTATTTAGCTAAATCCTTAAACGGTTTCATACAAATTTCTAGAGTTCTCTTCAAAGCTCCCTTCTCTCTGGTATCCTACTCTTAAAATTCCAGTCATTTCAGCAGTCCTGAACTCCAGCTTCGACTTCCCCAGCTCAGTAAGACTGCCGTGCTCTGCTTGTGCCACCTCCCTGTGCCTCAGTCTATAAAGTGTCCTCAGACAGAGATTGTGGGCAATTACGGGGTTCACCTTATGTAGTTCCCCTCTCTGGAGTCATAGCCCTGCACTGCCTGTTGTCTAACATCTAAAATTAGTTGCCAAAGATATTTTGCCTAGTTTTATAGTTGTTTGTGGTGAGAAAAGTACTCTGGTGCCAATTACTCCATCATAGCTAAAAGGAGAATTCTTATTTATTTCTTTCAAAACTGCCTTTGATCACATGTTAAGGTGCACATATGCAGGCCAAGACTTCATGAAGCCTAGCACAGAAAAGCTGCTGGAGCTGGTGATCTGATGGAGATCCCAGAGGTTATACAGTGTCCCGTGAGCAGAAGAGTTCTGGCCACCCAGAGGGGAGACCTCAGTGAACAGCTGTAGGCATTCAGAAGACACCCCCCCGCCCCGAAGATCCATGCCTGAGGAGTAGGGCTGCTCTAACCCTGGAATCAGGGTGAAAGGTTCAATATTTCCTTGAATTCAAATAAAATTAGTTTGTATTTGGCTGGTGCAGAATCAAGGACAGTCATTGTCCCGGGGATCTTTCCATCGTGTTGGCTTAAATAAATATGATTTCAGTTAAATAGCATAAGTTAATGCAAACTACGTGCTTAAATACTGAATTAGCAATAAAGAAGTCTTCAGCATCCCTTCCATATGCTTTATTCGAGGAGGAGAATTTACAGGGGAATCTCTTCGTGTGTTGTTTTTTTCCCTCTTATAACCACTGGCCATACTTTATGTCTCCAGATCTGGAAAAATCCCTCCAATGCTGAAGGTCTAATGCCTTTTGCCATGTTAATCCCAGAGCCCCACAGGTACAATGAGTTGTTCATTGTGTAGTTTATTCATTTAAAAAATAAAAATAATCTGCTAGTGTTAAAAATATTTGTTTTTAAAAGAATGTGCTTATGAAGAAATATTTAGAATTTTTTTCAAGAGTATTTGTCCCATTACATGTAAATATCTATGATCCAGTAGAGCTAGAACACAAAAGTTTTTAAAAAGTGAAGTATGATGCTTCTGTGGTGCTGAACGTTGTCTTAGTCTTTAAAGGGAACAGATAAAGACTTCTCGTACACTGGATTTGGAGAATTGGAGGAAGAGCTACCCCTAAGCACACATGTTCTGTTTTCCCAAATGGTTTCCATTCTTCTGTCATTCTGTCTGTCATGAGTCATTGCACACACACTCTCCTGGATGACTCTTAAACTGTCCCATGTCAGTCAAGGAAAAGTAGATGCAAGATGAGGACATAAACTTGCTTTATTTGAAATTGGCTTTCCCTGTAAAGCTTTTTTGCATCTTGAGTTTCTAACCGCATGTTGTATCTTGGCGATAGTAAGAGACAGGGAGGGACACCAGTAAGTGATAATTGCTCAAGAAAATACTCACGAATATTACATCAGAAAACCACTTGGGAATGAACTTAAGTTTAAAATGGAATATGCAACGTGAAATTTTGTTGCTGCAGTCCACAGACAATGTTTCATCTGGAAGGACTTTTTAAAAATAATTGTAAGATAATTTTAGTGCTTTGGGACAAAATAAAAAAAGAGCAGTTTGGATCAGCAATTCTTCAGAAGTTTGTGGTAGAGTAACAATAAAAATGTGGATTGACCTCAAAAAAGCTGACTAGCATAAATGACTGTTTATATTCCTTTTTTAAAATCTCATAAATTTTACGTAAAAATATAATGACCCAAACAATATTCCCTTGAATTCAAAACAGACTGTTTATACAATCCAAATGACTTGCCCAAAAACTCAGAGTTAGGTAGCTTTTAAAACATGGCGCAATTCATTTGTCCTGGCCTCAAGTCCTTGCCAATTAGCACAGTCGGTCTTGGGGTCCTCGTGCCTCTTACACTATGACTGTCAGTAGGGTGAGGTATCACGTCTCAGCTTTCAGCAGATGTAAACCGAGCTGCTTGAAGACAGGTAGTGCATATGCTTTTTCCTGTACTTTCAACACCTAGCACAACTAGCACAGTGTCTGGTACATAATAGTTGCTTAGAAAATGTTTTTAGAATGACAAAATCAATGCCTCTACTTTAATGTCAAACACGTTATTATGGAGACAATATAGAACTTTGTTCAGTATTCCCTCCCCCAAACATACGTGAAAAATGTGTTAACTCTTCAGTGTTAACTCTTTAGTACTTTCCTAAGCAAAAAGTTGGGGAAGAATTGTAGGCAGAATCCAGGATTATAGATGACAGCAGTCCTTGCAGAAATTTTCTCACATGAGTTGAGCTGCTGCTAAAGGAATTAAAGACTTTTTCAACTCAGTATGTTATCTTCAACCTTTTTTCTTGCAGAGTGTTTTGGTAAAATATCTGTTCTGCTTTACCTTATGTTTTTTTTAATGACTTCATAATAGTTCATATTGTGGCTGTTTCATAATTTATTTGTAACAGTCCCCGGTGAATTTTTAGACTGTACACACACACCCCTTTGCACATGTCTTAATATTTCCTTAGAATAAACTCTTATATGTGAAGATGGTACATGAAATCATATACACATTTCGAGCAATTGTAAAGATTAAACTAGATAATATCATAAAGCCTTATGACAAATAGGAAAATCTCAAGGGGTTTGGTAGTGTAGTTATTGTTAGTTGTTTTTATTGTCATCTTTTTGCTAGACTTTGAGCCCCGGTATAAAGTGATTGCTTCAGTTAGAAAAACATCAGAGATTCCAACTCCAAGTGGCTTGAACAATAAGGAGATTTATTATTCTTTATTAAACAGTAAGGCAATATTACAAGAAGGTCGCAGGGGGCTGAGTCCCTAACTGATTAATACAGGATCTCAAGAGTATCCTGAAGAACTAGAGTTTTCCTGTGTATGCACCTGCCATGCTCAGGGAGTCAACTTTGTCCTCAAGCTAGTCCCAATCACATGACACGATGTCTACAGGTCCAAATCCAGTAGTTGGACTTGCTTCGTTATTTTTTTTCTTCAGAGTTTAAATTGATTCACTTCAAGGACAACTTATACTAACTCAGTTAAGATATTTCAGTTGCTGATAATTTGAAAAATGTTATACTCAATAACATTCTGAAAAATACTGAAAGTTTGTAACTAAACTTGGTTGAAAGAATCAGCACTTTGCCTATAGATGATAAACTTATACGTTTTTTGATATTTTGCTTCATAGCTCTGTGAAGTTACTCTTTAAGCTCTCCACCAATCATTGGTTAGAATGGCCATCATTTATCAGAAAATCAAATGAAGTTATCAGTGAATAAAAGACATGTTCTGACTGATTTATGTATTCCTTTCAGATGATAGTCTCATTTGCCTGCATTATTTATTGCACTGTTCATTCCATGTTAAGGATATATACAACATGCTTGATGTGGTCTATATTCTATTTCTTTCTTCATTTTTTTATGCTGGTGGCAAGCCACCAAATTAACTTTATGACCCACTAATTGGTCACAACCTTCAATTTGCAAACCACTGGTTTTAACCAGTCATTATCATTTTCTGGATACGGGGCCAGCTTTCCCAAAGCACACGGCCTCACAGAGATGTATGGATGCATCAAACACAGTTGGGCTTCTGTTTGGAAGGGGAAAGTGGGGGTGGGAGGCTAGAGGTAGGATAGGCAACCAAGCTTGTCTGCTACAGGGACTGCTTGCTACTCATTTAGATCCCAGGCGTCTCGCGTGCTTTGAGGTGTGTGGCGTTGTTCATCTTGATCCTAATGGCTCTCAACCATTGCTCTTAGTTTTTCCTTTTTATTAAAGTTTTATCTCTTTCCTCAGATGGTTTTTCTTGTTGCTGTAATTGTCCTTCCCTCTACATTGTCATCCATCTCCTCCCCTCACCTTTTTTTTTTAAAACCCCTTTTCATTTTGCTGCTTCTCATCTATTTAGACAAAGGAAAGACTCCACCTTCTTAAAAGCTGTGACTCAAGGGTTATCAGATTCTCAGCAAGGTTTTAGGTTTTTCTTTATAATCTTTTCCATGATTATGTTTGCTTATTAGATTTCTAAAGTCACATCTATATATTTAAGCTGTTGCCTAGCTAGTTACCAACTAAGTTATCTCTGAAATACACAGGTACTCCTGTGCCCTTCAGTCTTCAGAACAAAAACTGCTGTTACTAAGTGATAAGAACGTAATCACAATATCTGGGGACCCTGTTTACTATATTGTCTTCCTACGGGTTTGAAGTTATCAAACCTTATCCTTGTTCCTTTGGATTTCTGGAAAAGAGGAGGATGCTGACTCACAGTTTCATATCTGGGAAAAACAACTAGAGAATCTTTAATTTCAGGATTGTGAATAGTATCAAGTATATTATAAACTACTCATTTTTGGTAATCTGGCTTCAATTAAGCAACAAAGGTTTACTTTCGAATGCTGCCTTTCATCATTTCTAAGGTGCACATTTTCTTGCATTTTAACATCTCTGGAATCAGGATGTGTCTCACAATTAATGGCGTCCTACAGTTGCGGTTGGCCCGATGGCAAATCATGGTGTAGTTTTCTGTGTAAACTTGATTGTTAATCCTGGAGACATGACTGATCTGCAAACCCTTCACTGTTTTAGTCAATAAACCACTGAACGTTAAAACATTTAAGGAACTTTGAGGTAAGAATAGGAGTTTTATTGCTGTCCAAAATCTCTTCTGTAGATACTTTCTTTTAAGATAGGACTGTGGTCAGAGCTTACAGAATGAGCATCTAAAGCTTAAAAGAAAATCCCAGAGACTATAGAATGTTTCCCTTTTCAGAAATGCTACATTACCAAAGCTCTTAATAATATAAAAGACAACATTGCATGGAGAAACTTGGACATCAATGACTGAGTACAGAAGTGAGTCACAAGAGTTGAATACTGAGGAAATTTTAGGAATATCTTAACGAGCTTATATTGCTTATGCTTTCTTTTTTTATGTATGCATAATACATGGTTTTGAAGCTTTCTAAATAAGACTAAAAGAGCTCTTTTTATATTTAAAAAATAAAAATCTAGTAAGAAAGCATTGTATCATTGTGAATTAGCAATGTACTTTTTAGTGGTCACACAGGGCTGGTGCTTCTTATAGGCAATACTGTCTTCAATTTGATGAAACATGAGTTTGGTTTACTGTCACACTTGAGTGTACTGCTTCCTATTAAAACTTTCTTCTCTTAAGAACTAAGGGAACACATATGCACGTGAAGGTAACACTACAAGGCAGTGAGTGAATGATGGAGACCAGTGTGTCTCCAGGTGTGCTCCCAGAACCAGCAGCAGCAGCATTACCGGGGAACTTGTCAGAATGCACATTCTCAGGCCACACCCCAGACCTACTGAATCAAAAACTCTGGATGTGGGGCCCAGCAACCTGTGTTTTAACAAGCTCTGCAGGAGATTTTGCTGGCAAGCTAAAGTTTGAGAACCACTGCTCTAAGCAGAATTTTGGAAAAAGGAAAAACACTGGTGCTGTTATATATAAGGGAAGGGCATGAGTAATTTAGAGAGTAAGAAAACACAGATTCCTTAAGTTCAGCTTAATTACGTCTGCTAACAGTGTGTTTAAGAGAAATGAAATTTACTCTGCGGTGTCTCAGCCAGTAATACAGGCACAGTAATGGAATAGTCCAGAACTTCACGTCCTTCACTTCTGAGTGATATTTGATCTTTGTCTTTTCAGCACGATGTGTCCCAGACTTTACTCAAGGCAACACTGGACAGTGTTGTAGAAGAATGTGTCAGCTTCGTGGGAGTGGATATTAACATCTGTTCAGAAGTTTTGCTAAGGTGAGACAAGAAGTCTGCGCTTGAGAAGCTCAGAATCTGGAGTTTGACTGTCCATCCTGTGCAAATTCAGTTAGAACAAGGGGACACGTGTATAAAGATGTCAAGTAGAGAAAATCTATGAGTTCATACATTGCTTAAAGGTAATCAGTCAGAAGGGAAGACATCATTTAAGAAAAGAATTGTAGCAATTCACATGATCACGTTTAACACTGCAAATCTAAAGTGAAGAGCATATGGTTACCATTGAGTGCATTAGTGTCGCTAATAGAATTTAAATAAGGTTAACGTGGAAAAGAGCTGTTTCCCACCACATGAGAGTAGATATTTTTCACCAGTTTAGTTTCTTGCATATATCTGTCAAAGTTGGCAGTAACCAAAAGATAAAATCTGAGGGTTCCAGGTATGGTTACCATACTTTTACCTTGATTCTGCAAGTCACAGATCAAAATCTCCATCGTACTGTAATCACATCTTATGTACTCTGTCTTTTTTTCCTGGGGTTATGGAAGAGCTGCTGTTTTGTTCATAGTCTTGCATTTATTTCACAAGTTTGTTAATGCAGCATGAAATTCTGGACTTTTGGAAAAGATCTGGACCTTTTTCCTTTGAAACTGGTATAGCAAAAAATGTCCCTTACATTTTAAGGTGATGTTTTTCTACCTTAACTACAAACATTTCATAATTCCTTATGTGGAATTTTATAATAGAATTAAGGTTCTATTAAATAGTAATCTTTTAATTAACACCAAGCAAACTACCTGGTGATAACATATTTTCCTATTTTTATACTAACCATGACATTCATGGATAAGTACTTTTCTATAGTTCAAGTCTTTACGTGAATGAAAATAGGCCGATAAAAAAACAACAGGGTAGTACAATTCAAGTGTAGCTATTGTACCTTCTGCTGCTAACTCACCTTGTGAGCTAAACAGGAATAGGCAGAATTATTACTTGACTCAGAAATAAGAAATATGAATAGTGTAGAAATACTGCGGGGAATAGTTCTTTTTCTTGCACCAATGTTAACCAATTTACCATGATCTTTATGGTTTTACTGGTTTTGTCTTATTTTGTATTCCGTTGTCTTTCTCTCCTCTTGGACAACTCTTTTCCCTTTGTCTTTTTAATTTAATTCCCCTTTTTAAGTTAACTTAGAGACATATGACAATATGTAATTGTAATTTTTTATAATGCAAATGTTTTATATCATTGTCTTTTCCGATGAGATCTTTCGGTACTCAGAACTATTATATCTGCCACATTTCTCATTTTGTTTATTTTTTTAGGCACATTGCCGGACTCAATGCCAACCGAGCCAAAAATATTATTGAATGGAGAGAGGAGAATGGGCCCTTCATCAACCGAGAACAGCTGAAAAAAGTAAAAGGACTGGGTCCAAAGTCTTTCCAGCAGTGTGCTGGCTTCATCAGAATCAATCAGGACTATATTCGAACATTTTGCAGGTGACTATTAAAGTACATTTTTGGTTCTGTTATCAACCTCTTCTCTTACTGTTACCCATCCTTCTCACTGGCATAAATCCTAGGTGTCTATTTATTCATTCCTTCATTCAATATGTGTTGACTGCCTAATCTTTGCTCAGCACTGAGAATACAGCAGTGAATAAATCAACAAATTTCCTGTTCTCATGGAGTTAAATGTTAATGTGTGAGACAGACAATAAATTTGTAAAATAAATAGTTTCGGATGTAATAAGTGTTACAAAAATTAAAACAGAGATGTGACACTGTCTAGGGGAGCAGTATAACTGCTTTACATGAGTTACTCATTGAAAAGTTATTCGAGCTGAATTTTGAATGAAGTTAAGGAGCCAGCCACACAAGGATTGGAAGGAAAGCATTCCAGGCAAACAGTACGTGCTCAAGGTCCTAAGGTAGGACCAACTTTGGTGTATTCAATAAACGAAACTGAGGCGAGTGTGATTGGAGCATCACAAGTGGGAAGGACGGGTACACAGTGAGGTGACAAAGAGGACCACTTCATAGTGACAGCTTTTCCTGTGCGTAGTTGGGCTTCCCCACTCCCTCCTCACTGAAAACTGACCAAAGCATTATTATGAGTTGTATAGATTAAGAGCTAAATTTTTGCTTTGTAATCCTGGTAGCACAAAAATAAAGAAATTAGGTAAACTTCTTAGCATTTGATAATCATGAAAGAATAGCTTTTAAGTATTTACTACTTCAGAACTACTTGGGTCTTTCATATGTATTTTTTTGTTTTGATAAAATTATAATAAAGGTATCATGGACAAATAATCTTGATTCTGGAAAAGACTAATTAAAAGGAAACCACCCCACTGGATAGTAGACTATATTATAAAGCTATAATAATTAAACAGTTTGCTTTTGATGTAGAAATGAAATAGAATAGAGTCTGAAATCCACCAACGCATAGAAGGAACTTAGTTTGTGATAAAGGTGATGTTTCATATAGTGGGGGAAATTGATTAATCATCTATTAAGTGGTATTATGACAGCAGAAAGGAATTTAGTGTGTGTGGAGGAAGCTATAGTTCTACCTCATACCCTATACCCAAATAAATTCCACGTGGATCATAGACTTAAATGGGAAAAGTGAAACTGTAAAAGTACCGGAAGAAAACATGGATAAAGTTTGCAGAACATTGAAGTGATGGAAGTTCTTCCTAAATAGACCACAAAACCCAGAAGCCAGAATGAAAAAAAAAAAATTGAGGACAAAATAATCCCATGTTTTTTGGTTTATGTTTTTTGAACAGTTGGTCAGAAAATTCAAACAGTATAAAAAAAGAATAAAATGAAAAGTAAAGGGCACCTCAACTTCTCACTTCAAAATAGTTGCTTATATATTGCTTCCTAAAAATAAATTTATATCAGCCTGTATGTATGTGTTTATTATTTTTAAATGCATACCGAAAGGCTCATGCTATACAACTATTTGAAATTTGCTTTATTTGTTTCAGTAATATATCTTGGATCTTTTTCCAAATATTACATGTAGATTTACATCATTCTTTATAATGTCTGCATAGTTTTTAATTTATGGATGGATCATAATTTAATAAGTGCCTATTGATGAACTTTGGGTTGTTTTAAAGCAGGGGTGTCCAAACTTTTTTCAGTGTTTTTCACCAAGGGCCATATGCGGTAAAATACACAAACAGCCGGGCCACTCACTCGAGGTGAAGTACGTATTGCTTCACCTGGTTTATTTAAGTAAACTAAACATATTTTTGGAATTTGCTGAGGGCCAATTAACAATGGCTCATGGGCCGCAGTTTGGACGCCCCTGTTTTAAAGCCTTATATTTGTTCAACTGATAATGAAGTACTTGAAGATTCATGACTGTTACATCTTTTTGATAGATCATACCTTTATTCAGAATGGACTATTACTATCTCACTGAATGTTGTTTGCTTTGAAATCTATTTTGTTTGCTAGCAATGTTTTTATATGTGCCTTTTCATAATATGCTTGGCATTTTTTTATTTTCAAACTTTCAATGGCATTTAAATTTTTATATGACTTGTAAACAAACAGGTTTCATGGTTTTGCTCAATCTTACATTAGTACATTTACATGTGTTGTATTTATTGATGTGTTTGGAATTAATCTTTCATCTTATCATATATTTTCTCTTCATCATGCTAATTCTTTTCCTTTCATTCAGTTTGTTGTTATCAGTTAACAAATTTTCTTCGCTGTATATCTTACTTTTATTCTTCTGATGATTATCTTTAAAATTGATTTAGACTGACCTCTGGTGTCTCTGTCCTCCTCCTGGAGAAGACTAGAACTGCAGGTCTCTTCCTAACTTGCTCCCTTCAACTCTATGTCCCATGATGAGATGACCTGGGACTTTAATTTTAGACTGTCCTTTTTATATATATATTTTTCCATTATTCATGCAAAATTATTTAACTTAAGTTTTTATGGTTTCTGTACTTATCACTGTTTCTTGTAGCCCACGTTATCATTTGTCTTGAATTCATTGTTTTTACTGGAGTATATACTTAAGAAATTCTTTTCAGAGAGGGGATACTATATGGGTTATACTTTATTCCTTACATGTCTGAACATGGTATTAATTTGTCCTCCTATTTGAATGCTAGTTTGGCTAGGTATAGATCCTGGGTCCTAGGTATAGATCCTGGATGCTAGGTATAGATCCTAGGTCCAAAATCATTTTGTCTCAGAACTTTTAAGATATTGTTCCACTGTGTTTTGACATCTGTTTCTCAAAGAGAAATATGATGCCAGTCTGATTCTTGTTCCTTCTAAATAAATCTGTTTTATTTTTCTGTCTTAATTGTAAAATCATATTCTAAAGTTTCCCCACAATATTTCAGATATGAGTCTTTTTCCATTCATCCTATTTTGCACTCAGTAGGTTATTTTGAGAACTCTTGGTTTTCTTCAGCTCTGGGAAATCATCTTCCCCTTCTCCTTCTTTCTCCTTGTTTAATTATTTCCCTCTATTTTTCTCTATCATCTTCTAGAATGCCAGTTATACAGGCTGAATCAGTTAAGAATGTTTTAGGCTTTAAGTGACAAAAAAAACATATTAACAATGTTTAAACAAATAAGTCGTAATTTCTTTGAAGTGAATGGCCAGAAATGGGTTACTGGGTTGCTATTTGCATATGGCAGACAAATAAGCACATTTTTAATTAAAGATTCTTTTCTTTCCTACCCAACTTCCCATCCCCCTCCACTCCACATCACTTCACCTTATTTTAAATGGTTACTGTAGTCAGCACAATGAATCTGCAGGCCCCATTCACGGAGTTGCTGTGACAGCTCCAGCAGGTGTTGAGGTAACAAATGAGAAGCAAGGCAAGAAGAAGAGCAAAACCGCAGTGACTGCTGTACTGAAGCCAAATCCTTTGGACCAAACATGTATTCATCCGGAATCATATGACATAGCGAAGAGGTAAGTCTGAGGCCCAGGTAAGAAATCTCCATGCTCAGAGCAAATGCCTTTGTTTTGGCATAATGGAGACTTTAAAAATATGACCATGTTTAACATGACAACATTTTTCAGAAGTTCTGCATTGCTGAGTTATGTGGCACATTATTTGATTTCACTGAGGAATGAAACCATTATTCCTAGAGCAGTCTCAAGCCAATAAACCCTGGTACTAATGGTGAAGTGTGTGTAATGGAAATTGCAGGGCACTCGCCTCTGTTTGTTTTGGAAATTAACAAGACACAAATGACTAGCACCTGGCTTAAAGCTCCTGCTTATCTAAAGATAAAGCCCTTTTGAAAGTAAACAGCCAACTGTCAGATTTCTTAGGAAGTATTTTGCTTGATTATTACAATCTAAGAATTGATGTACTTTTACTGAGCATACATTAACATAGAATGATATGGGAGGAGGCTTTTTAGTACAAGGAAAGGTTTAATGTAAGGCATTAAAAGAAAAAACTTTTTTAATACCATATTTGATTAGTTCAGAATTTTTAATTAGTTTAAAAACAGTGACTTGCTACATAATTAAATAGCTTAAGGCGTTTAGTGAGTTACTGGATTTAAAAATAGTGAATATTTTAACTTTCATTTACTCTACAATGAGATTTTAAATATGTTTTGAGATCATTGATATTTCATTATTTTGATAAATGTAATTGGTTTCCTTCTAAAAATGCTTAAAATTATAGACTATAGACTCACATTATAGAGAACTTAGAAAATAAAAAGAAAGAAGTAAAATATATTCTGTCAACATTAAAAAAGTGACACCTGTTTTTCTTCCAACATTTTATTACTAATTTTAAACATACAGAAAAGTTAAAAATGTTTACAGTGAATTTCTATATATCCACACCTAGATTTTATTATTAATATTGTCTCATGCCTGTTTATCCACTTGCCGATCAATCTATCAGTCCATCTTATAAATTTATGTATTCTGTTTCATTGATCTGTTTGTCAGTACCACACTGTCTTAATTACTGTAGCTTTATGAGGTCAGGTAGTGTAAGTCCTCCAGCTTTGTTCTTTTTAAATATTGCTCTGAATATTATAGATGATTTGCATTTTCCTATATGTTTTAGAATGAGCTTGTCAATTTCCATTAAAAAAAAGAGAAAGAAAAACCTGGTGGCATTACATTGAGTCTGTCAGTGAATTTAGGACAGTTGATGTCCTCATAGCTAAATTTATTGAGTCTCGATCATGAGTTTATTATGTCTTAACATTTATATAGGTCTTCTTTTCTCTCCACAATGATTTTTAGTTTCCAGTGTGCAGGTCTTGCGTGTATTTTGTTAAATGTAGTTTGTGTTTTTAAACAGTAATGTAAATGGAATTTTTAAAATTTGTTGTAAAAATACAATTGATCATTATAGTAACTTTGTATTCTTGCTAAATTGACTTACTGCTGTGTTTCCTCAAAAATAAGATCTAGCCGGACCATCAGCTCTAATGCGTCTTTTGGAGAAAAAAATTAATATAAGACCCAGTATTATATTATATTATATTTATTATATTTATTGTATTTATTATATCATATATTAGACCCGGTCTTATATTACATTAAAATAAGACCAGGTCTTATATTAATTTTTGCTTCAAAAGATGCATTAGAGCTAATGGTCCGGCTAGGTCTTATTTTCAGGGAAACACGGTAGTTAGCTCTAGAGTGTGTATAGATTCTTTAAGTTTTCCTATATAAACAATTATTAACGAAGAGATAAAAAGCTTTACTCCCTTTTTTAAAAAATTTAAATACTTCTTATTTCTCTTCCATGCCTTTTGCAATGGCTTGGACCTTCAGTGCTGTGCTGAACAGGAGTGGTGAGAGCGGGCAACCTTGTCATGTTCTCAGTCTTTTAGTACATGGTTCTCATTTTTTTAATACATACATTAAAAATTTGTATATATATAAAATATATATAAATATATATTTAAAATTATATATATAATAAATGTATATATAAAAAATGTAGTCTCAGGTTATTGTAATTGTATTTTTACTATTTGTTGTTTGAGAAGATGCATATATGCACATGGATTTATAGAATTCTTGCAACTACTGATGGCTCCCTGGGTGCTAAATTAGCATTTTGTTATATGCAAACCAGTATCTTTTTTTAATGTACATTTTTGTTTCTATAATGTAACTTGAATACAGTTTGTCTTTCAATTTGCTTTCTAATATGGCACAGTTTTTTGTATCTGCATATCCGTCTTTTTAAAAGGCTAAATAGTATTCCATCACGTGGTTGAACTGTAATTTAGTAAGAGCAGTACTAACAGAGATCCTTATGATGGATTCCTAGAAGTGAAATTACTCTGCCAAAGGATGTGAAAGTTTATGTGACTCTTGGTATACACTGTCAAGTAACATACTGATTTATAATCCCACCAGCAATGTTCAAGCCTGAAAAATCATGAATTCCTCCCATCAGACAGGACTTTCCTGCCAATTTTCAAATCAGTCAGTTTCTGCATGTGGAGGATGCCTACCAGTGACTTCACCCCTCTCTACGCTTCTTTTGGGAGTAGCCGTGTCTCTCAGGAGCAGGGTATTTGTGGACTGTACTGTTTCATGAGAAATTTCTTCTACATGAAGTTCAACTCCTGACCTTTAAAATCTGGAGACACAACTGGTAGTTCCTCTGATCTTACCATCCCCATTTCCCACTTTGGAGCACTGATAGTCATTTCTGGCTTTCAGGTACACTGCGTGTGGGCATCGCTCAGCACTGTAGGTCGTACCTCCATACAGTGTTGCATAAGTTCCCAGGGAAGACAAGGCCATTAAGGATATGATTAGGTCATCCCTGGGTTGACTTCAGTTCTGTAAAAGTAAGTTCCAGTTCAGTCAATTTCATTTTGAATTATATCAGAAAACCAGTAGGAACATAATGGCTTGAATGCAGTTCTACCCATATCACTCCCAGAAATACACCAAAACCTGAAGCCATCACGTCTTTTCACTTTTGTATTTATGGTGTTTTCTCTCATATTCGTATTTTAGAAAATTGAGATCATGATATTTTGTAACCTACGTTGGTTGTTTAGTGGTTTAAAAAAAGCCTTTCTTTTTTTTTTTTTTTTTTTACTATTTTTGTTATTTATATTACTTTTGAAAGTCTTATTTACATGTAGGGATTCTCTCTTAAATATTAAAGTGGTTTGGTGTGTGGGCTAAAATTTTTTATAGTTTATTTACTTTTTATATCTGTTTATAATGCTATCATGATTTTGAAATACAAATGTTTTCATTTTTATGAAGTAAACCTGTTATTCTTTTTCTTGCTTTTATGCAAATTGGTCTTCTCTTAAGATCCATGACCTCTAAAATAAATTCAGCGTTCCCCATATTTTTTCATATTGTTTATGGTTTCATTTTTTATTTAATGAATTTTATTGTTTATGATTTTGTTCATCACTTAGAATGTACAAAGCACTGTGGTAAGGCCTGAATATTGTAAAAATGAGTAGAGGTGATTTATGTCCTAAAGGAACCTACCAAAATAGGGAGGATAAAACTTGCAAATCACCATCATAGCGGTCAATAATTAGTAAGTGCCCTTTGTGAAACAGGGGTTGTTCACAGGAGAAAGAGGTCATTTCCAGACAGGGGTATCTCATAAGGTTTCATGTAGGAGGTGACATTTGGGGTAGGTCTTTAAGGATTTTAGCCAGTAGAAATTGGGAAAGAGATGCTGAGAGGGTTAGAGAGGAAGAGGTAATCTGGTCAGGTTTGGGAAGTAGTTAATAGTCAAATGAAAACAATAAACATTCATTGAGTACTTCGTCTTTACCAGGTGCTTTAGAATCATCATCTTGTAACCTCACAGCAGGCTTCTGAGGTTCGTACTATAATTATTTCTACTTCTTTAGGTACAGAATCTCAGATGGGTAAAGTAAATTGTCTAAGATAACTCAGCTGACGGAACCAAGATTTCAACATCTATGATACTCGAAAGCCTGAGCTCTTAACTAAGTAAAAATTAAACAGCTATTTTGGAGCAGATTTGAATGTAATCATAATGGCCTTTCAGACTGAGGGTATCATACCCTTAAAGACAGTGTGTTCACAAAAAGTGACGGGATTGTGACTTACGTTCTGTTGCTTCTTTAAAAAAAAAAAGAGAGAGGGAAAGAAAGAAATGAGTATCTGGAATATGCTAGCTTTGAGTGTGATTCTCTGTCATCACATGGCTGAAATTAGACTCTGCCTTTCCTCTGGAGAAAACATTACCTCCTCCAATAAAGGAAACTTTGCCTATTTATTTTATTAAGGGATCTGTAGGAAATGGATCCTTCACTTAGAGTGTGTAGAATTTTATGCTGCTTTGCTACAGATGTGATGTTTCCTGAATTTTGCACTAAGAAGAATTTAATTCCTTTATGTTTTTTTTAGAATGAGGTGTGTGCATTTCAACATAAGCAGCCTGATAGCGACCATATTTGATATCTTCTCATTTTAGGAGAGAAGTAGGGTGCAGACCAGGAATAGTATATTCATCCTAGAAGATGAATATACTCTGAACACACTCTGCTAGAAGATGTTCTTAACTAAGAGAGAGAAAGGAACAGTGTACGTTCCTTTAGGAAATGTAAATTTTAAAAACATAAGAGAACCCATAGTATAGAAGAGATATGGGGAACATAGAATTAAGAAATCTATTGCTAATGATAGATTTTCCTTCAATAGTCCTTTGAAACCGTTCTGTTCTAAATCTCTTACTTGTTTCAGGTCTTCTCACATTTACCTGATTACTTCCGACTTCACTGAAAAAAATTCAAAGCTACCTTACAATCCTCCTTCCTTAGATTGTCTCCATATCTTTCTCATTGTGTCCCATAGGTCAGCTCCCCTCCCATCTCAGACTTCTGTTTCTCTCCCCACCCTCACTTCTCAGGTTGCTGCTAGGACTCTTGGCTTTGGCATTCCCTTGGTCTCTCTGTGTCACATAATTGCCTGTCCTCGGGGAGGCGGGGGAGGGAACTAAATGAGTAAGATCTTTTCGCTTTATAAACCGTTATGACTGTCTTTGTACCTTTAATGACTCCAGCACTTTTCCTTCCATTTTGTTCCACAGATTACGGTGGTGGTCTCCCCCTCTTCCACTCCCTCAAAGCTAAAAGCAGCAACCACCTTTTTTTAATCTTCCCCCTAGAACTTCTATCTCATTGCTCCTTCTTTTCATTGCCAAACTTCTCCAAATTGCCTACTTCTAATTCTTACTACTTGCTTTCTCCCAGTCCCTTACAGATGGGCTTCTGTCCTTAACCCTCTTCTGAAATTACTCTTTCAACTAATGACCTCCTGATTGTCAAAACCAGTGGCCTCTTTTCATCCTTAAACTACTTACCCATTCAGCCACATTTGACACCATCAGTTTACTGACTTTTGTTTTTATATTCTATCTTCTCTACCTTCTCTTCTTCCCTGACCCTCTAAATGTAGATGTTCTTCAAGGTTTTTTTTTACCTTAATGTCCTTCTCCTCTTGTTCTATATACTCCTTTGGATGATTATTTCCAATCACAGGACTGTCTTTATTTCTCACCTTTCCACCGATAATTCCAACCGTACATTTCAACATCTCTAGTCCAGGCCTTTCTTCCACATTCTAGCTCTCTCTTTCAACTTGCCTGTGAGAGATTTTCTCATGAGTATCTTAGCAAGTCAAACTCAGTATATCTAAAACTGAAACTTGAATTCTCCTTTCCTCTCTTCCTTTATAACTCCCTCTTCTCCTCCCATCAGCCCTTCTGCCAGCCCCACGCAAACACAAGACAGACAAATAAACAAAAAAGACTTGGTCTTCTTCTCTTGTCCCATAATGGATGGTCAATGGCACTACTGTCTTTTCATTAACTAGGGCTAGAATTAACAGAATCATTCATTTATTCATTAAACATATACCTTCTGAGTGTCTGCTGTATCCCAGGTATTGTTCTGCAATCATGGAATACGTGCAAAGATTCCTGCTCTCAAGGAGAGACAGAATATACAACCAGCATAACAAATCAATTGCATAGTATAATAAAGACAAGTGCTGTGGGACAGGAAAGAGCAGCATAATGGGGATCAGGATTTTCCAGGGTTATGAGTAAGGGCTTGCAAGGTCAAGATAGGCCTCATTGACAAGGTGACATTTGATCAGTTTTGATGGAGGTAAAGGAGTTGGCTGTGCAGATGTCTGGGCAAGAGTATCCCAGGAAGAGGTTCAGACAGTATAAAGGCCCTAACGTGAGAGCAGGCCTGGTACTCAAGGAATAGCAAGGGAAGCATGCCAGTGTGGCAAGAGCAGAGTGAGCAAGGGAGAGAAAAATAGGGGATTAGGTCAAAAGGGCACTGGGAGGCTACTATCGGGACGTGGCCTTAATGCTGAGTGAAATCGGGAGCCGGAGCAGGATTTTATGCTGAAGAGTGACATGCTCCAATTTACATGTTAAAAGGATTCTGTTGTCTGATGTGTTAAGAATAGATGCTAAGGAGCAATAGTAGAAGCAGGGGTACCAGTTAGTAATCCGGCTGAAAGGTGACGATAACAGACTCAGATGATAGCAGAAGAATTAGGGAGAAGTGGTCAGATTCTGGGTGCATTGTAAAAGTAGAGCCAATGGGATTTGTTGACAGATTGGATGAAAGGTATGAAAGACTAACTGGATATGAATGGCAAAAAATAGTACAAATGCCAGAGACACTGGAGGATAAAGTGGAAACTCATTGTAATGGAGGAGCATGGTGAAGAGAAAAGTTAAAGAATTAGACTTTGATCACTCCCCTGGTGATCTCTTGTAGCTCTCATGGCTTTAAGAACTTGCATAATCACAGGACTCTAAATTTCTACCCTCATCCCAATCCAAACTCCAGACTCATGCATCAACTGCCTATATGACACCTCAAACTTAACATGTCTTAAACTGCACTCCAGGGCTTTCCCCCAAATCTTTCTCCAGCTATGGCTTTCCTCATCTCAGATGATGCAATTCATTCTTGCCGTTTCTCAGCCTTGAGGTCATCCTTGACCTGATAAGATACCCCTTGTCTGGAAATGACCTCTTTCTCCTATAAAGAACCTCTGTGCTTCACAAAGGGCACTAACCTCTGTTATGGTTATTTACAAGTCTTATCCTCCCTATTTACAAGGCTCCTTCAGGACATAAATCACTTCCATTCATTTTTAGATTCTTTAGGCCCTACCATAGTGTTTTTCACATTCTAAGTGATGAATAAAGTTATCAACAAAATACGTTAAGTAAAAAATGAAACCATAAACAATATGGAAAAAAACATGGGGATCATTGAATTGATCTTAGAGATCGTGATTTTAAGAGACAACCAATCTTACACAAAAGCAAGAGAAGAATCATAGGTTTTAAAATTTTTTAATTAAAAAGCTTGTTTTGCTGTGGGCCTCAGTACTCCACTTTACCTCCACTTATTCATAATAGACTTGGATGGTCAAAAAAAGTATGACACAGTAGAATACTAGGGTTAAGGTAAAGCTGTGAGCCTCTCCAATTATCCTTGTCCCTGCAAAATAAATAATGCATCTGAAGATTTTATACCAGATTTATTAGGTTAGTGTCAACTAAATTTAAGGTTACTTATCATTGTAGGCCATCAGCTCCAGGAGGGCAGGGGTCTTACAAATCTGGTGGTAAACTCTATCCCCAACACCGAACACAGACTGATACGGCAATATTTGTTTAACAAAAGAATACGTGATAGAAATAGAAAATGAAAAGATGACTACATAGAAGAACACTGAGGAAAAGGAACTGCTCAGGAATTGACAATTTTAATTGTCATTGAGTAAAATAAAATATCCAGCTTTCCTTGAACCCAGACATTTTTCTGTCGTCTGAACTGGCAGAGGTCAGTGCAGTTGTGTAAGCAAAATGATTGCTAGACCTTCTAGGTCGTCCTTTCTGCCATTGTCTGTCCCACATGCTGAGTGAGGACTTCTTTCAGAATCCCTTACGGTTGGAGGGATTTCGGCACCTCCCCACGTTGAATCCCCTGCCTCCACAGTGCGCTGTGTCCGGAGCCCAGGCCTTCCTCGGTTTTACAGACCAGGAATCAGACAGATTATGAAAGAGGATTATTTAACCATTTGCTGTCATCATCTATTAATAGAAATGATCTTCCTATGTTTGAGTGATTTAATCGTGCTGGGTATTATGAGCCACGAGTAAAATTGCTGCTATGTTATGAGTAGAATGAAGCCCAGAAACAGCCTATTTAGAGCTTACCACACCCGTGCCTCCTGTTTTTGTCCTACCGTTTTGGTTGATCCAGAGAGCCAAAGGCAAGTATCCGATTTCCCCTTTTCCGTGAATAAGGTTCAGGAGGTAGTGCTTTGTGCTGCAGATTATGGCGATTTGTACATGTCACAGTGAGACCTGGCGCTCTCCCAAAGAATCTGCTGCATTAAGAATTTGATTCACTCCAGATAGTTAAGCTTGAAAGTGGTTATGTTCTTGATTCAACTTGAAAAATGCCAGGAAATTTAATGTCAAGACTGTCACTCAGCACTCATTTTGATAAAGCATTAGCTAGTATTTAATTGTTATTTCCATGTTGGCCATTAGGGAGAAATTTTAAAAGACTAGTTTCCAGAAGTGGTTAGCAGCCTTTGTGCAGGAATATGCGTTGCAGCTCTGTTCTAAGGGACTTTGGTAAACGTGTATCAAGGAATGATTTGTGTCAATAGCTGCACTATAATATTAGTATTTATTACTGATGATGTACCTATTTCTGACCCTTACAAACAATCTTGAGTATATTTTCAGAGAGTAAACAACGATCAACATAAAATACAGGTCTGGGACAGTAGTAATCACATAACCTGACAAAAGACTTACTTGGGGAGGGGGGAATCTCCTGTACAAAAGCCAAACAATGTTTCTTCTTAATTCACAAAAAACTTGTGTAAGGTTTTTAAGACCAAAAGTTGGTCAAAGGGTACAACTTCCAGTTGTAAGATGAATAAATTCTGAGGATATAATGTCCAGTGCGGTGATTATAGCTAATAATACTCTGTTACATACTTGAAAGTTAATAAGTGAGTGGATCTTAAATGTCCTCACCACAGAAAAAGAAGTAGTAGTATGTGACCTGGTGGAAGTGTTAGCTAATGCTGTGGTGATAATCGTTTTGCAATTATATAAGTGTATCAAATCAACATATTTGTACAGCTTAAAATTACATATGTCAATTATAGCTCAATAAGGCTGGAGGGAAACCCCACAAAAACCAGAATTAACCCAACAGATACACAAGGATTCTGTGATGACATAAATGGATCCCAGCCAGTGCTCCTGGGCCAAAAGCAGTTGGGGGGGGTGGGCTGTGTGGATTGGGGAGGCTCTTTAGAGATCTTCCTGTTCTCTGCCACGGAGCTGAAATAAGTCAAGCCAGACACTGACTGGTGACCCTACTGAAGACCTTTAATGAGCGAGCACATCTCTGTCTGATTTTCCCATTCCTCTTCCAGGATTTAGCATCTCTGAACTCTTCTTTTAGAATTGCTTTCAGAGGTTTTATCACATTGTTCCCAACGTTAGCTTTCTGCCCAGCAAGGAAAGAAATCTTGTACCTAAAAAGCAGCTGTATTGCACGGAGTTTAAGTTGTTTTTGTTTCGAAACAAAACAGCAGTAGTAGAACAATGGCAGATATAATAATCACAGTTTCGACTGAGAGCAACCCAGAAGGCCCATGGCGTGTGGTGATCTGTAATTTCTCGGAGAGCTATGGCACTTAGCCGACTGAGTATGCTGAGCACACCTCTCCGCATCTAAAATTCACTGCAGCTTTATTCCGCATTTGCATGCCAACTAACTCTTCAATGATAAAAACAGGCTTCTTTGTGGGAAACTTGCCTGAAAAGAAATCCATCTACAAATGCTGTAAAGTAAGTGAAGATTAGGTAAACAGACCTAAGAAATTATTTGCAAATTCGAAAGATCTTAAGTTTTTCTGGACTTGCCTTGCAAGAGTTGGCAGCATTTGGACATGAAAATTAAGGTAGAATCGTTGCTGGCTTTTGATAAGTGATGTCATAGGATGTGTATCAGTTGTTACCCACGTTAACTGCTATGGAAGCTACGATTAGACAATATTAAATTGCCTTTTCATGAAGAGACATAGCATCATAAAGGAGGCCAAACCTGAAATGTATAAAGATGATAAATGGGGAGATTACTAAAAGGGATTTTTTTTCTTGTTAGTAGTTAAAACCCAAACATCTTACTGTAATTCCCGGGAAGTAACATTCATCATATTTTCAAAAGTGCCTTCACAAAAGAGAAAAATGATGAAAGAGAATCTACCCACTTGAGAGTCTGTGGGGTTCTTAGGAATTGATTGTCGTATTGAATGTCTCACACACCATTCCAACACACACCCCACCTGAAGTTTCAGGCAAGGCTGGTGGAAGAAACTAGGAACTTGAAGAATCTGAGGCAGTACCTAACTTTCCCCTAACTCACTCTGGGGGGAGTTTAGTGCCCTTTGTGGGAAACTTGCCTGGGTTCATTTACATAATGCCTGTTTGATCCTGGGAAAGTTAAATAACCTCCCTGTACCTCAGTTTCCTTGTCTGGATGATGATGGTGATATGATAGCGATAGCACATGTCTCATGGGATTACATGAATTAATATAGAGAGAGAATTCTGAGCACCTGGGACAATAAGCTATTGTTATTGCTATAATTATTATTGCTGTTATTTTTGTTGTGATCAATTGATTGAGAATGGGGCTGTCAAGCTGAACCGTACATAAAGGGGGATGGGTGGCTTACAACTGTTAGTCTCCCAGGAAGAAGTATTTTTACCATGAGATCTGGATATAATTTGGGCCATTTAACATTGTTAATTAACATTAACATCTTGGGCCTGGAGCAAACGGTTTCTTTTCTATTTATCTGGAGCAGCGTATGGAGGAGGAGTGAGCGGGGATGGTAAGCCGGCGCAGAGTTGTGCTGGCTCCCGTCTCTTCCATCTCCCAGGTGTTTGCCCTTCTCTGCTTCAGGCTTAGATCACACAGTCTGGAGCCGGAAACTCCATAGGATATCGATTTAGTCTCCTGTTATCTCCCTCCTGCCTCCCTCCCTCCTTCCTGTCCCCAGTCTAGCTATGGATTTTAATCTTAGCCTGTCTTCTGACTATCTGTGTGACTATAAGCAAATTACTGTGACCCCAGCTGCCCACTCTTTAAACGTAATAAAAATGGCTCTGCCCGTTCAGAGAACAACCAGGGGATTTATAGAAATGCAGATGTTAAGTATTTTGCAATTTCCAGAAAGGAGGATTTCTTGACAGGATGGAACCCATAGTGAAAAGGCTGTTTCCCAAGGAAGAAAGTCCTTTACCCTAATCCAGGGGTTTTATCCCCAGTAGTGCTGGAGCAGTTTCACTTCAGCTCCGCTGTCACTAGCCTGTATGTTTTTGAATACTGCTTTTTTTACTTGTCCTTCTCTTTCAAACATTCACAGGCACTAACCCACGTTATGGCTTTACAACCAGTAAATTAAATTATATAAATTCTAAACAGTGTTTTTGAGCTGTAGAGTCTGCAGCCTTTGAAACCACTAACTTAATTTTGTGCAACTCTTATTCAGTAACTCAAACAGAGCCAAACTTTTTCCTTTTGAATTTGGTTTTAAAAATAATAAATTGCTCCCAGGCAGTGGTCCCGAGTGCCAAATTTTATCTGGGATCTAAATCTTTTGTCTGCATTGAAAATCCCCTAAAGTAAAGGGGTAAAGAGTGCTAATGAAGACGTGATACGTGACAGTTCTTACCTTAGCTACAACCTTGTGGTCTCAGCTGTGTAATTTTGGGCAGGTCACTTAATCTAAGTTTTGATTCCCTTATCTGCAAATCTATAGCCACAATAAATTTTTGAGAGAATGAAATGAAATCATCTTTATTGAGCACTTTTAAGGTAACTATTTACCTGCATGTAAAATCCTACCTCTAAAAACCAAATGTTAAGTGGCAGATTATTTATTCCAATATACTGTCATTACTTAAAATTAGACTGTAAGCTCATTCAGGGCACAAGCTGTTATCAGACCTTTCAGTTGGCTTCACATTTTGTCTCATTACTTTGAAGAACCTTGATTTTAGCAAATCTTTATCATTTGAGGGTGTGAGAGAGAGAGAGAGAGAGAGAGAGAGAGAGAGAGTGTGTTTGTGTGTGTGTGTGTGTGTGTGAGTTTAAACAGTCAGACTCAATGGGAAGAGGATGATCAAGCTGAATAATATTGGGTTATTGGGGAGGGAGGTTCTTTTTATGGGGTTTGATTTTTAAAATGTAAGACAACTGATTTTCTTTTGCTGCTCATACGTTTATTTCTGAGCAGTTCCTAAAACAGAGTTTTAGAAATCTTTAGAGCAGTCACAGTGTTTTGGTACATAATGCCTTCCCATTTTTATATACTCCTACTCATTTGGATATGGATATATATATATATATATATATATATATATATATATATACACACACACATACACACACACACACATACATTTGTGTTTTGTAATTATAATCACTCAGTATAGCATACCTAGCAAGTGGTTCTGAAATAGGATAAGGTACATAAAAACCAATGCTATTTCTTCTTTGTGACATTGCTTATTATTTCATCGGTCTTAGATATTTTGTTTGATGTAACTATATAACCAATGTCTTCAACTATTTTCTAAAGAGAAAGTCATCCTAAATCTTTTAGAAGGTGTCTGTGTAAGCACATTTTAACTGGCCTTTTTTTATAAAGTTAATTCCCTGTACTAAATTGCCAAAGTAAAACAGCTTTCTAAGGATGTGTTCTCCTACATACAATTAATATGACATGCATCACATATCCAGTTTCTATGCACATGTAACAGACCTTTCAAAAAGGAAACATTTAGTAAGTTCTTCAAAAGTTAGAAACAGGTGACAGTCTGATATGTATAAGCTAAGTCTTTTGGAAGACAAACTGCATCCCTTATTCTGTGGCAGCTTACCCTTTTCAGTTCTTGTTATTTTCTGCTACTCATAAATGCGGGAGTGTGCTTAAACCAGGAGATGCCTCCCAAGACTCCAAATGGTCCCAAGCCAATGATAATAAAAATACTAGCGCTGCCGCCCAGATAGCTGCATACCATTTAAAACTATACTCTCAGATCAAAATCTGTAAGGGCTTTCAAAACAACCCTGCTGCCCTTTCTAAAAGGGTTACCTGTTTGAAAAGTTTATCTGTGGTCTGTAAGTTTTCAATAGCCAGTCAGCTATAAGTTCTCATGAAAAATTACTTGCTGTAACTTTCCGTGGTTGATTATATGCTAAGAAAAGCCATTTAAATAATATCTTCGCTTACCTACTAGCTTCTCCAGCCCAGTAGGTGGTTCTGTGAACCTCTCCATGAATGCACTCTACTTGAATTTACCATTACTCGTGGATTTTGTACCAACAAAGGTTTTTAATGATTCTGGCCCAGTTCAGTGTCTTCAATTTAACCAAGAGATTGTAAGTTTGAAAAGATTCTTTGATGGTGATTAAAGTGCAATTCACATTGCTGTCCCTTTGATTTGACTGCTGAAACAGCAGATGTGTAAAGCCAGTGTTCTTTCTTTAACTAAAGGTGTGCTGCTACCAGCTCACCTGTATAAATTCAGCTCCCTGTAGGTAGTGTAAAAGAAGTAGCAGGATTTTCTCCTTTGCCACGTTGGGATTTATAATTAGTCTTTAATATTAAGTGCAGCAGATTTAAAAATATCTGTAATATGTGTGGCTTTTAGTGTAACAAACTATTACTGAAATTTCACTTGTGTCCCACTGCTTAATCTACAATCACAGTTAAGGGCAGGTTTCTTAAGAGTACAAGCTCTCTTTTAAAATCATTGAATGTATACCTATATTACAAATGATGACTTGCTTTATCTGTATCTTCTTATTTCTAAAATGACTGTGCTCTTGTAATTTAATGTTTCGTTTATTGATGTAATTACTTTAAAGCAGAGTAAAACTAATAGATAAAAATAAACAAGTACAGAAGTCTCTCTTAAAAGGATTGAGAGTGGATAGACAACGAGAAGTTCTTTGCCCTTGTAGCATGGTTCTTTTTGGAGTTATAAATCCTGTGTGTTTGGCCCACGCAAATGGGCATCCAGGCTAATACTAAGTCGGTTTTACAGTGATACTGTTGCATCACCATGGTTCTTCTGTGCTCTGTGGGGTATTATGTTGCTTTAATGTTATGAACTGAGTCCTGCGCTCCTAAGGTTTTGTGTTTTTTTCTCCATGCTGGAAATAATTACATAAAACTAAATGGCTATATCTGAAGTCTTAATGAATTTTGAGAATATTTTATTCTGCAGGAAAAATATCTTACAGACTTTTCTTATTCTTAAAGGGGAAAATGGTGCATTTGTATAGCAAGTTTCTGTTGAAAACATCAGCAATTTTGTTTGAAAAACAAGCATTATCTCTGCGAGTTCTGTATTTTAACTTGTGCAGTTGTGCGCTACCAGCCCATGATGTGCTTGTTTGTTTCATTCATGCTACTTTCTTCATTTAAGCAAGATGGGTGAAATCACATATTTAATAAAAACAGCAGCCCAGACAGCAGTCAGCAACCTGAAAAGGCCATTCATAGACAGTGGAGAAAATGAGACTGACTTTAATAACTCACTGACTTTTAAGAGAATTGTCTACTTAACTGCATTTACACAATACTTTCTTTGTGGGATTTATCAGTGTTAACTGTCTAATGTTTAAAACTAATCTGCCATCAAATCGTGTTGGTTCAATGTTACCAAAACTGTTGTTTTATATAGCACTTTAATTTTTGATCTGCGGTTATAAACAGACACACACTGATGTGTGTGGCATGAAATTCCACTCAGTGAAAATAGCTGTGTGGCCTTGGCAAATTATTCAACCTCTCTGAACCTGTCTTCCTTTTCTGTATGAAATGATATCTACCTTTTGGGATTATTATCAGGATTAAATAAGAACATGTATCAAGCACTAGCGTCACGTCTGGCATAGACTTACCAACACGTGTTCACTTCCCATCTGTGTTCCAAGCTCCAGAAAGCACAATCCATTTCCTGCGGTGCTTTTAAGCCAGAAAGTACTTTGCATTGACTAAAATGAAACGTTGTTTTGGATATTGCTTATCACATTCATTTCTAGGATGAAAATTCAGAATATGTTGAATAATTTTTATTTTTTTTTAGGATATTTAAAGAGCACACGTTTGAGTGGCTACTGAGCATAAAACATTGTTTCCTATCATTGACAGTTGAGTATCTTTGAGTTCCAGTAAGGGAAAGGTCAATCTGAATGCCATTCCAAGTTCATTTTATACTCCTTCTCCCCTTTTGTTTGCTATTTTCTTTTTTTTCTACAACCCTGTTGTAACTTTTAAACAATTTGCACAATTAAAACACATTTGACTTTGTTCCATAGTCATTTAAAAATAGGCTTGATCAATATGAAGTATTAGCCAGGAGCAGAATTTGGTGCCTTTTTTTTTTTTTTTATTGATTTCAGTTACCAGTGCCCTCAGGCTTAAGTGTGTGAGAATGAAAATGATATACGAAATATGCATCCAGGTTAGACAGACCAGTCTCCTTTTTACATCTGCAACCACTATAAACAGAATTCTTTATATGGAAATGACTTTGGTAGCAGTTTTACACACACACACACACACACAAAACCTTAAGACTCCAAGTGGCCTCCTGAGCCAGTGTTTTTGTTATTGAGGCCAAGACTTATACAGTGCTTTGGGAAATTTCTGCCATTTAGTTGCTTTTATTAATTATAAATGCTATTTACAGCTCATGAATACACTTTTTTGGCATGATAACAGCTGATTGTAAGCCAAAGCCTTGGGGATTTGAAAGATGTGCTGCTAAACAGCCAGTTGCAGACCAATCAAGCCAACAGGCTAAATACCAGGGGAGCCTGCTCAGCATGGCGTATATTATTTAGAAAGTTGTGCAAGGAAGTTGGCTGTGGGCAGAGGTTGTCATGTGTCATCTGCCCTGTCAGTCAGAGCTTCAGCAGCTGTTGCCTGTCACCAGGGCACTTACCAGTACATGCTACTGCCCATCCATCAGCACGAAGAGATACTGGCTGCCTCTCTGGAGTGCTGGGAAAGCCATGGCCGTACAGACTTACAATGTGTGTCTCACTGGCCACCAGTTTGGGTGGAAGGGAGACCAAGCACCAACTCGGTGGTCTTTGATTAGACCGTTAACCAAAATATATTCTCAAGAGAATTATTTGGATTTTGGAAAATCTGTTTTTGACCAAAAATATGGCTATGGAAATGTAGGAGGATTGCACATTTGAACCCACATAGATGCCCCCATTCAATGAGAGAGGAGAGAGCTTTCTCCACCAGATATCAGCTTATCATTGAAGAGGCCTTTTCGGGTTGAACACAACATTGCAGAAAAGACCGAAAATCACACACATTCCTTTTGTGATGATGCAGCAACCTGCCAAATGGGATACATCCCAATTCTGATCACAGACAGTTTCCTTCGTCCCTCCTTGTATTCTGGAGACATCCTTAGAGGAAAGGATTTAAGGACATTAGTATCACTGTCTGATTACTGTGTTGACATTTTTAAAGTGCCATTAATCATAGGAAATGAAGCTTAATGATGTAGAAAAATACCCAGCCAAGAAATATCAAGAAAGTGAGCTCCAGCCCAATCAATATTCAGACGAATTTGAAGGGAAATGCATCTTAACCCTTTGTGTTTTTTCCTAATTAACTTATTGTTGAACTGCAAAGCTAAGTCATTGAGAGTCAGCTGTGCAAGCCAGGGAAATGATAAACATAGCAAAGGGAGATGGAGACAGGCATATATTTTTTATTTTGTAAATATTACAGCTATATAATATATAAAATATATTAAGGTAGTACACATTTTAAGATTATGTAATTGCAGTCTTACTTGCTTCCATCACATCCATTTTGAAAGAAAGTTTTTGATGTTCCCTCCCATATTTTCTTTGTTGATGCTGAATATATTTAATGTACTTGATACAAAGTCCATGTGAGGCTTGACTGTTAATGGAATTTGAGAATCATTAGGGTGATAGTATGCTTACATAGAAAACACTGTCATCACAGGTACACAAAAGTAAAAAGCAATGATATGGCACATGAATAGAGTAATTCATGTCTCAAAAGCTGGAGATGGTTGTTGGATATTTTGCCTGTTAGCTCATTTAAATTCAAACATGTTTTCCTAACTGAAATTTTAGGAGACATTTGGTACATATAGGTATGCTTATTTAGAAAATACATATGACACTGAACTCTAATAAATGTTATACTGTAAAAGGTTTCTGGTACTGATTTTGAGTAGGAGCTTCATTGGAAAATAATGCAAGAACCTAAATCCATCGCCTCCCTTTTTTTCCCAAGACATATCATCTATTACAGCATGGGACACATAGTAGATTTTCAGTAAAGGCTGATAGATTGATTGACATGTGGATCTGACATGAAGTAATTTTAGGGTGACCTGTGTAAGGAAATTGAAAAGTAACTAATACTATTAAGTGTTGGGCTTTTTTTTCCCCCTGCAGGTTTTTATCATTCATTGGAGAAACACTGTGTGAGATTGGAAAGCCTGAAATGCAACAAAAAATAAATTTATTCCTTCAGAAGGAAGGAATAAAGAAAATTGCAGAAAGATTGCAAACAGCAGTACCCACCTTACAGATCATCATAGATGGTCTCAGCCAGCCCGAAAGCTTTGACTTTCGAACAGGTAAACAGTTGAACGTGAGTAACAGCACCTTTCAATTGCGTAGCTCCCATTATAGCCTATGGCTCTCACAGCAATCCTATGCCATAGGCACAGCACATATTATTCTCCCATTGTAGATGTGAGAAAACTATAAAGCATGGTGACCTTCCTTCATAGTCATTGCAGTTAGTTCGTATCCAGAGCCAAAGCTAGAAGCCACGTTTCCAGGCTCCTCGTCCCATGCTTGCTCTCCGTTCCAGTAGACAAAATGTATCATGCGTGTGCTGTGTACACGGAGGCACACATTTTTCTTACTTCTTTTGTAAGCTGTTTTTATCTCCTAGGAGCCAGAAGTCCAAGATAAAGCATTCAGTTGACAAACTAAAAAGTGAATCTTCTTCCTAACTTGCAGCCTTCCAAGTTCCTGGATTCTGTGTCAGTGAACACATTAAACAAATAAGATACTATCTCTCTATTGATTTGCTTTCTAATTAAAAGTGCTCTCAGCTTTCTTTCAGCCCAGGTAGATGGCGAGGGAAGTGTAACAGCCAGAGTTGTTGAGAGCAGTGACCCGGTGAGAAAGAATTAAGGTATCAAATGACCTGCTTGCCAAGAACAGTTGACTAGGAAGCCTGAGTTACATGAATCCGCATTGTGCTCATAACCAGTTTTATAACACCAGCTTGAGGGCTTGGCTCTTTTTCATTTTGGTTTAGGCTGTGTTGAGGTAATTCGACGTTCTTCTTTGTAAAGGTTTAAGGGAATTGAAAAATACACCCAGCAAGCTCACTGTACTTTGCCCTCCATTTTTCTGTGAGTTCAAAATGATGTTTTAAGTTGGAGAAAAGTAAAATTAAACAGACAGTAAGACCTTTGCCAAAAATGTAGGCGTAGAAGCCTTTGGGGGGGTCCATCCAAAGTGGATGTTTCAGTGGACAAATCCATCTCCGTTTGAAGGCCTGGTCTTCTTGTAAGTGAAATCCAGGGGTGCTGTTTAGCAGGAATACTGAGTAGACTCGGTTCTCAAACAGGGTGGGATTTGAGGGTGGTTAGAAGGTTGGCACATACTCGAGCTGCAGGTATTGGTACCTGGACGGGATTTTTATGTCCATCTTTGCTTTTCTGTCCTGACGTTGATTGTTCCATATTACAGTTCCACTGTAGACTCAGGGCAAAGATCAACATTCAAATCTATGGTTCAGTTAAACAACCAACCTCTTAAGTAGAGGTCCTCACCTGGTGATGTTTCTAGTTGAGCAGAAACACAGGTGCGCCTGGTTCTGGACTGAGCTCACCATTCATGCAGTGTTTACCATCGTGAAATGTCAAATCAGTCTCTTTAAACACTCTTTGCCCCAGTGTAAGTCACAATTTTCAAGATACTTGAGAACTTTCCGTTTTAATACTTAAAACATCCCCAGGGAGAAAGCAGACGGTCGAGCTTTTGAAGGGGCAGGCAGTGTTCTGGATGTTTTTGCATCACAGTATTTATGTTACATCTCTTTTATTCATTTTCTCAAAAGTATCTTTTCTTGATGCTTCATTCTTACACTCGTCCTGTCTCCTGTTTTCTGAGTGACATAATCAGTTCTATTTTATTAACATTCTGCTAGTTAGTTTCCATAATTGGGTTCATCAGAAGCGGCCTGGTGACAGGGGACTGAATATGTAGCCTTGGCCATCGAAGTGTTAAAGTTTGCCTGGTCCATGGAGGAGTTTCTGATTTCTCAGGGGCCCGTCCTGTCTTCAGGAACACATTAAGTATATCCTAACTCTGATTTTCCATGCAAAATTAAACTAAACAGCTGATCAGGAACCCTTGGGGAATCTGTACCAGCTGGGCCTCTGCAAGAAAAGGGAAAAATAGTTTTCAAGCATAAAAACAATGCCTATGGGGCTTCGGAGACCAGCCTACCTCTGACCCTGATCAACAACTTAACTTTCACTTTGCTTTGTCACAGTCATTGCTCAGTGTAATAGTACATCACAGTAGGTATCTTGCTTTTGGAATTCACTGCTTTGGCATCAGGTGAAATTCTACAGTCAGTTCCAGTATGAGCCTATTCCTTTTTTATGAAGAAAATGAGATTTGAGGTTTAAAGAAGACCTTTTTTTTGTCTCACAGGGAAAAAGTGAGTTTTTAAAAAAAAATGTTGATTTCAGTGTGGTTAGACTGAGGACGGGGAACAAAGAAGTGACCAGTTGTTGGTACAAATGTAAAGCATAGCTTCAACAAGTAATCAGGGTAAAGCTAACAGCTGTGGAGGAAAAGGAACTGGAATGAGTGGAGGGGAAAATGAGGTCTTAGTAAAAGGACATCCGAGCGAGCGTAGAATGTGTTCTTTGTTACTAGAATCAACATTCGGTAATCCTAGGCAAGGGGGCCAAGAAGAGCGTGGATAAATGGAATCCAGAGATAATCCAAAAGTCCCATTTAAACTGTTAGTTCTGACCTTCTCCCTCATAAAACCTTTGCTTTGTTTTGACTAGAGCCATAATGATTCCCTGGCATGCTTTATGCCCACCTTTTGGGGAACAGTGTTGATGAACAGAGACATGTACACTAGGGTGAGCAAGAAAAGAGGGCTGTAGGGAACTTGAGAACAGAGATCTACACGTCTTCACCTTTGCATCTCCAGCACCCAGCACAGTACCTGGCCAGGAGATAATAGGAGTTAATAAATGTTTGATGAATTGAATAACAGGGAAGAAGGAAGATTTAGTACTAGCTGATCTGGATTTCTGAGTCACAGATCATCAAGAATGCATAACTTTTGATTGGATCAATATATTCAAAATGGATAGGAATTGATTTCTGAGCTCCAGATGTGTGGGGGAAAGTGAGAGAGGAGAATACTTGAATTTCGTCCACGTTTGACCAAACGTTAATGTACTTTCTACCACCTTTAAACAGTGTGAGAATTCAGGCAGTGGGGGAAATCTCCCAGTCTTCTGTCTCCAAGGGTCTTTCTTTCAGTGCTTGTGATTTAGCTTTGTGTATTCGTTGAGCAAAGATAGCTTCTACCTTCTCATAAAAAAGAAACTAAGACTACTCTTCTCAGTCCTTACGTAGAGTGCTGATGTTCACATGTTAGCAAGACAGAGTTTGAGGAGAACAAAGGTAGGAGTCAATTGTCTTGACTTGTTTCTACTGTGCAAATGCTGTTTCTCCAACTAGGATTCACGTTCTCCGACGGCAGGCCTGTGTCGCCGACTCCTTTTGTGTCCCCCCCTCAATGCTTAATCCTGGCCTGGGCACATCATTGAGATGTAGTAAATCCTCCTTTAGGTCGTGTCTAGGAAGTACAGTACCTTATTCTTTACACTAACTGTCTTTTTTCCCCTTGTAGATTTTGATAAACCTGATTTCAAGAGAAGCATAGTCTGCTTGGAGGACCTGCAGGTTGGAACAGTTCTCACAGGCAGAGTCGAGAATGCCACTTTGTTTGGAATTTTTGTGGATATAGGCGTGGGCAAAGCAGGGCTGATTCCCATACGAAACGTAACCCAAGCCAAACTCTCTAAAACCAAGAAGAGAAGGAGCCTGCAGCTGGGCCCTGGGGAGAAAGTGGAAGTGCAAGTACTTAACATTGATGTTCCCCGGTCCAGGATCACACTGGACCTCATTCGGGTGTTGTAAGTGTCCCTCCGAAAGCCACGCACGTATTGTGTGGCCCCGCGTCTGCAGCTTGACACGAGTAAGTCCAATGTTTCTGAATTCTAGATAGCTGAGGAGAAACAATTCACTTACTATCAGAAGTATTTTCCAAACACTTTCCTAATTTTCCTTCTGAACAAATAGAAAACTAACAGTTTTATTTTTTTTTTCCCCTAAAGAAAACAACCAATAGGCACCCTTCTGTGGCTTTATGTAGTAATTATTTTGTGACCAAAATTTTATTTTTTTGGTAATTCTTCTGTGACTCCTTTTGCATTTTGTATAACAGATCACTTCACTCCACTTGCCAGCTTGCCTTGCCGGACTTGTTTGGAATCGTCTTGATTTTAAGTGTACAATGTTTCTTGACACAGTAGGGCTGGCAGTGTTTAATGCTCCCCTTTTTTACAGACTTTTAAAGTCAGGCCTTTTGGATTAGGTTCGTGATTTTTCCCTTGCCAAGCAAACCAAAAAATACCAATAAACCAGATTCTGATGTGTTCGTAACCATCAAGTGAATGGCTTAAAACATTTCACGGAAGGATATATGTATCAGTCCCTTCAATAAAGTTTTGTGGCTAATAACGTTGTTTTTGTTATGTTGATTCAGCGAATGACCTGGGAGTCATTTTGATTAAAGAAGATGTGGCACACATTCATGCAAATTTCATATAAACCAGTGCCTTTGGGAAAGAGGGGAGCCTCTGGAAATTTGAAGAATGACTTTCTGTTTGATTTAGCATAGAAGGGTGTATTCTTTCTTAAGCATCAGAATTAAACTTCAAATTGCGATAGAAATATCTAAAGACTGAATGGACATCAGGTGTGAAAAGGCAAGAAAAACAAGTAGATACAGCAAGTGACTCTTAACTGTTTTTATTCAGTAGAGATAAGTATTAGCATGACCATTCATCGTAAAAATGATGCAAATATATCTCGTGCTGGATGGCGTCCTGTCCATTCACGCTGGCTGGTTGTTTTGCCCAGTGGAGCATTTGCATGACAGTGAGCGGCTGGTTTTCTCCACGTGTAATGAGTGCAGGATGGTACTGAAGAGGGTGATCGGTTGGCCTGGGACAGTCCTGGTAAACGCTCATTGTCCTGGCATAATTTTTTTTTTTTAATTTTTTATTGGGGAATATTGGAGAACAGTGCTTCTCCAGGGTCCATCAGCTCCAAGTCGTTGTCCTTCAATCTAGTTGTGGGGGGCGCAGCTCAGCTCCAAATCCAGTCGCCGTTTTCAATCTTAGTTGCAGGGGGCGCAGCCCACCATCCCATGTGGGAATTGAACCGGCAACCTTGTTGAAAGCTCGCACTGTAACCAATTGAGCCATCCGGCCGCCCCTCCGGAAGCTCAGCAGCAGCTCATTGTCTTCAATCTAGTTGTGGAGGGCGCAGCTCACTGGTCTGTGTGGGAATCGAACCGGCAACCCTGTTGTTAAGAGTTCACGCTCTAACCAACTGAGCCACCCGGCCACTCCTGGCATCATTTTTAGTAGTGCCTCGTCTTATTCCTGAAGTGCCCTATTCTGGATAATCAATCGTGTGATCACCTTAATAGCAAGTCCCTTACAAAGTGGTAAATCAGTGTGTTTACTGACAGTTCTGCCTGATGGTTTACTATTCTGGAAATTATGCAGCCTTCCAACTGGTATACATAGATCTTTTTAATGCATTCGGTTCCTTAAAAGTTGTATACGTCAAGTCCTCTTTGCCTGACGATTTCACTTCTAAAATGCTTTTTATCTCCTTAATACTGCTCATCAGTTGACAATGGATTTTAATGTTGTAAACTCTAAACTGATCTTCCCACTCACTCCTCCCAGTGTCATTCCTGGTTCACAGGTCAGTGATGGATGAGTGATACACATCCGAAGTCTTATTCTGAAGCCTGCAATGAAAATGTAATTTGAAATAAATGCTTTTTCTTATTGAGCTATAATAAAACATATAACATCTTATTAATGTCAGGTGTTCAGCATAATGATTTGATATTTGTAAAATGATTTGATATGTTGCAAAATGATCATCACAATAAGTCTAGTTAATATCCGTCACCATACACAGTCAAAAAAATGCTTTTGGGAAAAAGGCCTTCTCATAGGCATTTAAATGTAGGAATCACAGCAGTTGACAGTATGCAGCAGCTCTCTTGATCTGGTGGCTAAGTCCCTATAGACTCAGGGAGGACTAATACTACCCTAGGTTGTCTGGTTTGTCCTGTCCAGCCCTGACATGGTGAAGGCTCCGTAAGGCCTAGTCTAGGAGAAAAGGGCATGTCTCATTCATCATGTAACCCCATCATGTACGTGGTGCTTGGTCAATCAGTATATTCAACAATTCTTAATCCTGTTCTACCAGTATTCCACGATGTGCCTTTGAGCTGGTTTCTTCTCTGGGCCTCCTTTTCCCAGTTTAGAAAAATAGACATTGTTCCCGCTCCATTGGAGCTTAGAGTCTAGTGAGGAAAAAGGTATCATTAATCAAAGAATCACATAAAAGTATAAAATTACAACCATGATAAATGATATAATGGTGACAGAATTTAATAGATGGATTGACCTAGTCAGTGGGTTTTGACTGAGATATGAAAGATGAGCAGAAGTTAACTAGGATAAATGTTTTGTTGACCTTAACAAGAGTTGTTTCCGATAAATGGTGGAGATGACAGGCTTATCCGAGTGGGTTTAAGAGCGAATAGGAGGAGTTAGATAGGAGATGGTGAATACAGGCAATTTTTTCAGGGGTTTTGGCTGTAAAGGAAGAAGAGAAACAGCACAGTGACTGGAAGGGGAGAATGGAGCCCAGAGACTGTGTGTGTGACAGAAGAAATAATGTCCACAAACGGAAATGATCCAGTAATGCAGGAAAATTTGATACAGGAGAGGAGAATTACTGAAATGATACCCTTGAGTGGATGAGATCACATGGAATCTGGTGCACCAGTGACTGGTCTCAGGAATACAGAGCGTTCATCCATATTAACGAGAGAGAAGATTGACTATATGGGCACAGATGTAAGGAGGACGACGTGGTGATGGGAGCTCATAGAAGGTCTCTTTGGATTGCTTCTGTTTTTTTCATTGAAATACAAAGGAAGGTCATCAAATGAGATGGAGGATGGGGGGAAAGGAAGGTGGAGGTTTGAGAAGAAAGGAAAAGGTAAGAAAAGGACAAGAAAGTGCAAAGCCTAGGGAAATAGAGTATGATTTCCAGACAGTGTTAAATGTTCCACTTTAGGTTAGTCATCGGCTGAATGTAGGGTCCGTCAGCTTGGTTATTCCTTGTCCTTCATCTACAGCCACTGTGTGGACACAGGTCCAGATTAGATGAAGAGGTGGATCTAATCACGTCTGGGAGTTAGCCAAGTGAGTACAGTAGCGAAGGACAAGAAAGTTGTGGGCACATGGACAAAGAAAGTATTGACCATGGAAATTAAGCTAAGTAAGAAGAGTAACAGTATTAGAGGAATGTGAGGGGCAGTGAAAAAGCATAAGATCAATGGCTTGTCGGTCCTCGTGGAGTTGGCAGAATGTTGGAGTGGGAATCATAGAGGACATAAGGGGTGGGGAAGAGCAGGTGTCAAAAGTAGGATGCTTACCTGTGAACTTACAATTTGGGGTTGGAGTTTTGGTTCATTCCAAAGGGTGAGGAATGGTCACGGGATGATTAGCAGGGGTCAGGGACAAGGGTGAGAGCATTAGAGACGAGGACGTGAAGGAACTGAGTGTCAGGAAGGAGTCTCTGTGTGGATCATGATTTTAGGGGGCTGTCACGGAAATACAGGCACAAACAATGATGGCTTGGACCAGAATCTTAGTGGTAGAAGTGGTGAGAAGTGGGATTCTGGATATGGTTGGAAGGTGAAGGTAGAGCCAATAGGATTTCCTGGTGTCCTGGATATAAGATGTGACACAGGAGTCTCGGATGGTTTTGGCCTAAGGAACCAGGAGGTTAAAGTTGTTATCTACTGAGATGGGGAAGACTGTAGGAGAACAGTTTTGGTGAAAGAGTTCATTGTGGACAGGTTAAATTTGAGATACGTTAGATATATAAGTGGACATGCCAAGTAGGCAGTTAGCTATTTCAGTCTGAAGTTCAGGGGTCAGGCTAGGCTGGAAATGTAAATTTGGTAGTCACCAGCATAAAACTACTTGCAGCCATGAGGCTGGATAAGATCATCAATGGAATAAGTAGGGAATAAAGTAGAGAAGGTACTCAAGGCCTGAGTTGTTGAAAATCCAAGACACTCAGCTATAAATTCTTTGAACATCTCCATAAAGGCAGACATTTTGTCGTGTCATGGCAGGGCCTGCTAGATGCCTACTCAGAGTTCTGTCCTTCCTTACGAAGAGAATTCTGATTTGAGGGGAGCAATAACGTGGCGAGTGGACATGGATGTGGCCGTGTGATACAGTTCTGGCCAGTAAGTAGAAGCAAAAGTCATGGGGTGGGATTCTAGGAAAGCAGGAGAGGGTGGGGAGGTCAGGCTCAGCTCTTGTGCTTCTTTTGTCCTTTGCGCTTGCCCTCCTTCCTGCTTGGAATGCAGATGGAGCACTGGGAGGGCTGGAGGTCAGACAGTGGCAAGCCCTCAGTAGTGCCTGCTGAACAGAAAAATGGAGAATTCCTGAATCCATCTTGGCACTGTGGAGTTGCTAAAACAGCCCTGAACTGCCTACTCTGGACTTCACATTATGTGTAAAAAGCAAAAGTTTCATTGATGATAGCCATTCTGACCAGAGTGAGGTGGTATCTCTTGTGGTTTTCATTTGCATTTCTCTAATGATTAGTGAGGTTGAGCATTTTTTCATGTCTGTTGGCCATCTGTACATCCTCTTTAGAGAAATGTCTTTTCATGTCCTCTGTCCGTTTTTTAATTGGGTTGTTCGGTTGTTTTTTGTTTTTTTGGGTTTTTTTGGTGTTGAGCTGAATATTTTATAAATTTTGGATATTAACCGCTTATCAGATGTATCATTGAAAAATACCTTCTCCCATCCAGTAGGATGTCTTTCTGTCTTGTTGATGATTTCCTGTGAAAAAACTTTTTAGTTTAGTGTAATCGTCCCATATGTTTATTTTTTTCTTTTACTTCCCTTGCCGGAGGGGATATGTCAGTAAAAATATTACTCAGCGTAGTGTCTACAAATTTACTTCCTATATTTTCTTGTAGGAGTTTTATGGTTTCAGGTATTACATTTAAATCTTTAATCCATTTTGAATTTGTTTTTGTATATGGCATAAGGAGGTAGTCCAGTTTCATTTTTTTGCATGTGTCAGTCCAGTTTTCCCAGCACCATTTATTGAAAAGACTGTCTTTACCCCAGTGTAAATTCTTGCTTCCATTGTCATAGATTAAATGACCACATACGAATGGATTTATTTCTGGGCTTTCTATTCTGTTCCATTGAACTATGTGTCTGTTTTTATGCCAGTACCAGGCTGTTTTGATTACTAATGGCTATCATCAATAAATAACAAACGACAAGTGCTGGCGAGGTTGTGGAGAAAAGGGAACCCTCGTTCACTGTTGGTGGGATTGCAGATTGGTGCAGCCACTATGGAAATCAGTATGGAGGTATCTCAAAAAACTGGAAATGGAACTACCTTATGATCCAGCAATTCCACTCTTAGGTATCTATCCAGAGAAATCCAAAATGTTAATTCGAAAAAAAATATATGTACCCCTATGTTTATTGCAGTGCTATTCATAATAGCCAAAACATGGAAACAACCGAAATGCCCATCGGTAGACGACTGGATTAAGAAACTGTGGTACATTTATACAATGGAATATTACTTGGCCATAAAGAAGAATGAAATCTTTCCATTTGCAATGATATGGATGGACCTAGAGAACATTATGCTAAATAAAATAAGTCAGACGGAGAAAGACAAATACCATATGATCTCATTTACATGTGGAATCTAAAGATCTGAATAAATGAGCAAAGTAAACAGAAATAGTCTCAGAAACATAGAAGAAAAACATGGTTACTAGATGGGAGAGGGGTGGGAACAAGGGAGAGGTAAGGGGATTAGAAAGCGCAAGTTGGTATTCGCAACATTGCCAATGGGGAATATAATCAATACAGTTTGGGGAATATAATCAATAATGTTGTAAAGACTTTGTAGGTTGTCAGGGGGGCACTTGTCTTATTAGGGAGACCACTTGATGGACAGTGTAGATTCCTGACGTCTGCAGTATACACCAGGCGCTGAAGCTGAATAATGTTGAATGTCAACTATAATTTCATACATATATAGTCATGGAATATGGAGTACAGCATAGGGAATAGTGTCAATGGAAATGTAACAGCTATATACGATGTCAGAGGGGTAGTAGATTGGGGGGGAGGTTATCACTTTGTGAGGAGTGAAAAGTCTAACTATTAATACTGTTTTGTGCACCTGAAACTAATTTTAAAAAGGGGGGGAGCAAAAGCTTCGTTCACTTAAAAGCTATTGGGGAGCAAAGGGGTGTTTACAGCAAAGTTTCTTTCCTGATATATATTTGTGTAGTACCCTACTGTTTCCCCTGTACATAGAATAATGCCTAGCATTTGATAAGCACTCAATAAATGTTTATTGATTAGGTGAATATCTAATAAAAGAGTTCAATGGAATGGTTGAATATTAGATAAATGTTCAAAAAATGCAATTTTTCATAATCATATTAGACAACATGATGGAATAAAGGCTCCTATTTATTATAATAACATACCGTAAAATATTTAGAAAAAGTTTAACAAGCAATGTACAAGATCAATAAGAAAAAAAAGTTATAAAACTTTACTAATGAATGTAAAATAAGAGCAGAATAAATTAATGTTTACCATGTTCCTGGATTGCAAAACGTTATAGTAGAAAGATCAGTCCTCTAAAAATTATTATATATATCTACTTTTGCCAAAATTCTAATCATTCCAATTGGCTTTACATTTGTTTGTTTAAACTTAAAAATAAACTTTATTTAAAAGAGAATGAAAAAAGTCAAATCAGTACCTTAAAAGAATCATTTAGTTGGATGGTGTAGGGTAATTTGTCCTACCAGATATTAAATTATACTCAAAATCTGCTATCATTTGAACAGTATGGTTAGGAATAGACAAATAAAAGAGTAGAATAAACTATTGAAAATCAGTGAGAATTCAATGTATGTTAAAAGTGACATTTTAGATTAGGGCAAAATCATATGCCACACTATATACAAACATAAATTCCAGATGGATTAAACATAAATACAACTCCCCCCCCCCGCCCCAGAATTGTATTTGTTTGTTGTGTTTTTGTAATTATTAGTTCCAGGTGTACAAAACAATGTAATATTTAGACGTTTGTACCCCTCATAAAGTGGCAACCCCCCTCCCCCAGCTACTACCCCTCTTGACATCGCACATAGCCATTACATTTCCATTGTCTCTATTCCTTATGCTATGCTCCACTTCCTGTGGGGAAAAAAAAAAAAAAAAATATATATATATATATATATATATATATATATACATATACATATACATATATATGTAATTATAGTTGACATTCATTATTCAGCTTCAGGTGTGCAGTGCAGTGGTCAGGCATTTACACCATCCATGAAGTGGTCTCCCTAATAAGATAAGTGCCCATCAGACACCCTACAAAATCTTTATTGATTCTATTCCCGAAACTGTCTTTCATATCCCTGTGGCAATCTTGTGGTAAATGCAATTTTAAAAGAACTACAAGCAAACATAGGCTTTGAGAAGCAATCTAATAGGCATGGTGTGGAATGCAAGAAAAAATGGAGGACACATGGGCCTATAGACCTTTATTGCACACGTACTATGAGACCCTATGCCAGCCACTGGGGATAAAAGATGAATATGACATCTTTTGAGGATGTCTGTAGCCTAGAGGAATTGGAATTGAAGCTGCAGCAAAGTATATTTGAAGTTGAAAATCATGGACATTTTGGAGTTAAACCTGCCTGCTATCTACTTCGGAATATGGTGTCATCCCATCGCATTTGATGCCACAGGACCCTTTGGAATGCTTGGTTTTGGAGTAATGGAGAGCTCACGTTGAGGTGTCTGTACCTCTGACCCTGGCCTCAGAGTTAGCACTTGTGTTAAAATTGGAGACGGAAAGAAGGGACAGGATGGAAACACCAAAAATATATTTAGTCAATCTTTTCATTTTGGCTTCCCGCCTAAAATCAGTCATAATGAGTTGTGTTTAAATAACAGATCGTGGAGAACTCAATGACTGGGCTCATTGCCAAAACTGTTCCACAGGAAGAAAGATATAGATTTCTTCCCACTCACTCATTTTATATGGTGAGGATGATTCTGTGCATGAAGGCTGGCTTTATTATTTGCGGGGAGAGTGGGATAAGCAGACTGGTCCTGTCAGCACTAAAAATTACCTTTTTAGAAATTAATTTTGAAACCACTCCCAGAAAAGATTTGCTATTCTCTTACCTCATATCAAGAATCTAACTAAGGATTGTAATATCCACCCCCTTCTAAAAAAATATTTTTAAGAAAATTCTAACCCTGAAAAAAGGAAATAAATTATTAATCTAAACACTACAGGGAAACCTCTCAGATGCCAGAGAATTTGTCACAACTACAGAGGGTGCCAAAAAAAAAAAAAAAAAAAAAAAATGTATACACATTTTAAGAAAGGAAAAAAACTGTTAAATTGTAATACTCGATGTATACTGATAACAAAAGATGGATACAAGTCACGCTTGAGTTCTGCAATTACAAGAGGTGCTCAAAGGGGTTACCATCAGCATAATTTTAATTATGAGTTTTTTCCTTTCTTAAAATGTGTATGCATTTTTTGGCACCCCTGGTATATACCTCATGTAATGTGACAAGTTAAGTGTTATGTAGCTCAATCCTAGCAGAAAAATCTAAAGTTAAAGACACAATGGTGAAGGGAGAAATGGGGTGAGAGAAAGAAAGGGAGCGAGCAATGGAAGGACCCTGCATTGTTGGAGCACCGCGTTTTGAGAATCTTGTTTTCTCCAAGCCAACTACAAGTCTCCCAATTCATTGCAGTATTTTGCAAAAGTAACAAATGGATAAAGTCCTGCTACTGAAACCTTCCCAGTTCTGACAAACTTTCCACCTCCTCATGGGCGGGCCAGCAGTCACTTGGGTAATTTCCCCCAAGGAGCAAACTGTGGAATGACCTCTGTTTCCAGCAATTGCTTCTTTGATCATGTGACGTTTGCCCACCTGCTTCCCAGGTTGAAGCCTTTGGCAGTGAAGGACAGGGTGGCACAGTAAAAGTCAATCCTAATGTTTGTCCAAATTCTTTGCTTCACAGGGTTAAAATGATTCCAAAATGCCACTTTAGTCAAATTTGGTGTCATTGGCTACTTTAGTAACCGAAACGTCTGAACTTCTGGTAAGATATACTGTCATTTTACCTTGTGGTAGCTAGCTAGCACCCACAAGAAACATCTGAGGCTATACTACTGCATGATAAAAAGTACAAATGATGAAGCACAAGAGTTGGAAAACAAAAGTCCCCTGTAATTTGAGAAGTAGTCACCTTCTATAGTTCATGTATCTCCCCAACCCTTTTTCTATACATATACTCCTTCATATATAAAGATTTTTGACATTGGAATCAGGTTATATATACTGTTCTACTTTTTCTCTTTATAGTATAGCATGTGTCTCTTTACATATCAGCACCTACGTTAATATGTTTCATTGTACATGTGTAAACCACTGCAAACAGGGCTGCAGTGAACACCAGGTATGTTCTGGTGGTATTGCTCTGTCAAAGCATATACACCTTTAAATGTTAATAGCTATTCCAAAGAAACCTGTATAGTAAGGACACATAGTGTCATGGAATTTTTGTTTCATTTGTGTGTTTCTGTGTGTGTGTTGATACTGGGTTAAGATATATACTATATTGTTTATTGTGGGTTGAGATTTGTAAAGTGTGAAAGCCTAGGCTAGGCGGCACTTTTCTCTGTGGGAGGAATCCTTTCTGTTCCCCAAACCCAGCCTGTTCCCTCTCACGACAGAGCCTGAGCAGGTGTCACGTCATTCCTTCTGCCTGGACCAGCCACCCGTGCTCTTATCTCCACCCTTTCTCGGGTCCCAGTGATTGGCTCTCACCCCAGATGGCGTTTTCTCAGAAAAGTCTTACTGAACTCCCAGACTAAATCAAGTTCACGGTGATATGCCCTCCTTGTACCATCTACCTTTTCCTTCGCTTCCAGCACATAATTGATGACTATCCATGTCTGTATATGATGACATTTCATGACTGTCTTCATCTGCAGATCGGAAATTCCACGAGGAGGGCAACCTGGAATATCCACCGCTATCTGTAATAATTTGGAACATCGTCCCCTTTTTCTTAATTCCTCACCTTCTGATTTTGACCCTTTTCTTCCCCAGATCCGACTTTTGCATCATTTTACCTTGATTTCTCCACAACCCCCCAGTATGCAGCCTTGGTCGCCTTCGCGCAGGTTCCCTAGAAAACAGACCATGAGAAAATTTATTTAGTCAGGCTTTCTTGGGGTTTATAATCCCAGGGTAGGAAGAGCGAGAGAGAAAGGGAAAGAAATCCAGGAAATGAGAAAGCGACACAAAGTGCTATGAACAGCCTCATAAGAAAACACCGCCAGTTTCTTAGTCACCACGTTGTCCTTGAAGAAACCACAGAGCGATGGTGACGCAGACAGTAAATGGAAGGATGGGAGGAAGGGAGGGAAGAGAAGAGGACCCGCTGTCTCCTGGTCGGAGCTCAGCCAACCAGGCACTGATTTCCTATACTTCCAGCTTTCATTACTCTTACGTGGCTTCTGTGGACAGCTGCTGCAGACGTGGGGGTGTTGGGGCAGACCCCTGAGCTGCTTTGGACCCACTGCAGCAGGTGTGAGAGAGGCCACGCTGAGTACTGGACCTGACCCCACTGGCCCAGCAAGCAGCAGTGACTGCAGTAGCAGCCAGGCTGCCTGTGGAGCTTCTGGCAGAGGGTGGGGATGGGGGTGACAGTGACACAGGGTGAATCCGGGAGCCTCACAGACAGGCCCAGTACCGCATCTGGAGCATTAGTATCGAGGCTCTTCCAAACTAACAGCTTAGTTAAGTTAGATGATGATGAACACCCACCATCCCTCCTTTTCCCCCAGCTGTGCCTTACTCCTGTTCTGTACTTGTGACGCTAAACTCTCACCGGGCCACCCACCCAGCTCTCGGGCAAGCCAGACCCAGAACCTACGCACCCAGGACTCACAATTTATAACAGCACAGGTAATCCAGGTGCTAAAACCCTCTATTTCTTCATTGTTTACAGGATTCCCTCAGATCACTTCCCTCCCACCTAGACCTCTAAAAACACTGAACCGAGGCTGCACGTCCATTAAAGAAAGAAAATCGGAAATTCAGAGCAGTGGGGAGATCTCTCTGCCCCATGGAGAGTTTGGCTCCTGTGTGATTGATACTGGAAGCTGTTGGAGTTGACGATGGACATGAGTCAGGGGCCAAGAAAACTAAAACTGACAATTAATTGGCCCTTAACCCATCACATCTTTCAAAGAGGAAAACATACCCTCATGCTCCAACCCATCCCCAAGATAAAAACATCAAAAACCCTAGGAGAGGATATGCAAAACCAGACAGTGTATGTCTAATTTGACAAAGGGTTATTTAAAAATAAATTGCTCAAGGCAGAGCACAGATGAAGGAAGCTCCTTTGGGCTCTGGCCAACTCTTCACTAATACAGTCTGCTGGCCCCCGTGGACAGAGACAGGACCAAAGAAAGTAGTCTGCAGTCAAAAATTTTGCCTCCAGACTTTTACGTTCCTCATTTGGGTTTTGGTAATAGCTTTATTGAGATATCATTCCCATTTAAAGGGAACAAATCAAAAGACAAAAATAAGAATTTAAAATAGGCAAAAAAAAAAGTAGAAGAAAACAAAGGGAGCCAATCAATGATTTTGAGTATATTCACAGAGTTGTGCAACCATCACAATAAATTTTAGAACATTTTTATTACCCCAACAAGAAACTGTACCCATTAGCAGTTGTTCCACACACACAGCCCTAGCTAAACACTGATCTACTTTCTGTCTGCATAGATTTGCCCCTTCCTGACTTTTCATATAAATGGAATAACACGTGTTTTGTGACTGGCTTCTTTCCCTTAGCATAATGTTTTCAAAGTTCATCCATTTGTAGCACGTATCAGTACTTCATTTCTTCTTATTGCTGTATCATATTCTATAAAACTATACCATACTTTCTTTATCCATTTATCAGCTAATGGATATTTGGATTGTTTTCTACTTTTTTGGCTACTATGAATTATTCTTCCATGAACATTCATATACACGTTTTTGTATGGGCATGTTTTCATTTCTCTTAGGTATATTCCAAGAGTAGAATTGCTGGGCCAAATGGTAACTCAATGTTTAAACTTTTGATCAACTGCCAGACTGTTTTCCAAAGTGGCTGCACCACTTCATGTTCTCACCAGCAGTGTATGAGGGATACAATTTTTCCACATCCTCATCAAAACTTGTTATCTGCATTTTTTTATTATAGCCAACCTAGTGGCTGGAAAGTGCTTTCACACTGTTTTCATTCGCATTGCCTTCATGGCGGATAATGAACATCTTTTAATGTACTTATTAGCCATTTGCATATCTTTGAAGAAATGTCTGTTCAGACTCTGACCACTTTTTAATTAGGTTATTTTCCTACATTGTAGTAGTTATTTATATATGACTTATAAAACTTTCTCCCATTTTGTGCGTTTTCTTTTCACTTTCTTGACAGTATTCTTTGAAACACAAAACTTTTCATTGTTCAGTTTGTCCACTTTTTCTTTTATTATGCTTTTGGTGTCATATTTAAGAAACCATTGCCTAGTCCAAGGTCAAGATCTATGCCTATGTTTTTGTCTAAGAGTTTAATAATTGTAACTCTTACATTTAGGTCTTTGATCCATTTGGACTTAATCTGTATATGGAGTGAGGAAGAACTCCAAATGATTCTTTCGAATGTGGATATCTAGTTATCCTAGCACTATTTGTTGAAGAGACAATTCTTTCCCCATTTAGTTATCTTGGCACCCTTGTCAATAATCAGTTGACCATAGAATATATTCTATAGACATAGATTAATTCTATTCCATTGATCTTTATGTCTAGTCTTATGTCAATAACATACAGTTTTAAATACTGCAGCTTTGTAGTAAGTTTTGAAATTGTGAGAGTCTTCCAGCTGGATTCTTTTTCAAGATTTTTTTGGCTATTCTGGATCCCTTGTATTTACATATGGATTTTAGGATCAGATTGTCAATTTCTGCAAAGAAGTCAGCTGAGATTTTGATGGGGATTGTGTTGAATCTGTAGATCAGTTGGGGGAGTATTGCCATCTTAGCAATATGAAGCATTCCAATCCATAAACATGAGATTTCGTTCCACTTATTTAGGTCTTCTTTAGTTTTTTCCCACAATATTTCTTTCAGAGTTTAAGTTTATTTATTCCTAAATGGTTTATTCTTTTGGATACAATTGTAAACGGAATGGTTTTCTTATATTCATTTTCTGAATATCCACAATTGTATAGAAATACAGTTGATTTTTTTTATATTGATCTTGTATCCTGCAACCTTACTGAACTCATTTATTAGTTTTTTAGTGGATTTCTTGGGATTTTCTATATAGAAGATCATGCCATTGGTGAATGGAGATAGTTTTACTTTCTCTTTCCAATCTGAAATCTTTTTATCTAATTTTCTTGTCTAACTGGTGACTAGAACCTCCAGCACAATGTGAAATAGAAGTAATGAGAGTGGACATGCTTGTCTTGTTCGTGGTCTTAAGGGGAAAGTATTCATTGTTTCATCGTTAAGTATGTTTCAGCTGTGGCTTTTTCGTACATGCCCTGTATCAGGTTGAGAAAGTTCCCTTCTATTCTAGGGGTTTTCTTAGTGTTTTGGGTTTTTCTGTGTTCGGTTTTTTTGTTGTTTTTGTTTTTTTTATTATGAATGGGTATGGAATTTTGTCAAATTATTTTTCTGCATCTATTGAGATGATCATATGGGTTTTGCCCTTTATTAATATGGTATATTACATTAATTAATTTTCAGATATTAAACTAACCTTGCATTCCTGGGATACATTCTACTTGGTCATGGTGTATGTTATAGGTTGAACTGTGTACCTGAAAAATTAACATGTTGAAGTTCTAACCCCTCAGTACCTTAGAATGTGACCTCATTTGCAAATAGGGTCATTGCAGATATAAGTAATTAAAATGAGGTCATACTGAATTAAGGTGGGTCGTAGTCCAATATGTGTGATGTCCTTATAAAAAGGAAAAATTTAGACATACGTTTACCCAAAGAGAATGTTATCTGAAGATTGGAATTATGGTGCCGTAAATCAAGGAACTATGAGAAGGTAGGAGAGAGGCCTGGGACAGATTCTTTCCTAGCACCCTCACAAGGAACCAACCTTTCCAACACATTGATCTCAAACTTCTACCCAGAGCTGTGAAACAATAAATTTTTGTTAATCCCCCTAGTTTCTGATACTTTGTTATAGTACCCCTAGCAAACTTATACAGTGTATTCTTTTTACATATTATTGGATTTGGTGTGTTAGTATTTTGTTGAGGGTTTTTACATCTGTATTCATAACAGATATTGGTCTGTAGTTTTCTTTACTTGTGATGACTTTGGAGTTATTACTGTTTCTCTAGGCTTACCAGATACATCTTAACTAATCAGAACTCATTTAAGATTTATAGTAATTTATTCCTGGTAAGATATAGAAACATTGTTCCCATATAATTCTATTTCCTTTCCCTTTTTGTACTTACTGTTATGTTATATCATATATCATATCATATTAATTATATCATATATCATGTTATATTACATTATATTATTGTTACATCTGTATATGTTACAAACCAAACAATGCATCGGTATACTTATTACTTTATTTAATTTTATGTCTACTAAAGAAGCTGATAAAAGGAAGGAAAGCAAGCATGTATTTATAGAGTTAGTTATGTTAACCTTTTTGTCTGTCGTTCCTGGTTGTCTTCATTTGTACCTTACGTTCTAAGCAGAGAAGATTCACTGAAGATTTTCAGTGGGAGACAGGGGATATCAGGCATTTAAATCTGTACAGGGGTCTTTGAGGATAATTACTCTAGCAAACGTCGAAATGCATTGGGGTTGTGTGAGAGATAGAAATCAAGGAGATAAGAGACAGTTACAGCAGTCAAGGTACAAGTTCGTGGGAGTCTGGATTTGGCTTGATTTTGGCACCGTTGCCTTGTATTTTGCCTTCTGGAGCTGGGAATGTCTAAGTCAGTGTGAATAGGCACTGACTCAGGGTCAGCCATGGATAGGTACACTTGTCAGGACTTGTTGATGTACTGCGGTCAATCCAGGAATGAAGCCGAAATGGGGAAAATGCCAGGTTTGATGATTTGGGGGGCATGGAGGGAGGACTTTCCCATGGCAAGGCCCCATGGAGAGCATAACGCCTGGCGAGTAAGGCCTGTCCCAGGCAATCGTGCTGTTACATGTGAATGCAAGGGGGGAGGGGGAAGGAGGAGAAGGAGAGATTCTTCCCTATGCACGTGTCCCTGCAGCTGTCAGGGATGAGGTTACACACCATGGAAGAGAATGCAGAATTCCTCTTCCCTTTCCCAGGGCAGATGACCTTTCAGAAATTAAACAAATCAGTTCTGTGTCCTCAGAGGAAGTTATGTCTGACTGCCCTGATTCAATGGGCTCTGTTGTTTCAGGTGAAGCCAGGTGATTCAGTTCATTGCTAAGAGGTTTTGTCTGTGAATTTTCCTCTGGAATAATTTTGTAAGATGTGGATTAGACATGCCTCTACATACAGTTTAAAAAAAAAAGGAAAAGAAACAAAGGACAAAGAGCATGCCCCCCTGTGTGTAGAAACCACACTGGTGCTATTGATAATGTGTAGTGGTTATTCCATTACATGACTGACCTGACTAAGATACTGTGCTTTCCTGAAAATAAGACCTAACCAGAAAATAAGCCCTAGCATGATTTTTCAGGATGACATCCCCTGAACGTAAGCCCTAATGCATCTTTTGGAACAAAAATTACTATAAGACCCGGTCTTAATTTTGGGGAAACACAGTAGTCATAAAGGTTCACTTGCAGAATGCTCGTCAATGTAATCAGGGGTAGCAAAAAACAGTTATAACAAATGTATAGACGTTTAAAAATACTTCTAAATAATCCATCACTCAAAGAAGAAATCAGTGAAACTTAGAAAATACGTAGAACTAAGAAAAGAAAAATACCACCTATCAAAAATAACAAAAATTCTGCTTAGCACTGCTAATTTCATACTACCTGCGTGATCCCCAAATCCTCAAGCCAAGACTATTTTGTTTAAAATCACTGTGCCCCCTTGGCAGCTGCAAGGAAATGCAAGTCGTCTCTGAAGGAGAATTCTCTCAGAAAAGTTCAAGGAATATGATATCATAGTCAAACAAGCAAAACGAAACCAAAACAAGAACAAGCCACTATGAATAAGAGACAGTAGGCGAAAAACAGAGCTGAATGAGACCCAAAAGGCCTTTCCATATTAGAATTACTAGGCACAGTTTATAAAATAAGTATAGTTAATATATTTAAAAGAAAGAAGGGATTCGGCACACGAATCATTTTAAATAAGGGGAACAAATATTTTTTAAATAATCAAGTAAGTCTGATAAAAGAAACTGAGTGTTCGAAAATAGAAAATATAATTGGAATTTTTTGCCATAAAGAAAATGAAATTTTTTTGTCAAGTCAAATACATCATTCCTGTTACCTTTATGTTTATTTTTTCTTTTAAATATGTAATCTGTGTAGAATTTAATTTAGTGTAAGTGAAAGAGAGAATCCAATTTCATCTTTTCCAGATGGCTAACCTTTTATCTTAATACTGTTTATTAAATATATCAGTTTACCACCCTGATTTGAAATGCCAACTTTATCAGAAACTAATCCCAATACATATTTGTGGCTGTTTTGTGGGTATCTATTCTATTCCATAGATCTTGCTGTTCATGTGCTGATACTAAACAGTTTTAATTACTGTAATGTTCACAACACTCTTCAGTACCCCCTCCTGACTCTTTTCTTGCTTTATTCCCAAATTAATGGTGTTGGTATTTTTCTTGAGGAAGTTAGACTTATATATTAGAGAAGATTTTCTTCATATTTCATCATCTCTTTATCTAAGAATATGTCTTACTATTTACTCAACTCTTTTTAATGATCTTTCATAGTGTTTCCAAGTCTCCTTCCTGTGACTCGTACACATTCTGAAACATATTCCTAAGTATTCTATCAGATTTCTTGTTTTTGTAAATTAGATATTTTCTGTTGTATTTTCTACATGATTGTTCGTATATCAGAACTATTGGTTGTGTTTTAGTTTTGTTCCCAGCCACTTGACTAAATTATCTTCTTCTTGGTAATAAGGATTTTAAAAGTTTCTGGATTTTCTACCATAATATCTCCTCTGAAAATAGTAATGTTTTCTTCCCTTTCCTTTCTGATCTTACATGTTTTTCCTTTTTCTTCTCTAATGACATTGGCTAGTATTGGCTAAACAAAGTTAAGTAATATTGGTTATAATGTGCATTCTTGTTTCTGATTTTAATAGGACTCAATGTTTCACTGTATAGTGTCTGAACTTTGAAATTATATACATATGTATACTTCTCCTGTTAAGAAACTATTCATCTATTGCTATCTTATAGGGATTTTTTTTAATCAAAAGGGATATCAAGTGTTATTAGGTGACTTTTTAGAACCTACAGGAATGTTCATGTAGTATTTCTCTTTTGATATATGTTCAAGTTACACATTATACTATAATAATATACTATAATAATAGATTTCTTAATATTGAGCCATCTTTGCATTCTTAGGATGAGTCTTTCTTGATCGTGATATATATTTGATTAACGTGCTACTACAGCTTATTGGCTAATATTTTATTTACCATGTTTAGGAATTGGACTATGTCTATGTTATTCTGAATTGATAAAGAGATTTTGGAAACTTTCCTCTTAATACTCTGGAACTATTTAAATAATTTTAGCATTATATGTTCCTTACAGATTTGATAGAATTCACTTGTATAATTTTTTGAAAATTGATTTATTTGTATTTTCTTCCTTTTCTGAGTAAGTTTTGATCATTTACATTTCCCTAGCTAATTATCTATTGCATAAAACTGAGCAGTGCTTTCTCTTATAATTTGTCTAATTTCCTCAGTATATAAACTTGTTTCTCCATACTAATTTTTAATACATGTATATATGTGATCTTCTACCTTTTTAATTTATATTGCCTGACTAGCTTTGGTAAATTTTGCCTTTTTCCCCCCTTAGGATGATTCTCTAGGATATGCTTATTTGTTCTATAATTCTTCTCTTTTCTAATTCTTTAATTGTTGCTTTTATCTTTAGTATCTCCTTTCTTTTGTTCTTAAGATTTATTTTCTTTTTCTAACTTACTGAATTGGGCACATAAATTATTTTCAGCCTCCATTTGTCTTTCTATTGATAGAAGCTAGTTTCAGTAGTTTTTTTTTTCCCAAGAAAGATTCCGAGGAACTTTGTTTTTTGAGTATTTGTATGTTTGAAATCATCTGTGTATTGCTTTTATGCTTGAACTATACTTTGGCTGGAAGTAAAATTCTTGGGTTATAGTATCCCAGAAAATTTTGAAACCATTGAATATGGACAATGTTCAATGTTGCTTTAAAGAAGTAGGAAGCAGCCTGATCTCTATCGCTTCCCCTTGAGGTGATTTGATTTTCCTTCTGAATGATCATATCTTGGAAGTCCAGTAACTTTATTATGGTATGTTCTAGTGCTGATTGAGCTTTGTGAGTTTTCCTGCTTGAAGATGGTGTACCTTTTCAAATCTGTAGATTCAAGTATTTTATTTCAGAAGAATTTTCTGAATTATATTTTAGATAGTTTTTGCAGGCTTGATTGTTCTGTGTCTTCTGAATGCATAAATGAACATTAACTCTTCCTTATCTGTCTTCCATATATATTTTTTTTTTCTGTGATTCTTTAAAATTTTTTTCTATTTGAGTTTCTTTTTATATTATTTTGCTCAATTTTCTTAAGCTCATCTTCCATTTCTTCGGCTTGTTTTCAACAATATCTATGCTTTCTGTGATTTCCGTTTCTGTATGTCATTGCTTTTTTCTTTTTCATCTTTCCTGGGTTTGCTGAGATCAATTTTATCTTACGTTATCATTTCTGCCTTCAATCCTTTTATCTGTGATTTGAACTCTTGATTCATGGAGGCCACTTTTTCACTAAGTTTTTTAAATACCTAAGAAGTCATTTGGTCACAATGTTCAACAATTCCATAATAAATTTTTTCTTACATATGCTGAATTTGTTTTCTTATCCCTTGTGTCTTTTGTCATGCAATGGTTTTGTCTCCTTGTATTTTTTTAAAGCTTTATTGAACTATAATTCACATGTAATTTACCCACTTAAAGGATACAATTCAGCATTTTTAGTATATTCATAGGATTTTGAAACCATTCCTGGTTCCTATTTTGGTTATTCTCAATTTTGAATGCAAAGTCCTTTCTGGACCAATTACATTGAGACAGAAAATGTGAGAGAGATGTCAGAGGCTTTGAACAACCTCTGGGCCAGTAAGTCCTTCTAACTCACAATAAAATCCTACATATAGAAGGTCTAGTGGAGTATATTGTAAGTGTGGATTCAGACTTTACAAATTTTCAGTTGACTGGTGTTGCTTCAACGCCAGCATTAAGTTTCTCGCAAAACTTTTTCTTACAGGGATATCATGTCTGTGTGGTTTCAGATGGGAGTCGTGAAGAATTCTTGAGGCAGTTTGCAAACGTCAGCCTTTTCAAACAAGGAACTGTTGCTTTTTCTCCTCAGGGTATACTACTAACTTGGAAAACTGTGCCTTGTTGACTCCACTTGAGATCTGCAGCCATGGGCATCTTCTTTTGGCTTCCTTCCTCCGGTCTAATTTTCACTTGGCACTTGGCAGCCCTTCTTTATAAATATTAATGTCCGGGTCTTAAGTGTGGCCTGATTTCCTCCTAGCTGCAGTTTTTATTCCACTTTCATTCTTCGTGTTTCTGGTTTATGTTCGGGAGCAGATGGGGTCCTCCTTGGCTCCAGCTGCTACACCACAATACCATAGACTAGTTGGCTTAGAAACAACAGAAATTTATTCTCACAGTTCTGGAGACAGGAAGTCTGAGATCAGGGTGCCAGTACGGTTGGGTTCTGGCGAGAGCCTTCTTCTGGGTTGCAGACGGCCGGCTTCTCATTGTATCCTCACACGGCAGAGAGCAGAGAGGGGAAACAGGCTCTCTCGTGACTCTTACAAGGGCACTAATTGCATTCATGAGGTCACCACCCTCATGACCTCCGCTAACCCTAATCACGCCCAAAGTCCCCACTTGCTAATACCATCGTATTGTGGGGTAGAGTTTCAACATATGAATTTTGGGGGGACACAAATATTCAGTCTATAACAGGGTCAGAGATTTCTTTATTCCTCCATCTTAAAATGAAAGACTGGTAATTTTATTATGAACTTAGTTCTGTTGGTTATTTTTCAAACTTTAATATATTTACTATAACTTCTTTTGTTTGCCATCAATTTTGGACTATATATGGTTTGATTCACCACTTTGAGCAGTAAGAAAAGAAACATATCGACAGTTTTTCTCCATTTTTTTCCTTTTATTTTTGCTCTGCAACATCTAGTATTCCATTATTTTTACAACGTTCAGATTTAAGGCATTATGTTCTCTGTAACTATAATTAAGTGTCTGTGCTTTTCTTGTCTGTAAGCTGCCTCTAAAAACTGGGGGGGGGGCAGGGAGGGAACCATTGGTTATGTAAGTATTGTCAACTGTAAAATAGTATTATTTTAATAGTATTATTGAAACCTCAGAGACGGAAACATAATCCTATGTCATTAGCTTTTAAAGGAGAGTGTTCCAAGTATCATGTCAAATGAATTATCTTTCTTATACTCTAGGAGAAGTATACTATATTTTAGTTGTTTTACAGTTCTTCCGTAGTGCCCTGTTCAGGCTTTCAATTACCTTTCTTTTTTAATCTATGTATTATATACATTATTTATGTGATGTACAATATTACCTTTACCATAACATTAAAAAGTCCATCTTCTTCACCATACTACCTTTGGGTAAAATCTGCTGTCTTCTTGGAGGTAGACTTTCTGGATCCATGTAAGACTAGTTGTTTTCTTAGCCTACTGCTTGTCTGTCATCCTGGGATTTCTTTTTAAAACACTCATAGGTAGGTGTCTCTTTCTTGAAGCTTCAGTCTTCTTTCTTACACTTCTTCTTTTTGTTTAGCTAGAATACATTCTTAAGATTATTATTTTTATTTTTTAGAAAATGTTCATGGGCTATAAATACTTTGAGACATCCATGTCTGAAAATGTCATTAATCTATCCTGTTACTTGGTTGCTAGTTTAGCTGAATGTAGAATTCCAGAATAAAAGTAATTTTTTTCTGAGAACTTTGAAAGTATTGCTCTATTGTATTCTAGAAAAATGATTTTACTTAAAAAGAATCGGATGCCAGTTTGATTCTTGTTCCATTGTAGGTGATATACTTTTATTGAGGAATAATTGACATGAAATAAATTATATGTATTTGTGGACAATTTGATGAGTTTTAACATTTGTATATACCCATAAGACCATCCATTTTCCTCTCTGCTTCACTCTGAATATCTTCTACTGACCCATCATTTAGTTAAGTAATCCTTTTCTCTTCTGTGTCTACTCAGTTTTTCTGTTGAATTTTTAATTTCAGTAATTTGTTTTTTAGTTTGAGAATTTAGATTTCATCTTCTCTTTTCATTATTATTGATCCTAGTTCTCTAGTGTGTCTCCATCTCGCCCTATATTGTCTTGAATATATTAATCACAGTTATTTTCAAGTCATGCCTAATAACACCAATATCTATATTATCTGTGAGTCTGCTCTAAAGTCTGTTTTATTCCTTGGGTTTGGTCAGTTGATCCTATCTCTTGCCATATCCGGTAATTCTTTGATTGAATGCTAGGCATTATATATGAAAAATGTAGATATAAGTTGATGCTCTGACTAATGTTTTCTTCTTCCAGAGATGTACCTGCCATTTGGAGGCAGTTAGAATAGAGAGAGATGACTTTAATACAATCTTGGATGAACTCATTTGAAGTTTGGTTTCAGTCTTTTTTGCATACTGTTCTATTTCCAACTACCCAGAGTCTTAACTGGAAGTCAGAGCTACATACCAGGGCTCCTCCTAATTGGCACCGACTAATCTCTGATTTCTGTCACCCTGCCTGAGAGATTGCCAAAAGATCTGATTGGCTTCCCAGGTCCTTAGCTGCTGCTCTTTGCTGTGGTGCTTCACCTCTTGTACTGGGGTCACTTAGGATCAGCAAATTTATTGAAGAGAAAAGTTTGAAGATTTTTGCCTCTCAATCCTTCTCTTTGGGATTCTTGCCCCTCAATCCTGTCAACGATAGCAGCTTCCACCTTAAGAAACTAAAAAAAGAAGAGTAAATGAAACCCAAAGTAAGCAGAAGAAAGAAGAGAACACACAAGAGAAAAAAAAAATCAATGAAATGGAAAACAGAAAAACAATAGAGAATGTTAGTGAAACCAAAAACTGATTCTTTGAGGGGGGGAAAAAAAAGGTAAACCTTTACCCAAAATGATCAGGAAACGCACACATACATATTATCATAATCAACAATGAGAGAGGTAACTTAACTACAGAGTCTATTCATATTATAAAGAACAAATGGACAACTTTATGCCAATAAATTCAACAACTTAGATTAAATAGACAAATTCCTTGAAAAGCACAGACCACCAATGGTACTCAAGAAGGAATAGATAACTTGTGTTATGCGAATCTATTGAAGAGATTGAATTTATAGTTTAGAACCTTCCTACAAAGAAAATTTGAGGCCTAGATGGCATCACTGGGAAATTTAAGCAAACATTTAATAAAGAAAGAATACCAATTCTACATAAACATTTCCAGAATACTGAAGAGGGAACACTTCACAACTCATTCTATGAGCCCAGCATTACCCGGACACTGAAACCATAAAAATATGTGGATAAATATAGTAAATATTGACAATATAAAACCCATTATCTTGAGGTGTTTAAAATATTTAGAAATAAAATTCATGACAATAAAGGAAATTAAAGTGTGTTATAGTCTTTGCATTGGTGAAAATACAAGTTTATGATAGATGCACATTGATGCAAAGCAAGATGCACATTGTAATCTCTAGGGTAACCATGAAAAGAATAATAGAATAATGTGTAATTAACAAACTAATCAAAAGGGAAAGGGAATCAAAGTATTTGATTAATTTTCTTCTAAAATGCAAGAAAGAAGAGTGAAAGAAGCATAGAACAGATGGGACAAGTAGGAAACAAATAGTGGGTTGGTAGATGTAAACCCTAATACATCAATAATTACTCTAAATATGAGTACTTTGATTAAAAGCAGAGTATTCCATCTGGATGACACAAAGAAAAACAAAAGTCGTGCAGCTCAAGCAGGAAAGCATGCTGAAAGCAACAGGAAGGATTTGCTGCCGGCAGATTTCAGGCTAGCCTGCCAAGTATGTTTCTGAATTTGGGGACTCGTTCTGAAGTGTAAGACACAATCCTCTGTATACAATAACAAGAGGAAAATGCATAGGCTGGTGACGGAAGTTTCCCCAAGATCGAATTTGGATTTGAGGAATAAGGAGGTGGACTAAACAAGGAATAACAGATTTAAATCCAGTAGTGTGTGCTGCTGATACATGTTTAATAGCTGGTTCTCCGAGTGCATTTCCATCATGAATACTGATTGACATCATTTTTGTTTACATTAACAAGTCAGATGAAACTGAAACAATGAAGACGTGTTGGAACATCACTCATTCACCAATTGTCAATGGCATATGTGACTTCTTTGCCGAATTGGATAAGTTTTGAATACTGGAAGAATTTTTTTTTTTTTTTTTTTTTCAGTTTTTCACAATGCAATGGCTACAGACATGACAGATTTTTAAGATTCATCTGCATTAGTAACATTTTCTCCATCAGTTTTTTAGATCTAGATCAGGGTTCAGCAAACTGCAATCCAAGAGCCACGTTAACTTAGTTCACATAGGCTTTTGAATGATCCATTCAGATCTAAATATCACAATGCTTTGGTGTGCACCAAAAGACATGAATAAGATCTTTTTAATAGTCAAATATTGTACATCATTTCTTTTTTCCTTGAACTTTGATTTCCTTTCTTCTTCTTCCATTTTCCAGTGCAATATCATTATGCTTAAATATTTTTATTGATTGTCCTATCATATTTCTCTGCAAAAAAAAATCACATAAAAATTAAAATTTAATTAGTTTTTATTTCCTATGTCCATAAGTCTTATGAATATTAATTTTTCCTTTGCTGGAGTTATTGCAATTATTAGAAGTATAGAATTAAACAAAATAAATGTTATAAATTGTGACAAATAGTGATTAAATTTAAAAATAAAAATTTATTAGAAAATACTTAATGATATTGGATGAGGCAGTTTTCAATAAGTTTGTGTAACCACAGGTAAATATTTGTGATTTATTTTCAGAATGAGACAGGCTTAGCATGAATTTAATTCCTCCTTTTAGTTTTTATAGATGTAAGAGCTGACACCCTTCTTCATATAAATGACCAGGTGGAGGTTAAAGGAGTTTTATTTTTTAAATGTCACTCAACATATGGAAAGCCTCGCAAGCTGTATGCCAAAATCATGTAGCAATCATCAAAAATTATTTTAATGGTCTATCACTGATAACTTGATTAGATTTTCCCTTAATTTTATTGAAACCCAGGAATCAGAAACCGTCCAAGTTGCAAAAACTTTTGCTTCCTTATCTTTAAAGCCATTCACTTTTTAAATTTCTGACAATTTTGCCCAAAAAGCTTTTCCAAGACTTACAAGTTACTATTAATTATTCTTGTTACTTTTAGAGAAATCTCATTTTGTAGCTCGTTAAACTGAGATTTGAAAAAAAGAACAACATAAAATCGTAAATTTTTCATCTTTTGAGAACAAAATTTGATCATGTTGAATTTCAATTTTCTAGGACATTCTGAAATGTCTAAAAAGCAAGACAGGTGGACAGAGTTGGATACTTGGCAGCTGTTATACTCGTACAGAGATAAGTTAGTAATTTATTTAATGATTGAAAAGGAGCATGTTTATAATTATATGTTTGATATTGTTAGAAAAGCATATCAAAATCTGAGAGGGAGGAATTTTCCCTAATTAAATAAAGTTGGTTTTGTAAAGTTCAGGATATTATGTTCCAGTGTATGTTTTGGGAACATTTTATCCTACACCTGTACAGAGGTAAATGTTTTATTTTTTTAATGGGCTATTTGTTAGAGCAGTTTTAAGTTCCCAGCACAACTGAGCAGAAGGTACAGAGATTCCCCATATCCCTTCTGCCCCCACACTTGCATAGCCTCTTCCATTAACACCCCCCACCACAGTGGTACATTTGTCTCAATTGAGGAACATACATTGACACACCATACTCACCCAAAATCCAAAATCAGGGCTCACTCTTGGTATTGTACTTCTTTGAGTTTGGACAAATGCACAATGACATATATCCACCATTACCATATTATACAGAGTAGCTTCACTGCCCTAAAAATCCTCTGTGTTATGGCAGTTCATCCCTCCCTTCCCTCTAATTCCTGGCAACCACTGATCTTTTTACTGTCTCCATAGTTTTACCTTTTCTAGCATGTTACAGTCGGGATCATACAGTATGCAAACTTTTCAGATTGGCTTCTTTCACTTAGTAATATGCATTTAAGTTTGCCCCATGTATTTTCACAGCTTGACAGTTCATTTCTTTTTAGTGCCGAATGATATTCCATTGTCTGGATGTATCCGTTTATCATTCACTTACTGAAAGACATCTTACTTGCTTCCAAGTTTTGGCAATTATGGATAAATCTGCTATAAATATCCATGTGCAGGTTTTTGTGTGGACATAAGTTTTCAATTTCTTTGGGTAAATACTAAGGAGCAGGATTGCTATATCCCATGGTAAGAGTATGTTTAGTTTTGTAAGAAACTGCCAAACTGCCTTGCAAAGTTCTGTACCATTTTGCATTCCCACCAGCAATGAATGAGAGTTCCTCTTGTTCCACATTCTGGCCAGCATTTTATGTTCTCAGTGTTCTGGATTTTGGCCATTCTAATAGGCGTGTAGTGGTACCTTGTTTTAATTTGCATTTCCTGATGGTATATAATGTGGGGCATCTTTTCATATGCTTATTTGCCATGTGTATATCTTCTTTGATGAAGTGTCTGTTAAGGTCTTCAGCCCATTTTTTAATTGGGTTGTTTGCTTTCTTATTGTTGAGTTTTAAGTGTTCTTGGTTTATTTTGGATAATAGTTTTTATCAAATATGTCTTTTGCAAGTATTTTCTCCCTGTCTGTGACTTGTCTTTTCATTCTCTTGAGAGGTGTTCTATTTTTAAGAATGCAATTTAAACTAGTTTGTGGAAAGTAATAGCAAAAGGAAAGTATTAGAGTGACGTCATAGGAATGGCGGCAGCCGGGCGCACTTTTTGAGTTCTCCGGATCCTATCACTAATGGGACATCTATAACCCATCAAAGGACTCTCTGCTCATCATGCAGAACAGCTAAGAGGCTCGTGCAAGGATTACTTGAAGGTGGGCAAATTGGGCGAGCAGGGGAAGAGGGAAGGGAGCGGAGTGGAGCCGCGGCCCGCATCTGCGGCGGTGGAAACGCGGCCGGCATCCACAGCTGCAGAGACGCAGGGGATCCCAGGACGGAACAGAGAACACAAAAGCCAGGAGGTAGGCTCTTTCCCTGCATCCCACAGCTGATCTCTCCTGCTGAGGGGTCAGCATATCCAGCATTTGAGGCAATAACCTCAGTGAGACCTCCAGTTGGGCCCTAGGCCGGACAAAGGACACAAACTCCATACCTGGGCCCCTCACCCCCGCTCTTCCAATTCTACCCCCGCCCTTCCAGAGACTTAAACTGGCCCCTGAACTGAGGAGTAGTGTCAGATTACAGAGGAGCCTTAGTGCTCAGGCTCTGGGAAGACCGGCATGCAGCTCTGACCCAGGGAAGAGGCTGGGAAGAATGTGACTTTTGCTGGGCTAGGACAGAAGAGACTCCTCCACCCTCAGCCACCACCCTTTCTGGCCTGCCTAGGGCAGGGCGATTACAACTGCAGAGGCACTCCCAGGGATCAGCAGGAAGCGACAGACACAGCTCTGGGCTTTCAGCAGCTCAGAAATCTCCCACCTGCCACACACACACACACACACACACACACACACACACAAACACATACACGGAAGAAGTGCCCTAAGACTCAGAAGCACTGGACACAAGGCTGGTGGTGCTACTCTCAGTGCGCGTATGTGCAGGCAAGAGCAGAAACTGCACTGATTTTGTAGAAACTACCATCCAGACCCCTCAGCCCCATGCATCTAAATCTGCAGTCCCAACGTCACTCTGGGCACCAGGTGACCGGCTCTGCCTGCAAAATAGGCAGGGGACTCTTTGGTACAGCAGAGGACAACCTGGAGATTACTTGGTGGGCTTAAGCCAAGACTGGCGCTGCTTTTTATTTTGTTTTGTCTTTATATCTTTGACATCTTTGCCTGTGTTGAGTGGGGGTTGTCCGTTGTTTTTACATGTGAATGTATTTGATTTTTTCTTTGTTGTTGTTGTTGTGCTTGGTGATTTGCTTTGTTCTGAAATTGCCCTACAGGGGCCCAGGTTAAGAGGTACAAGATTCAACATACCCAGAGGCCAACTCCAGACCAAACCAGAGTACTACCAGGTTTGACCTACAAGTGACACACCCAGAGGGAATTCTCTACAGGGACAAGAGCCCATAGAAGTCAAACCACATTTAAGTGGTCAACCCTCAGGCAGCAGAACACCCTGCAGTGGGCAGAGCCAAGTCTCACAACTAGTCAGCCAAGGAGTTAACCCCACCTACTGACAAGTAAAAAGCAATTAAAGATCTTCTTTAACAGGACAATATACACAACACAAGAGTCACCTTTGGAGTACACGCAGAGAAGAACAAAGTAGTGCAAGTGAAATATAAAGGACACATACTACATAAGATAACCTAGCAAGATCTAAGAACTCTAGGGGATCTACCTAATACATTGAAGCAAACACAGAGAGTCAGCCAGAATGGGGAAACAAAGAAACATGTCCCAAATAAAAGAACAGAAAAACCTCCAGAAATGGAACCAAATGAAACAGAGGTAACCAACCTATCAGAGACAGAGTTCAGAACACTGATGATAAGAATGTTTAAGGAGCTTAGAGACGACATAAAGAAGGATGTAGAAATCATAATGAACAACGAGTTAGAACTAAAGAACACAATTACTGAAATAAAGAACTCACTTGAAGGAATTAACAGCAGGTTAGATGAAGCAGAGGATTGAATCAAAACAAGTTAGCAGAGATCACCCAAACAGAACAACAGAAAGAAAAAAGAATCAAAAACAATGAAGATGGTTTAAGAGACCTCTGGGATAACATCAAGCGCAACAACATGTGCATCATAGGAATACCAGAAGGTGAAGAGAGGAAGCAAGGGACTGAGAACATATTTGAAGTAATAATGTCCGAAAACTTCCCTAACCTGATGAAGGAAACCAACATACAAGCCCAGGAAGTGCAGAGAGTTCCAACCAGGATAAACCCAAACAGGTCCACACCAAGACACGTTATAGTTAAAATGGCAAAGGTTAAAGACAAAGAGAGAATCCTAAAAGCAGCAAGAGAAAGACAGAGGGTTACATACAAGGGAACTCCCATAAGACTATCAAATGACTTTTCTACAGAAACATTGAAGGCCAGGAGGGAGTGGCAGGAGATACTCAAAGTGATGGAAAACAAAGGCATACAACCTAGGTTGCTTTATCCAGCAAGGCTATCATTTAAAGTTGATGGAGAGATAAAGAGCTTCCCAGAAAAGAATAAGCTAAAGGAATTTATTATCACCAAGCCAGCATTGCAAGAAATACTAAAAGGACTTCTGTAAATAGAAGAAAGATGAAAACAATCTAACTACAAATTTAAAAATGGCAATAATTTTTAAATAAATATTTTACCTATCAATAAGCACTTTAAATGTAAATGGATTAAATGCTCCAATCAAGAGACATAGGGTGGCTGAGTGGATAAGAAAGCAAGACCCTTGTATATGCTGTATATAAGAGACTCAGATCAAAAGACACACACAGGCTGAAAGTGAAGGGTTGCAGTAAGACATTTCATGCAAATGGAAATAAGAAAAAAGCTGGAGTTACAATACTTATATCTGACAAAATAGACTTTAAAATGAAGAACATATTAAAAGACAAAGATGGGCACTATATAATAATAAAGGGATCGATCCGACAAGAGGACATAAGCCTAGTAAACATATATGCACCCAACATAGGAGCACCTAAATATATAAAACAGATATTGACTGACATAAAGACAGAGATCAACAGTAACACTATCATAGTACGGGACTTCAACACATCTCTGACAACAAGGGACAGGTCTTCCAGACAGAAAATCAATATGGAAACAGCCTTAAATGACACATTGGACCACTTGGATTTAATCGATATTTTCAGAGCATTTCACCCCAAAGCTGCAGAATATATGTTCTTCTCAAGCGCACATGGAACATTTTCCAAGATAGACCATATGTTAGGCCACAAAACAAGTCTTGAGGGGTCAACCAGGAGATCAAGGAAGAAATCAAAAGATATCTCGAGACAAACGAAAATGAAAACACGACGACCCAAAATCTATGGGATGCCGCGAAAGCAGTCCTAAGAGGAAAATTCATAGCATTGTAGGCCTACCTAAAGAAACAAGAAACATCACTAATCAACAGTTTATCTTCACACTTAAGGGATCTGGAAAAATAACAGCAAAATAAGCCCAAAGGGAGTACAAGGAAGGAGATAATAAAGATCAGAACGGAAATAAATGAAATAGAAACCAGAAAACAATACAAAAGATCAATGAATCCAAGAGTTGGTTCTTAGAGAAGATAAACAAAATTGACAAACCTTTAGCCAGACTCATTAAAAAAAAGAGAGAGGAGACCCAAATTAATAAAATCAGAAATGAAAGAGGAGAAGTGACAACAGACACCTCAGAAATACAAAAAATTTTAAGAAATTACTATGAGCAACTATATGCCAACAAAATTGACAATCTGGAAGAAATGGACAATTTTCTAGAGGCGTACAACCTTCCAAGGCTAACTCAAGAAGAAACAGAAAACCTGAATAGACTGATTACCACCAGGGAAATTGAATCAGTAGTCAACAATCCCCCAACAAACAAAAGCCCTGGACCAGATGGCTTTACAGGTGAATTTTACAAAACATTCAAAAAAGAATTATCATCTATTCTCCTCAAGCTCTTCCAAAAAATCCAGAAGGAGGGAAGACTCCCAAACACTTTTTATGAAGCTACTATCACCCTGATCCCAAAATCAGACAAAGACACCACAAAAAAAAGAAAACTACAGGCCGATATCTCTAATGAATGTAGATGCAAAAATCCTCAACACAATATTAGCAAACAGAATGCAGCAATATATTAAAAAGATCATACACCTTGATCAAGTGGGATTCATCCCTGGTATGCAATGGTGGTTCAACATCTGCAAATCAATTAATGTGATACACCACATTAACAAAATGAAAAATAAAAATCACATGATCATATCAATAGATGCAGAAAAAGCATTTGATAAAATCCAGCAGCCATTTATGATAAAAACCCTTAAGAAAGTGGGAATAGAGGAATCATATCGCAACATAATAAAGGCCATATATGATAAACCCACAGCTGACATCATACTCAATGGGGAAAAGCTAAAACCATTCCCCTTAAGATCAGGAACAAGGCAAGGTTGCCCACTTTCTCCACTTCTATTCAACATAGTGCTGGAAGTTCTAGCCACAGCAATCAGACAAGAAAAATCAATAAAAGGCATCCAAATCGGTAAGGAGGAAGTAAAATTGTCATTATATGCAGATGACATGATGCTATATATAGAGAACCCTAAAGACTCCACCAAGAAACTATTAGAGCTGATAGATGAATTTAGTAAAGTAGCAGGGTACAAAATGAATATTCAGAAATCAGTTGCATTTGTATATACCATAATAAAACATCAGAAGGAGAAATTTTTTAAAAATCCCATTTATAATTGCTCCAAAGACTATAAAATACCTGGGAATAAATTTAACCAAAGAAGTAAAAGATCTGTACTCAGAAAATTATAAGAAACTGAAGAAAGAAATGAAAGAAGGTACAAATAGATGGAAATACATACCATGTTCATGGAGAGGAAGAAATAATGTAGTTAAAATGGCCATACTGCCTAAGGCAATATACATATTCAATGCAATTCCTATCAAACTACCAATGACATTTTTCACAAAAATAGAACATATAATCCTAAAATTTATATGTGACCATAAAAGACCCCGGATAGCCTCAGCAATCTTGAGAAATAAGAACAAAGTGGGAGGTATAACAATACCTGACATCAAATTATACTACAAGGCTACAGTAATCAAAACAACATGGTACTGGCATAAAAACCGACACATATCAATGGAACAGAATAGAGAGTCCAGAAATAAATGCATGCCTATATGGCCATTTAATCTACAACAGTGGAAGCCAGAATTTATGGTGGGGTAAAGACAGTCTATTCAATAAATGGTGCTGGGAAACCTGGACAGACACATGCAAAAAAATGAAGCTGGACCACCTCCTTACACCATATACAAAAATAAATTCAAAATGGCTTAAAGACTTAAATGTAAGATCTGAAACCATAAAATTCCTAGAAGAAAATATAGGAAGAAACTTCACAGACATTACCCGGAGTAAGATTTTTACTGATATATCCTCTCGCGCAAGGAAAGTAAGAGAAAAAGTAAACATGTGGGATTACATCAAACTGAAAAGTTTTTTCACAGCAAAGGAAACCATCAATAAAACAAAAAGGGATCCTACTGAATGGGAAAAGATATTTGCCAATGATATATCTGATAAGGGGTTAATATCACAAATTTATAAAAAACTCACTCAACTCCAAAAAAAAAAAAAACAACCCATTTAAAAAATGGGCTGAGGACATGAAGAGACATTTTTCTAAAAAGGACATACAGATGGCAAACAGACATATGAAGAAATGCTCAACATCACTAACCATCAGAGAAATGCAAATAAAAACCACAATGAGATACCACCTCACCCCAGTCAAAATGGCTGTCATCAATAAATCAACAAACAACAAGTGCTGGCGTGGATGTGGAGAAAAGGGAACGCTTGTGCACTGTTGGTGGGATTGCAGATTGGTGCAGCCACTATGGAAAACAGTATGGAGGTATCTCAAAAATCTGAAAATGGAACTACCTTATGATCCAGCAATTCCACTCCTAGGTATCTATCCGGAGAAATCCAAAACTCTAATTCAAAAATCTCTATGCACGCCTATGTTTATTGCAGCACTATACACAATAGCCAAGACATGGAAACAACCGAAATGCCCATTGGTAGATGACTGGATTAAGAAACTGCAGTACATTTATACAATGGAGTATTACGCAGCCATAAAGAAAGAAATCTTACCGTTTGCAACAACATGGATGGACCTAGAGAACATTATGTTAAGTGAAAAAAGTCAGACAGAGAAAGACAAATACCATATGATCTCACTTATATGTGGAATCTAAAGAAAAGAATGAGTGAATGAACTAATCAGAAACAGTTTTGGAGACAAAGAGGAAAAACTGAGGGTTGCTAGATGGGAGGGGGCTGGGGATAAGGAGGAAGGTGGGGGGATTAGAAAACAGGCGGTAACCACAAGATGGCCACGGGGTTTTGAAAATTAATTTGGGGAATGTAATCAATAATGTTGTAAAGATTTTGTAGGGTATCCGATGGACACTTGTCCCATTTGGGAGACCACCTCAGGGATGATGTAGATGCCTGATCACTGCACTGTACACCTGAAGCTGAACAATAATGAATGCCAACTACAATTTTATATATATGTATAATGTATGTATGTATGTATGTATGTATGTATGTATGTATGTATGTATATGTATGTATATACTTACAAGAAGCAGAGTACAGCATTAGGAATAGAGACAGTGGAAATGTAATGGCTGTATGTGATGTCAGAGGGATAGTGGAAGGGGGGAGAGGGGTTCACACAGTGTGAGGGACATAAATGATAAACATCTAAGTATTACTTTGTCTTGTGCACCTGAAACTAATTAAAAAAAAAAAAACACAATAGCTAAAGAGATTTAACTACAAATAAATGGTCTAGAGTCACAATAAAAATAAAAAAAAGGAAAGTATTAGCCCATCAGTAAGTGGGGGATTTACCAAAAAAGAAGTTCATTAATGGTTGTTTCTTCTGAATTATTTACAGTAGACTCTATGACATATTTAAACATGACAGGAATATAAACATATAAATAAAAATAAATATAATGCAAATCTAATAACTACATGGTGAAAAAAAATAATTGATCAGTAAGTAGTTGACTAGTGACAGTGAGAAGGAGACATTTACACAAATAAAAAATAAATATTAGCTTATAGCATCCCATAGTCTTTTGGCAAAACAATGAAAATCTTTCCCCTACCAGCCTAAATAAGTGTTCAAGAAAATATAAAACCCTGACTTAGATGTATGTTCTATTTATAGATGCGACACTAAACTGCTGGAACTATTGGAAATTAATGTGGAACTTTGCACTTTCTTCTCCTCAAAATCATGTAAATATGCATCTGAGATGGGCCAAGGCATGGCCCATGCCTTCGATGAGAGTATTCTCTAAACTCCGTCACTAAGAATAGTGGGAATTCAGAAAGAGGAATTTGCGGCAGATTGATACATCATTTTGAAACAGGTATCAATACCAGAATTCATAGATTAATGGATATGTAGATCAGATAGATAAGAGTCAGAGCTTGTCATGTATTTGTCATTTGCATGCTCCCACAAGACTCCCCCTTAGGGGCAATGCATTCTTGACAATAGTTATGGATGGGAAGGGATAAAATTAATAAACAAAATTTGTCATCTCTTTTGCTGCCTCACTCTACAATGAATTCAGAACATGCCAACACAGGCAAAATACTCATTTCTAATGCCTTACTTCAAGCTTAACATAAATGTATTTAAGAGAAGACAAGACATGAAGTCCTATTGAGGGGTTACAGTGCCTTGATTAAAGGAGGTTTCACTTACATCAGTGATGTTGAGTGATTGTAAAAGGGATGATGGGGAATAAAACACCTCAACTTTAGGTGTACTTTCTGGCAGATCAATTTTTAGAAAGCATATACATGGAGATTGATGGTCTTAAAACTATATATGCTTGAATATCCCTTAGAAAGTCTTTGCCTAGGAGTATGCATTGTTATTTAAGACTAACACAGAGACTAGAAATGAGAAAAGATAGCAAAATGAAATGAAAACAAATGATTGAGTAGCGGCTTAGAGGGGAAATAATAGTTATGGTAGACAAGCCAAGGAGTTCAATGTAGGGTCTTCAAAGAAGGCAACAGAAATAATGGACAGAACAAATATTTTAAAAAGTTTCCTGAACTAGAAGAAAAGTATGACTCTTTATGTGGAAATGGCACATCCAGGTAAAATTGATCCAAAATGATCAACCTAGAGATATCTTGTTGTAAAAGTACTGAACCTCGAAGAATTTATTGGGAAAGCAGCTAAAAGAAGAAAAAAAATGAATTATCTAATGGGAGTGAAATCAAACAAGTCTCAGAATGACTAAAAGACAATAGAACATACTTTTCTTTTCTTAGGAAAAGGAAGTATGACTCAAGAATTTCTTCCCAGCCAAACTATCTTCCTAATGCTATATTCCAGCAACCAACAAACTGTTTTAAACATGCAAGAACATGGTGGAGGAGGTATTGATTCATTGTCCTTTTTGGTAAATAAGAACATGCACTTTAGTTACCTATGAGAAGACAGGAAAAACTACAGTGAAATAATCTGATGGCAATCATTGAATCTATTTAACAATAGAACTAAAACTAAAACAACCATGGTTTTTGTGGGATCTTTGGATTGCAGAAGAGAATGTAAGTATTCTAAACCAAGATATTGTGAAAAAAAATAAGTGAAAAAAGTTAGGAGGAAAAGGGATAAAGATACGGATATCAGTGTAAGCATAACAAAATCTTTAAAAGCTAGGAGACCAAAAGATATCATTTAATAATAGAGGTATAAATATTTGTTCTCTAATGATATTTTTAAAGTAAACTTTTTAATGGAAGTAAAACATACACGTAGAAAAACACAAAAATTGTAAGCAAACATACTGTTGCATTTTACAAAGTAAATATATTAATAAACCCATATTAAAAGGAACCAAATCAAGAACTAGAACGTTACCAGCACTCAGAAGTTTCCTCCTGCCTCTACTATAGAGCATCCACTATATTAATTTCTAACTGAATAGATTAATTTGGTCTGTTAGTATATGCTATGTAATTGGATTCATATAATGTGTCTGGTTTCTTTGTTCAATATTATGTTTTTGAGATTCATTCATGCTGTTGCATGTAACAATAGTTCATTATTATACACATAAACTATTCAGTTACACAAGCATATCACAATTTATCCACTCTACTGCTGATGGTCATTTGGACAGGTTTTAGTAGGAGGCTATTATGAATAATTTTGCTATGGACATACTTGTACTTGTCTTTTTGTTGAACATGCAAGGCCGTACAATTAAGTTTGCAAATTCATCCTAGAAAAAGTGCCACATCCCTCATTGCTGAATATCACTATGGTCACCTTCAAAGTGCTCTCCTTGGGAAGCTATGCAGCGATGCCAGTAGTTGTCCCAAATCCCGCAGAGACCCTAAGATCCTCATATCTGTGGTGCAGTATGAATTTGGAAACCTCTGGTTATTGATGGCATATGTCCTTAGTAGTTTGGATCTAAATTATTTTAGAGAGGAAAATACAAAATTCCAAATTACGACAATTTTTTTTTTTTTCCATCTTTGACAAACATATTGAGCCATTCAGAGTACTAGAAAATTGTGTTCCAAAATCAGGCCCATCTAGGAAATGATGTTCTAGATATCTCCCAGAAATCACAGTGAAAGGAACAAGTTCTGAGCATTATTTCTTTCTTCCTCCTCTTTGTTGTCTCTAGGAGTAAGAAGGTGGAGCCAATCTATCCACAGCTGGCTTCTTAGAACAAGATGTTTATTAGCGATGATATATATAATGCAAGTGTATGAAAAGGGGTAAAAAAAATCAAAGATTCTATACCTTCCATTTGGAATTCCTGCAGCAGTTTTATTAGGTCTGTACTGTTTCATTTACCTCTTTATTATAAACCATCTTGTGTTGTCTTTCATGCTTATGGCTCTAATTTCAGGGTGTGGATTGTATCTTTTTCATTAATTCATGTCAACAAATATTTATTGACTTCGTACTATATTTGTGAGTAAGCTAGACTAAGGAGCAAGAAAGGTGATCAACCCATTTTCCTATTCTGAAGAAGCTTAAAATCTAGTTACAGAGCATGTCCAGTGCTAGGAATTTACCCTACAGATCTACTCACAAAGGTTCACCAAGTTATGTCACAAGTTATGACATTCATTGCAGCATTGCTTGTAATAGAGGAAAAGAAGGGGGGGGGGGTATGAGGGGACCTAAATGTCCCTCGATACAGGACTGGTTAAATGATAGTTCACCGTACTGCGTAACACTCTGTCAGCCTTTCCTAACCACAGTCCCCATCCGAAGCTCAGAAAACAGCAAGTGATTTAAGTGACTGTTTCCTCAATTCTCCTAAGGATTGCACACAACTAGTCCCATCCTGGATGCATAGGAGAGACGTTAATTCATGACACACATTGTGGCTTTAGGGCATCAGGGCTTAATTCTTTCATGGGAACAAAATTCACATGGAAATATCTGCAAGATGTAGGCTTAAGTGGAAAAAGATATGAGGTGAGAAAAGCAAGATGGACAACAAAGTGTGTAGTGAATCCCTTTTGTGTAAATATAAACAATAGCGCTCTGGTTGCTTATATGTGCAGAGAGTTAAGTGAGCAAAGGCCGGGCTCGGGCCCAGCGTGGAGTGCTAAGATGGACACCAGGAATGGCCTCAGTTCCTGGGTGTCCAGCTGGTGCAGATGGAGGTCAAAGGGGCCGGTCCCCTGTCCTTAGCGCAAGCCAGCTCTGGCCTTCTTTCTTGTCTCAGGCCCTTTTCCATCTCTTTAGAGGGGGCCCCTCTAGTCTGTCAGTTTGAGGATGGATTTAGTGTATGTTCCACAGGAATGGAATCCGTAGGAAAATAAATCTAAGGGAATTTCCATTTGGTCCTGACTCCTACTCCACATGGCCCCTGCCCCAGCAGCCTTGCTTGGGGATTGTGTTTCAGGCCATTCCTGTGCATTTACAAATAAAACCAGGCTGCTCTGGGCACACTTCTGAGGTGATGCCGGAGCATCGTATGCATGGGCCAGAGATTGATACGGTGTGTGCACGCCTGGGCTGATACCACTCTTTTGATCTATTTCTGAAGGAGGCTTTTTACCTCCTACATCCAGTGATTGATTAAGTTAGGATCTCTTTTAGGAATTCTCTCCACTCAGGCCTCCTCACCGGCTCATGAGCCCTGCCAAATTGGACTCTCCTTTTATGCTACAGATTGTTCTGTTCCAAGTGAGGAAATGGAAACTGTTCTTAATATGCAGGCAGTTCCCTAGTCCTTTCTATGCAGTCAGTTACCTTGGAATTCCTGTTTTGCATTCAGTATTGTGTGGGCACCCTCTTATCACATCATCAGTCATGTTCCCAGCAAGGTTTGGGCCTTATTGTTAGGGAATAGCTTCGCTTCAGAGCTTTCCTTCCACTGTGTGTCCCCACCCCCATTTTAGTGTGAGCATCCTCGGGGAATCAAGGTGATACCATTGGTTTTAAAGCAAGCCTACGCACACATGGGCTGTTCTTAGGCCCAGCTGGAGAAGGGCACCTTGGTTCGGCGGGTACTGGTGGAAGGAGGTCAAGGTGTTTCAAAAGCACCAGCTTTCCGGTTGTGCAGACTTGGTTTCCACTCCTGCCTCTGAGTGCAGTGTTGCTTGTAAAAAATGGGAAGTGTGCTTTCTCTCTTGCGTGAGTGATGAGGGACACTGAAATGAGGGAGTAAAAGTACACGCATGTTCCCATCTCCCTTTCTCTGACCTCAAATGTTACATTGTCTTTCCAAAGTGGCCCATCCTGTCACATAAGCGAGACTGGCCCGCGGTCACATGTCGTATCTGGAGTGCTTTCTTCCTTCTTTTCTGTGGCCCTCTCACTATATACCAAGCATTTCCTTCCGTTTCCCCAGACCTTTGGTGCAATCTTGTTTAAATGATCCAGTCTGGTCTCAGCTCTGCTTCGAGAAATTTGAGCTGGGATGAAAGTAGTAATGGTTCAGGGCCCTGAAGAAGGGAGGAGGGTCCACCACCCTCCCCATGACATCCTTTTCCAGCCTTCCACAGTCTGGGTTTTGCTTTGTTAAGGGAGCTGGAGGCTCTCTTATGATCTCTGCTGTCCTGTCATAAACCCCAGTGTGTTTCTTTTGGGGACCATATTTTTCCCCACAAAGAAACCCAGTTTTTAAAAACTTACTCCATGAGAGTTACTGTGTACATGATAGTGAGGATGATACTAATTGCATTGGTTTATAGCTTATGTATCCATTCACTAAGTTACTCGGTAAATAGTCATTGAGTGCCTTTAATGTGCCCAACACAATTCAGGAACTGGGGACATAATCGTGCATGACAGAACAGTCCCTCCCCATGGGGATCTTAGATCCATGGTGTCAACAACAACAAAATGTATCATTTCAGGCTGTTCATGTGAAGACTCGTGAAGCAGGGAAGGGGATAAAGAGTGACAGAGAAAGGTGTGAGGGCAACGGGTTGTGGACAGGAGAGATGTTCTTTGGAAGGTGACATTTAGGTGGAGGCTAGAGTGAAGCAAGACAGGGACTATACAAAGATCCAGGAGAAGAACACCAAGGAGGTGAAATGGAAACAGCGTGATGGATTCCAGGAAGATCAAGCAGCCCCATGTGGCTAGAGCCCAAGGAGGGTGTGATAGGAAACGGGGCCACTGCAGGTAGGGTGCTGTAGACCATGGTAGGGGCTTGGGGTCTTATTTTAGAGATGGAGGCAGAGCTGATTTGGGTAGGAATCAAGAGGTGTATTTCGGACATAGGAGCTTTGGGACACTTATCAGATATCCAAGTAACTGGAGCTCAGGAAGAGGTCACATCTGCAGGTGGACATACAGGCATCCTCGGCGCACTGAAAATATTAGGGCCTTGGGACTGCTCGGAGTTACTCAGGGAGTGAGTGGAGATGCAGAAGAGAAGAGGTCCAAGGGCTGAGCTGCGGGGCACGCGACACTGATAAATGTGGCAGGGAAGGAAGAGCTACCCCTGAGCACACCTCTCCTGGTCTGGCAGTTTCGTGGGTCTGGCCCACCTGCTGTTCTGGGCCTCTCAATCCAGAACCAAGTCTTATACGTAGGTAGCTAAGGCGTCTATCCTGCAGTGACCTTAGGGATCTCATGGATCTAGTCCTGGTCCAGGTTCTGATGGCCTCCACCTCCCCTAGGCAAGTCCAAGATTGCCGTCTCAACCTCCTTCTCAAGCAGCGCGCCTGCCACTGCACCTAGAACCAACAAGCCGATGGCTTCAACCCCACGTGTAGTGCTGTCTTTCCATGGTGCATCTAAACCAGAGGTGATTACCTTGTTTTAGAGACAGGATATGATTATGTTGTGACTTTTTAATTTTATGTGTCATGCTACGCATTTTGGGAATACGGGGCAGGCCATCTAGGAGGCAAGAGACACTGCCCTGCTAACCGAGGCACCAACATTTTGAATTTCAAGAACTTGTTTCCTCTATGGCTCCGTCTCACCCTTTGAATCTGTCCAATGGTTGGTTGTCCCTGACTCATTCACTCACTCACTCACTCACCTTATATTTATTGACAGATAACTATGAATATTTGCAAAATACAAAAGAAGATATGGCTCCTGCCCTCCAGCAGCTTCAAATCAAGCCAAGCAGTTGAAACCCGCAGGCAGAATTTGAGGAATGGCCCAGAATGTATATTCTGCTGCGGCCCTGCTCTGACACAGTGCTCAGAACATGGAAGATTCTCAACAAATGTGAAGGAACAGGCCCACAGGGGTCAGCATTGTCCAATGCCACCTACCAGCTGCAAATGCCCCCAGGAGGAGATGAGCCAGGGCTGGTGTGGTTGGTGAGAATGGAAGGAGATGAACTTGGAAGCCATGAGGCGAGGGTGGGGCTTTCAAGAAGGGCAGGTTTGGGCCAGCGGAGGACAGAAGGGAAGTATTATAGGCGAGGGAAGAAGGTGAACGAGTGGGAGATTGAGCCCTACTCTGGAGGTGATGGACCAGCCTGCGAGGAAGGGTAGGTACATTTGGGGAGTAGTGGCTACACGCTACGGTGGTCCTTAAAGCCAATTCAGGGCCTGGAGGGGAGGACTTGACCTGCCTCTGCTTTGCTCTACTGAGGATTACAATCCATAAGGAAAAGAAATTGTGATTTCCTTCAAGTTGGAGTAAGAAGGGGTTCAATGTCCTATGGTCCTGGAAGGGGCTGCAGACTGGAAAAGAGAAACAGAGGTGGGAAGACACTCTGCCCGCCTGGGGCTGCATCCAGTCGCTGGAAGCTCGCTGATGTGAGCTAAGCCCCGTGTCCCTGTGGCCTTAAGGTCGCAGCTTCTCCAGAGCAAAGCAAACAGCCAAGGTAGCTGCCTCCATACCACTGTTACGAACAGTCATTAAAAGGTTCGCTAGTATTATTAATAGCAAAATATCCCCTTACTTTGGCTTCCAGAAGCTTCCAGACTACCATTTAAAAAGTGCCTCCAGTCACATTCTAGCTCTTAATTCTCACAACTTTGCCATGTTTGCCTTCCCGCCTGGCAGAAGGAGACGGACAGTTTTCAGAGTGCCCCCTGGGACCACTAGTTCATGGGGCCACCGCAGTGTGTGCCCCAGGGCACCGAAGCGTCCACCTGGGTGATTGGGGCAGCCAAGCAGCAACACCAGTGATCCCTGCTTTCGTTAGATTTTCAGGGTGGAAGACACAACAATGAGGGAGGGAGGTGTGACAATCTCCAGGACTGGGACCCAAACGGAAACTGAAGGAAGGGGGATCAATTGATAGGTTTCTAAGGTTTCCATGGTAGCAGGCACATGAGCTGCTTGGTGGACTGGGGCCGGTATTCCTGTCCCGTGAGACTGGATGGCATCAAGTGCTGTCCTGTAGACCTTGGTCCCCGTGCCTAGCAGGCTGCTGCTGCTGCCACCACGCAACAGACACAGCTGTCCACAGTGCAGAATGGAGGACAGCGCCGTGTCTAGTCCTGGCCACAGGGCAGAGCAGGAACCTTGACATTGAGAGAAAACTGCACTTCAGTAGTTTCTACGCCCGTCCTGGTGTTGCTGTAGGGACCTGGACTCCGGATCATCTTATTTCCTGCCTCACAAGACAAAATCCCAATTTCAAACAAATGCTCAGTTTACCAAACAGGAAAGGAAAACAGTAGATGATAAGAAAACAAAACAAAAAAAAAGAGTATACTCTGAGCCATCTTTGTTCTATTATCATCGTATTTTGTCTTCCAAAGGAAGCATCTTTACATGCAAATCCATTTTTGTATATTTTGACTGATTGCTGGCAAGATAGAGAGACATAAATATTGTTGGAAATGGACATGGCATAAACATATCATTAGCAGGGCTGCAGCTCTGTGTCTGTGTGTCTGTGTGTCTGTGGTTTGCAGAGATGTTTATGGCGAGTTCAGTCAACAGACCCTCCTCCTCTCTCTGATCAGGAGTCTTTAAGGACTTGGGAGCATCAGGCCTGCAGACCATAGACAGGAAGTTTTCTGGGCGCTGGAGGAACATTCCAGATTTTAAGCATTAATTAAGTTAGAAACCCACCATCTGCACACTTGCTTATAACCCTTCTGATTATCTTTCTTAATTTTTAAATGTATGAAGCATGTTTCGTTGTCCCCTATGACGCTGATGTTGCTTTAGAAATTCCAGCTGTTGCAAAGCTCTTCTTAACGACATTACTGGGCCACTCAGCCACTGTGAAGGGAAAGGCGCTCGTGACCTCAAATTCCGGCAGAGCCCAGGCTTGTCAAATACATGTCAAGAGGCAATTGTCACTTTTTCTTTTCCTTTTTAAAAATCAGACCTAGTCACAGTGAAGCCCTGCTCCAACACGGGAGGATTGAGTGTAAAGATGTTAGCAGCCGAGTTGAGATGGCAACGTTTTCACGTCTGGGATATATTGCTTTGTCTAACAAGGCGCCCCAGCAGGCTTCCAATTGTGGTCTCTCTGCAGACCCTCCCAGCTGCACGGGCTGATTGACAGACTGTGGGCAGATGCGGTGCCAGACTCTAATAAAGAGAGGGCCTTGGGAAAATATAAGGCAATTATTGATGGGCAGCAATCCACTAATCAGACAATTTCAAAATTAATCCCATATTCCCTTACTGTATTAGCTTTCTTTCTTGTTTGTATTTATATAGCAAATTCATGACTTCAGTGAAAATTCTTCCCTCCAGCCCAATTATATCTCTCCGAGGGCATTAAATTAAAAAACAAGAGATATTGAAAGTGGCTTGCAATTAGTTTCTTTAGTTAAAGGTGCTGCGTGCACTTAGCGACAGTGGGGTTCATAACAGGATGCATAATAATAGAAATAAACACTCGTGTGTTTTTTTCCTTGTCTTGACAAGGTGAGGGCTGGTAAGAATAATGTGCCTGGCATTACTCTGGACCAGGGATGATGGGTTAAATAATTGTGATTTGATTTGGAAACTGATTAGATTTGCATAAAATCCGACTCCAGTGTCTTGACATGCTCCAAACAGCTCCCGACACTCTGCCCTCCTCTTTTTGCTGTGGCCCATCCTGGTGTCTTCTTCCAACTTTCCTGTGCCTCATTAAGGATGTGGATTTTTTTACAACAAAGTCATTCAAAGGAAACCTGCCAGTTTCTATTACAGGTTTCACGTGCAGGACTACCTTCCAAGTAGGGATAGGAGACTTTTAAATCTACATAAAGAAGTTTCAGATATTTTGCCAGTCGCTATTGGAGCAGTCTATCTTTCTAGGACTATTTCCACCTTTATTTCATCTCCCTTCCCTGCCCCCATTTTTTTGACCTGAAACAGATGGAATTCTCTTTTCGTTCGCTCTAAAAATTGCTCCTGCAGAATGCTTCCTGAATACATAACTTGACCGCCTAAGCTGAGGAAAGTCGAGTATCCGCAGCGTTCAGAGGCCAGAGCCTCCTGTTGGGGGCCTGAAGAGCGTGACAGTCCAGGCCTTGTCTCCGAGCCTGGGCAGTGTCCCTCCCCTCCCGCCCCCACTCAGCTAAGCTGCCGTCTGCTCCATTGGTCTTGGCCTCCAATGGGAGGGACTGAAGCAGCTCTGGTCCAGCGGCTTCAATTCCATTCAATGTTCTTCCCATTCTGACCCTGGCCCCAGTTCTAATAACTGACCCTGTGGCTAGTTTGGAAATACTCAACATTTGTGACACTACTCTTCCCTCCTATGCCTGGAGTCCCATTGGGAATCAGTCATGAAACTCTTTCCTGGAAGCCGTTGGAGAGTCTTGTCTTAGAATCTAGAAGAATCAGGTGTCACGGCCTCCAACCGCCTGGGTCAAGCAGAAAAGGCCAAATGTGAAGAAGTTGACAAGAGTGAGGAGGGCTTTCCGTTCCAGATTGTTGGGATGGGAATGAATGAAAGGAAGGAAGGGGAAACCAAGGAACAGCATGAAGAATATGCAGAATGTGTGGAGGGAATCCCGAGGAGCCCCGCCTGCCTGGACAAAGCTCAGCGATGTGGCTGGATAAGCAGGTGGGAAGCAGAATCTTGTGTGCCCTTGGATTTACTCCCAAGCACTCAGGGCTGGCACGTAACGTGGCCAAGACCAAGCCCCTCAGCCAGGCCCGGACCTGGGACTCAGTTGTCTGGACGTGTGTCCTTGTACCGATGGACTTCACAGAATACCAGTCTCCTGAAGACTGGGGCCTGGGCCTGAGACTTGGCCACTTGCTGCAAAACTTCCCCAGGACTGATGGTCTGCTGGCTTTTTGGGGTGTCGCTTGTTCCTGGGTGCCCATCTCTGGAGCTACGGGGAGATCCTCCCTGTGGGCCTGACTCCTGGGTGGCTGCTGTTGTTTGTTTCCGTGCCCTTTAGATGCCACATTCTGCTCTTGAACTTGATTTCCTCCCAGAACCTGCTACACCGAGCTGCCTGGTCTAGTTCCAGGTCCCCACTGCTGCTGGCATCCATGCAGAGCTGTACCGTGAGATGCAACACTTTGGGGGTGGAGGGGAAAGAAGAGAATGCCATGCCTTTACTGAGTTTTCTGTGCAGTGCTAACCAATGGAAGGGAAGTTCAGAAGTCTCTCAGACAAAAGGCAACATATTAATCTTCCCTCTCTAAAAACTGAATTATAAATAAAGGGGGCAAGAGCAACATGACAAGGAGGATCCAGAGCTTCAACACAGCGTCACATAAGAAATGCAAAGAAGAGAAGATTCATGAGGTGGCTGTGGGTACAACAGCTGGCTGAAAATATTGAAGGACCGTCATGTGGAAGAATGAGCAAGCGTGCTTCTGAAACGGTGCTACGAGTTGGAATGAGGTCCATGAGTGGAGGCCTCAGGAAGTCAGGTTTTGACTTTAGCTATGGAAATAGTTTCTAACAGCCAGACATTTCTAAAGATAGAGAGGGTTACCCAATCTTTGGAGGCTTGTCAGACAGGAGCTTCTGCACAGTTTGGCAGCTTCACATGAAAGTGTCAGTGACTTCAAATTAGTTTTTAGGCTTAAGAAATGATTCGGTGTGACTACAGAAGAGACATATGAGGCCACTGTCTTTGCACCTATTGAATCCAAGCCGCGCTAAAAGGGATCAGCTTTTATTCCTGTGAGGTACGGGGCCGGCGAGCGGAAGGTTCCGAATGAAGACAAGAGCATTGGGATTTCATGACCTCGTCTCAACATCTCAGAGTTAGTTTTGGTTCAAAAGTTTTGTACTCCTTCCCATTCTTCACAAACCAACCTCCAACTTGGTTATTAAAGCCGTTCTCGGCCACCCACAGAAACTACATCTGAGACCCATGAGCAGGTGTTTTTCTTTTTAACGGCTTTTCCATATGGACAATTTATACTGTGGAGACGTCTATGAACTCTCTTAATCAGGCCCCTACTCTAGAAATTCCAATAGCTCCCCACTGACTGCTGGAGTGGCCTCCCTCCTTAGCTTGGTGGCCACAGCCTTTTACATCGGGCTCCCACCTGCTTGTTCAGCCACATCTCTGCTTTTTTTGTTCCAGGCCAGTTGGGCACTTCAGAAGTCCCTCCACGTACTCTGCATACTCTCCACCCTATTCCTTGCTTTCCCCTTCCTCCCTTTCGCTCACTCCCCACCCCAACAATCTGGAATGGAAAGCCCTCCTTTCTCTTCTCAGCCTCTTCACAACCAGCCTTTTCTGATTGGATGCTTCCAACTCCCGATTCATCTGTTTGTAGAAGCCTCTGAACTGTGTGAGAAACCTTTTTCCTAATGGCATGGGGCTTCAATGAGGCCGAAAGGAAACAGCAACAGCTGAACACGGGGACTTCTGTCCCACCATGATTGGTTTGTGGAGTTTCATCACTGTCAAAGCGCCCAGATCCTGGCAACATACCTTTGTGTAGCAGGCAAGAATGAGACGCATCTTCTTATCCAGGTGGCAGGTGGGTAAGGGACAGGGGCTGCAGGGCAACTCCTTGCCTGGGTGGGATGGGAAGTGGGTGGCTGACCTGTTTCTCAGGTCCTGTGTGTGAGGCCCCGGCTCTCTGACCGGATGTGCAGGCCAGGAACTGAGAGGGTCAGGACTGCTCCCCACATTAGCTAAGGCAGAAGCTGAAGTCACAGGTCAGTCAGGACTCTGTCTGGAAGTGAGTCTCTGTTGTGAAGATCTGAAAGCAATGGTGGTGGACTCGTGTATCATCAGGAGGGCACACAGAGGGTGTTGGCGTTCGAGGGCGTACGTTCCATTTTCAACTCGTCTACGTATTAGCTGGGTGATCTTTGCCAAGTTGCCTCCTGTGTCTGCATTTCAGTTTCCACATCTGTATAATTGCAGTGCTAATTCTCATGTTTTTGTTTGTAAGATGTAAGGTTCACCTTAAATGGTGATTTGCAAATTGTAAAGTGTTAGAAAAAGTTGTGTACTATAGAGGCTTCCCGTTGAAAACAGCCCTGCTCTCAGACAGCGCGGGGTGACAAGCAGGCCTCCTGAGGGCCTGTGCATATGGACACAGTGGGAGTGAGCACTGGGGACAGACCACTGGCAGCTCTCTGTTTGAATCCCTGTTTTCAGTTCTTCGGGGTATATACCTAGGAGTGGAATTACTGGATCATATGGTAACTCTATGTTTAACTTTTTAAAGAACCGCCATATAGTTTTCCGCTGTGGCTGTGGCATTGAACATACCTACCAGCGATGTCTGAAGGTTCCCATCTCTCTACATCTTCACCAGCACTTGTTACTTAATGGATTGTGTTTTTTGTTTGTTTGTTTGTTTGTTTGTTTTTTGTATTAAAACTGTCCTAGGGGTATAAAGTGGTGGCTCATTGTGACTGTGGTTTTCATTTCCCTAATGTGAGTCTGATGTACTCTTGACAGAACTGAACAGCCCATGAACCAAACAGCTTACAGGCGTCCCAGGACGCCCTCCTGTCACAGTAAAGGCTCCGAGGCTGATTCATCACCTCCACCTTGACCACCACCGTCTCAGCTCCCAGGAACCAACGCTTAAGGTACTTTTCGGTGCCAAAGACTGTCCTGTAGGCTTTAAGGATAATACCTCTATCTATTAGGTATTATTATCGCCCTGTTTCACAGCCATAGAAACAGACTTAGAGACATTTAAACAACTTGCCTAAGGTTGTACAGCTGAGTGGTGAGACTGCTAGGCTTTGATTCCAGGTTTGTCTGATTCCTCAGCCATGCTCTTATCCTCAGTGCCACAGTGACTCCTGCTAGAGAAGAAAACCAACAAACAGACATCCCTGATTCAACAAATGCTTCCTGAGTGCCCACTGTGTGCCAACATCTGCGCTGGACAGTGTGGCCACAAGCACAGCTGCTCTGCGGGGCACCTCACGGTCTAGAGAGTGCCGTCTGAATTTGCCAGTGATTTCTGTAGAGCAGAGAAATGAGTTTTATAATTTTTATTTGATTTAGCCCTCAAGTTGTTAACACCTCCAGTGCAGGAGCTGGGGAGAGGGTTGTCTATAAATATTAGCTCCCAAAGTAAAAATGACTCTTTCATCTCAGCAGACCTAATTAAGCTGTTGATTAGAGAAGGATCAACACCTCCGTCTGTAACAAAAGACACTGTCTGTCAGCAGGAGGTTCTGTGGGGGCCATTTCTCCTGCAATTTAGAACTTTGGAGAGGATAGAACCCAGGCAACCCGGAGTGTCAAAAGGGACAGGTCTTACTTCATATAACTCCCTCACCCCACACACACACACACACACACACACACACACACACACACACACACACACTCACGGCTCCTGGAAACCCTGTAGCCTGCCACCTGGGAGGCATTTAATGTCTCTAATAGAAATAGAAGTTTCAAGCAATCAACAAGTTTACGGGCAGAATCAGTACAGCTTATGGGGCAGAAATGGAGCATGGCGGCTCTAAAATATCTGGATGTTTGGCAGACAGGCCAGCTGAGGAGCTGAGTGGCAGGCCCGGCTCTGACCCTCCTGGTGGGGTGACCAGAGGGGCCAGCCTCAGGCTTCCCCTTCCCCTCTCTCCAGGGGTGCTGGTTATCTCCAGGGGTCATGCAGATAGGGAACACTTTCATGGGAGCAGTTGTGAGACAGTGACTTCCCTTAAGTCTTCGTCACAAAGAACAGGAGTGGACCGTCATGCAATAAGCAGGAATGAGAAATACCTCTTGCAAGAAATCCTGTCTCCCCCGGTGTGAAGATCTGCCTGGTCAGCCAGCAGCAAGGATTCACCGACCTTCACCCTGCCCCCACCCCAAGGCCATTCACAACAACCAATAACTGCAAGAAAGGGGGGGAGTAACAGCTCCCCTGAATGGGCCTCCCTGGGCTCAACAGCGAATGACAACAGTCACCCAAGGGAGCAGAGTGGTGTGTGTTTGCGGGGGGGAGGGAAGCAACTTTCTCTGTGGGCACTGGAGAAGGCCACTCCAAACTCAGTAATAGGATTGACATCCATGGAGTGCTTACTGTGTGACAGGCTCTGTTCTAAGCACTTTATATTTGTTATCTCATTTTATCTGCATAATGACCCTATGAAGTAGGTAGCACTAACCCCAAGTTACAACTCAGCAGACTGAGGCACAGAAAGATTAAGGAACTTGCCTTAAGGCACAGAGCTGACAGGCAAGTGGGCACAGGCTGCCTCCAGCACCTGCATCCCTAACCACTGAGCTATGCTATCTGTGGATTGTGGGCAGCAGTCTGGGCCTTTTCAAGCAAAGTGAATGGCCTCATATGAATATGATTCGCTTTGTCTACCTATCTGTATACTCAGGATAGTGTGAGAGGGATGAATATGGGGGAATTCTCATAAAGGAAAGGGAGGAAGGGAATGGATAATTCATTCATGCAACACATTTTTATTGAGCAACTACTACGTGCCAGTTATAGTCTCTGAGTTCATGGAGCAAAACAAATCAACAAAGAAGTTTTAAAAGCTTGCACATCGTGATCAGTCCCATGGAGGTAGAAAAGGGGACTGACTCCTAAGATAATGGATCACGGGGCTAGAAGGAGAAACCTGTGTGGGAGAGGGCGTCAGGATGACGATAAAACGGAGACTAGCGTCAGCCCTGTGAGGAACAGTGGGAGGGCATTCTGGGGGTGCTGGCATTGCAGACACTGAGGGAGAAAAGACCGGTGGATGGAGTATCTGAAAGACCTGTGTACCAGAGACCTGTACGTGGGCGAAGGGCTGTGTGGTGAGGCCCAGGAGACACGGTGGGACTGGACCATGGGAAGGTGAGGCCTTGGGCTAACAGGTTTTCATCAGGAAAGCGACATAAAAGGACTGTGGCCTCTGAGGAGAATGGATTGGAGGGGGCAACAGGGAGCAGGTGAGACCACTCCGGAGGCCACCCCAGCAGTATAACCTTGGCGCACAGGGGGCCAAAGCAGGACAGGAGGCCTGGGAACAGCCAAAGGGGGTTACAGCACCAGAACAAAGAGCTCCTGAAGACGGGGCAGCCACTGGATGAGGTGGTGTTTCCTCTAAAAGGCAACATTTTGGCAATGGTTGCCAAGTTGAACAACCTAACAAAAGTTCTGGAGTTTCCTGCAGCTACCAGCAACAGCAAACACCGTGGCAACAAGAAGGGGTTTGCAAGCTTTCTTCTCACAGAGCAAAATGCAGGCAAAGTCAGGAGGCATGTGCCATGCTCCCCCAGGATACCAGAAGGGAGAGTGGGGGTGGCTTCAGGAAAGGCCAGAACTCTGGCACCTGCGGGAGAAGAGGGCATGGGAATCTAGGAGCGAGGGCCAGATGGGTGCCATTTACTCAAAGACACTCTCAGAGAGCCAGGGGCACGCAGCAGGCTTTTGGGAAGCAGGGAAGGCTTCATGGCGGAAGTGACCTTGGACGTGAGCCCTAAAGGGTGTGGAGGGGCCCTTCAGGTGGAGGACAGAGTAGATTGTCTTTCCAGACCAATCCCTGCAGAAGAGAATACTGCCTTCTGGAACCCAGGAGACAGTGCACAGGAGTCAGTTCCCCCTGGCTGCATCCTAGTAGAGGGTGAAGGAGGTAAGGCTGGGGCCTGTCCAGAGCTGGAGCAGAGAGTTTTTCTACCGACAGAGCTCTGAGCTACCCTACCCACCATGGACGAGTCACCTGAGTAGGGAGGGTGTCTCAGCCTGGCCTGTTGATTTTGGCTCCCTACTGCCTGTGACAGCGCTGTGCGGCCCACGCCCACAGCCTGCCTGTGTGGCCACCTCGTGCACTATGTATCCAGGAAGAGAAGCAGTCACGTTGTGTCGAAATGTTAATAAAAACGAAATCCCTGAGTAGTCACTGAAATTAGCCCGAGTATGATTGAAATGCCAAGGCAGGTCTTGTTATTTTTATGAAGCCGTGAATAATATAAGTATCCAATTGATAAAATGTTATTAAAGCTGACAGCCCTTAAGTGATCTAAGTGGTAAATATTGAAATGAGGTCTCTGCCACACGGTACCCAGGGCCCGCGGCGGTAATAAGCATTGAACAATGATTCTGTGGGCTCTGGGGAGCTGCAGAGTTTAGGGAAAGCAAAAGTGTTCTTCCTAAATAATTAAACCGGGATTCCGGGGATGGATCCCAGATCCTTGTAGCGGTTTGTTCAAGTCCAAAGGAGCTGGCTTCAGGCAAAGCCCCTGTTGGGCCATCCCTCCCCCAGCGGGGGTGGGAGGGAGCAGGAGGGGCTGGCTCCACACCCCCTCGGCCCCCAAGGAGCCTACATTGAGCAAGCAGCTTATTTCAGCCTTTATTTATAATATAAACAGACTGGTGCAGCCTGAGGGCAGCTAACAGTTGATGAGCAGTGGGGCTGCCACGTGGGTTAGAGATTTTATTAGCACTGCTCAGGAAAAAAATAAATAAAACACTGACACCATGGAGAGAAATTTAAAATGAGGTGCCTTCCTGATAATCAGATTGTTTAAGATGTGAAAGGGAGCATCTTTTTTCCCAGTCTTGGAAAAAGGAACCAGAGGTTCCCTAATAGCTGTTGTCTATTCCGTCGTGAGCTAGGGCCTCCCTGAGTTTGGCCAGGGAGGACTGACACTACTCATAACCTCTCCCAGGGCTTTGGGAGTCGGATGATTCTTTGGTGGCTGGTGGGGTCTCCAGTGCCATCCATTTATCCCATTCCCTTGTCAGGTGCTGGTGTGCCTCTGCAGGTGGGGATGGGGAGGGAGGCCTGGCTGCTGCTGACCTGTGGAGCTGGCCCCAGCTCCTTCCTCTCTGACGTTAATTCCAACAGAGTGTGACAGCTAAAGAGATGCCAGGAGACTTGTCCTGCTTGCTCCATGCTGGTACTGTGTTTGCCCAAAAATAAGACCTAGCTGGACAATCAGCTCTCATGCATCTTTTGGAGCAAACATTAATATAAGACCCGGTCTTATTTTACTGTAAGACCGGGTCTTTATTATAATATAATATAATTAATATAATATAATATAATATAATATAATATAATATAATATAATATAATATAATATAATATAATATATAAGACCAGGTCTTATATTATTGTTTGCTCCAAAAGACGCATTAGAGCTGATTGTCCGGCTAGGTAGTATTTTTGGGGAAACACAGTAGCAAGAACAATGACAGCTTCAGGAGCACAGGTGGAGGAAAGCTCTCTGGAGATCAGGGAGGTCGAGAAGGTGTTCCCAGAGGAGATGCACTTTAAGCTGATGGTGGCACCGTGGATAGAGCCCTATGTGACCCCTGCAGTGACAGAAGGTCCAGCACAGACGGTCAGCACAGAAGGTCCAGCACAGACGGTGAGCCACAGACGGTCTTCACCTGACTGTGTCAAGCTCCTGCTAGGGACCTCAACGGGACTGGGAGGGAAGGAGCAGTAAGGGGTCTGGAGAAAGAGACATGGGCCTCTGGTCCTAGGAGCCGTGCAGGAGGTAGTGGCAGTCAGAATTTGGGAGAGATGGGGAGATTCTGCTTTAATTTACCCCTTACACATCCCGGATATTCCTACCAAGAGCCTGGAGCCTTTAAACTGAAATGTGCCCACTTGGCCAGTGACCCAGGGTAGAGGAGACCAGCAGGTCTGTACTGTCTCTGGGTGGCTCTAGGCTGCCCTTTCTTTCACCTCCTTCCCAAGGCTATAGCGAGGACTCATGAACCCATTTAATTCATTAAAGTCCTCTAGGCTCGTAGGTGAAAAGCAGCAGAAACTATAGTGGAACAATAATAGCTCACATAGGAATTTTCACTTTAGAAAGTTTTGTACTCATTCGGAACCTATTTTATAGATAAGGACGCTGAGGCTCAGAGAAGCAACATGTCCTAGTGACACAGCAACGAAGACTCGTGCCTCTACAGAGGAAGACTGCTTACTTTTGGCCCAAGGGATAAAAACTTTTTAAAAATTGAAACTGCTCCCCAGTCCTGATTTTTCCCTTTGTTTCCAACCACTGCTGCCTTTGTAGCCTCTTCAGGGTCTCTCCTAAAACAAGCAGGGTGAGCTGGCCCTGCTTTCTGCAAAGCCTTGGAGGAGAGTGTTGGTTGTGAGCTGGCTCTGTGCTCAGTCCTGCTCATTCCGCAGACGGCTCTGTGCTCAGTCCTGCCCTACTCCTTCTCTCTGTTCTCAGTGTGCTACTCACACTCTCCACTTCCAAGTTCCCTCAAGACAGAAATTGCTCCTTTCCTGTCCTCTGGCCCTCCAGCTGCAGGCAGCGAAATAACGTCATACATACTCATCAGCAAGCCTAACACCTCCTTACGTTGGCCCAGGTATTTCATATCCATCATCACATTTAGGCCGGCTACAGCCATGGGAGTAGACGGGCAGGTTTCCTCAAGCTGCAACTGGGGAAATTGAGGATTAGAGCAACAGAGGTGAATTTAGCCTAGCTCACCAAAGTTTCCTGGTGCCAAAATATTCTTCCTACCATGACTCGCTATGCCTGATGCTGCTGGGGGTAAAAGGCAGACCGGAAGTCTTGATGAACAGGCAATGGGCCCCAGGAAACAAGCTTTTTTCTCTGAGAGAGATGAGCCTTCTGATGAGAACGAGCTAATGGGGTGGGGCTTGCCTTACCAGCTATTTGGAAAGATTACAGGATATTTTTTTAGGACTAGATGCACGAGCTCTTGAGGGTGGGCAGTTGCTTTGAGTCTCGCTGAGGAAGAGGGAGTGGTTGACAAATGCATTAAAGAATATTTAAACTTCCAAACGCTTCAAGCAGCTCACTTGTATTTCTCGGCGCCTCTTTGGGTCTCTGTAAACAGCAAATCGATTGAGTGTCAGGCTTGTTTTCATAGCTGTCCTGCACACTGGGAGTATTAGATGAAGCAAACCTTTTATTTAGTTCCTGACAGGTAATTAAATTTGCCTCTGCATTGGTTTGTTATCCAGCCAAGGAGCCAGGAGTAGCATTCTGAATGGCTATAGCTATTTGCTAGAATAATACAACTTAATTTTGCCTCTCAAGTTGCAAGTAGAGATCTTGATTCAGTGGAAAGTTTGACTCAGGCTTGGGGCTCCAGGTTAGAAATTTCATTTTTTCCAACATGGGTTTGCTCTCTGTCTCAAACATGTGAAAGCCCCATTTCCACATTTTTTCCAGAGTGACATACTGTGGGAAAAACTGAGTTACAAAGTAAAGAAAAACAGCAATTGGCAATAGCGAGGAAAAGAATCCAATGCCTTCCAAAAGACCCGTTTCTTTGGGAACAAGGAAAGAAACATTATTTCAGCGACAGAAAGAAGTTCTGGATTCCATGTTCACTGCAAATGCCAGAAAGAGCTACTGTGGCTCTGAGAGTTTTTGTAAAGAAGCTGTTGCACTGGGATATGCAGGAGGAAACTGATGGACTTGGTTTCCCCAGTGTTGCTGGTGTGTGGGGGTGTCCCTGTGCACGAGGCTGACCGCAGAGGATAAGGGCAGCAGCTCCGTCTGGTGTTGGGACCAGTCTCACCCCATGTTCTAGGCCTGAGTCTTCCTTAGCATTCCTTCTCTGAGTTCTACTTGGGCAGGAAATGACTTTCCTCTTCCGCTTCACGGTCTGCAGTTTCACTATGATGTGTCAAGGAGTTTTTCTTTATCCTGTTCTCCATGATGACTTCTAATCTGAGTTGTTAGAGCTCATCAATTTTGGAAAATTCTCAGCATCATCTCTTTGAATATTGCTTCTGTTATTTATGGAGCTTCTATTAAATATGTTTCTGCCTCTCATTCTATACTCCATGTATCTGTCTATCTATATATCTCATTTCTTTTTCTCTCTATACTGCATTATGAACTAACACCTTGGTACTATCTTCCAATTTATTATTTCTACTGTATCTCATGTAGAATGTATTCTATTACATTTTTTTTATTTCTCCAACTATATTTTTATTTCCAAGATTTCAGTTTTGCTTATTTTTATCTCTCTCTCTTTAATTAATTTCTTCTCTGTTTTATAATTGTAAAAATCTAATGGCTATTTTTTCCTTTACTTCTTTTACCTCCTTTACCTAAACATATTTATTGTAAATTTGTTTTCGATTTCACTACTATTTTCATTTTAATTGGAGTGAATTCATTTATTGTTGATCTTTCAGGCTTTTTCTCAGAGGGTTAATTTTCTTCCTGTGTTTGGAATTTTTGTTTGCAATCTCATCTGGAATGGAGTTTTGCTTTCTCTCTCTCCCTCTTTGCATTTACCCCTCTGTTTAACAGTTTTTCAGGGATGCTGACAGGGTCCCAGGAATCGTGTGTAGACCCAGGCCTGGTGTCTGTGGCTCAGGTCCCGAGCCAGTGGGCAGCCGCGCCCGGTCCCTGGCTGGGAGGCTGTGCTGTTTCACCCTGCCCCTCCAGATAGATCAGGGCCTTGAGCAGCAGTCAGACATTTCCCTCTTCACTTCATGGACAGGAAGCCCCACCCAACCCCTAGTTTCAGCAGGAGTCTGGATCCAACTCTTTACCTCTGTGGGGCATGTTTAGGTCCCGCTATCCTGCAAAAGCTGAGCTGCCTTCTGTTTGCTACCTTGTCTTTCTATTTGGTTTCAGGTCCTCAGAGATGCTTATCTGGTGGTGAGCTATTGGGACTTTGTCTTTGTAACTTTTTCATCTTATGTTTTATCTCAGGTTTCTATGATTTGGAGTGCAGGAAGGCCTCCCAGCAGGAATGAATAACAATCCTATATTGATGGGAAGTTCTAGGACATGGTCTTGAACCTTTGTAGGGAGATGTACAGGAAAGGAGGCCTCATCTTCTCACCCCTCCAGGAGCTTCTAGGACATGGCATTTGCCAAGAAAAGCTGGAAAATGTCAGCAAGTGTTTGGTTTGAAGGATGGAAGAGAGCAGGCATGTGACTGAAACATGGAAGCAGAATCATAGAAACATCATCATGGAAAGGGACATTAAAAATCTTCAAATCTTACTCTCTGCCCCCCCCCCCCCATTCCATCACTCTGCTCCCCTCTTCCATGATTCTATCTCTTGCATCACAGCAAGGGATTGTCCACTCTACGTTTGAACAGCCCCAGGCATGAGGTGCTGCCCGGCGAGGCAGCCTTTTGTATCTTTGTAGAGCTGCGTTCTTCCCTTTACAACCTGAAATCTGTCTCCCTTCAGCTTCTTCCCAGTGGTCCTATACCTCCCCTGGGACACATATGGAAAAGTTCCATCACTCTCCCACCTGGCACCTATAAATGCTCAATAACTGCTCACTGCAATTATTATTTCTGAACACCATCAACTCAGCCAGGCTCCCTGTGCACTGCTGTCCCATTGTTTCACAGTTCACCCCTTGGCACGATGAGGTATGGCAGCCTGGAGTTTTCTGATTCTGTAGTAAGACCACTCTTATGTTTCTCAGAAGGGGAATGGGGCCCACTGCAGCACTCCCTCCTGCTCACGCATGGCGTGTGCTCCTGGCTCTCAGAGGGAAAGCAAGGGTCCTAAAGCCATGGACAGAGGCAACTGCAGGTAAGGGATCCTGGGGATCCAGGAAGGATCCTCGTAGGAGCAAATAGAGTCTGCAGTTGGGGGGCCAGGGCAGGGACTGAGAGGGGGTGGCTTGATGTTGCATATATATGTAATAGTGTCCCCTGAACCCCGAATTCCAGACTCAGTGCTGAGTTGGACAAGGGTGGGTCATGGGGAACTCTTCCCAGAGGGATCTTGGACTTCTGACTGAGCCATCCTGGGGTTTCCCTGGTCCGGTCCTCTGTTCCTGCAGGGAAGTCCAGAACTATACCCCTACCACACTTTGATTCATGAAACTATAGTGGGAATGTTTTGAGGACATGGAGTCGGAAGTCCTGGGTTTGAACCCAGTTTATTCTACCGTGTTTCTCCAAAAATAAGACCTAGCCGGACAATCAGCTCTAATGCGTCTTTTGGAGCAAACATTAAAATAAGACCCGGTATTATATTATATAATACTGTATAAGACCCGGTCTTATAGTAAAATAAGACCGGGTCTTATATTAATGTTTGCTCCAAAAGATGCATTAGAGCTGATTGTCCGGCTAGGTCTTATTTTCGGGGAAACACGGTATCACTTGCCATGTAACCTTGGTATGTCTTGCAACCTCTCTGATTCTTTTTCTTTTTTGAGCCTTAATTCCTTGTCTGTAATGTGGGGCTAATTATATATACATGCTATATTCTTCAGGGTTGTCCCAAAGAATAATTTCACATGTGAAAAGTGCTTAGCATGTGCCAGTTACATCACTCATAGACACTCACTAAATATTTTTTTTTCCCTTAGTTCCCTCATCTGTTTTGGTAATGTGCACAAGATTTTCAGGATCAAGTGAGATCGTCTATAAATTACAAAGCAGTGTATGATGGTCATTATCAATTATTATTGTCTGGAGAGGAACATATAAAGTGATTCTGCCGGGGACCAAAGATACTGGTTGCGCTATCTTTCTGCCCTGATTTGGGGCTAAAGTGCAATGACCGTCACCTTACTCCAGGGGCTAGTGAGGGCGATTTCAGCACACAGTAGTATCAGGGTGCCCTGTAAGGAAAAGAGGTGGCCTTGGTGCTTCTCCTGGTAGACAGACTCCGATATGAGTTCTTCCGTTCGTACGTTTATTCGGAACAGTTACTGAGTGCCTGTGAAATATCGTGTGAGGCATGCCTTGCGTGGGCCTGAGGGCAAAGTCTTATGGATCCTGAGGAAGTAAATTCACCCCAGAAGTCAGCTCGATGTGGGTGACTGTGGAAGTCCCACGGATCCGGTCATCGCCTGATTCTGCTCTAGAGAAAAGATATTCCTCCTTTAACGTTTGAAGGTTAAAAGGAAGGAAAAAAGGAGGAAAGGAAGGAAGGGAGGAGGGCAAGAAGGAAAAAATAAAAGGAGGGGGAAACGGCCATTTTAGAAAGTCTCAAAGAAATTCTTGAAGTACTGATGTATTCTCCCAGAGTTACAGCGGGACTGACTGTCGGGGCCAATGAAAATCTCGAGGCCATCCCTGAGGGAGGCGATCCGCAGGACTCCGGGTCTGAGGACGGCAGGGGCTTTGAGGGCCAGGAAGTGTGGGACCAGGGTTCTTCCAGGGCTCTTGCAGTAGTAGTGCTCCGTTTGGTGGCACCAATCTGTGAGTCTCCACAGGCAGAAGTGACTGGGGATGCCATTTCTCTAGGGCTGGAGGTGCTGGGGCGGCTTATTGCATTTGCAGGTTCGTAAGAGAATGTATGTGTTTTATAAACGGAGCAACTGCCTTATGTTTCTGATTGATGGGCCATCAGTTGCACAGTTGTTGGGTAGTGATTGATTTTCCAACCCAGCTGCTCCAGCTGTGCCACAGATGCTCCTCGTCTGGAGTCAGAGGGCTGGTGTTATAAGCCATGGAGAAGATCCTAATTGGAGTGATCCCTGAGAAATCGGCCATTGTAATGGCTAACAGCCATTAATGTGGGGCTTTGCTTGAGGTGCTAAACCACACGCGCTCCCTTGGTAATTGCCATTCCCAACTAGATATAGATGCCATTTTGAAACTCATGATGACACAGGTAGGGCTGAGCTGAGGCTGACTCTTGCACTGTTTGCCAAACCAAAACTCTATTTTAAAAGTATTTTGTTTTAAAATTCAAAATGGACACATGCTTATTTTAAAGGTTTTAAAATATATAGGGAGGTAAAATTAAGAAAGTCAACTACATTCTCACTGTCTATAGAGAACTATGGTTAATACTTTGATGTCTTTTACTTTGCTTATTTTATTCTGTGTGTGACATACACCCACACTTAAAAAAAAAAGTTGGAAGTGAACTTTAAACAAAATTTTATATCATGCTTTTTATCTTTATGTTACAATTGGGAAGACAATATATATGCCTTTTTAATTAAAAGTAAAATTCGTGAACAAGCAAATGATGTAAGCTTGATGTAGCTGGAGAGAAACCTGTTTCACAGCAACGTCGGGAGCAGATGAGACCATGACAGATACTCAGAACTTGTTTGCCCTGGCGTTACTTACGCTAGGTGCCTAATGTATAAAACAGTGACGTTAATAGCTGCCTCATTTATCTCAAGGGGTTGTGAAGTGCCCTACTGTGCAAGCACATGGGACTCAAGCATTCAATAAAGGGAAAGCATTATCATTATTACTTAAGAAAGGAAAAAACTCTCCAAGCATGTCAGATGCACCCATTTGTATAGTCTGGTTAATTAGAAACGGCCCCATTTCATTAGAGCAGACCAAAGGGCACCACAGCCCCTCCTGTGGGCTTTTACTATAGAGGTAACGTGGGGATAAGAGCACCTTTCTTGCCTGCAGGTAGCGCTTGTACCAGCAGCTCCTTGGAGGCCTCGTTGAGCTCCAACGTCTGCCCTTTGGTATCCTTAAAAGGGTTAGTAAAGTATTTCTTTTAAACCCTCTGTTGGGGAACTTTACACTGCTCCCCAAGTCCTTCCCCCTCTGGTCCATAGAAGAATGACTTTCTGGTGGAGTTCGCTCACATGCCTGTGGGTGCGGCAAACCAGTCCCAAGCTCTCAGGTTCCCTGGAGGCCTAGAGGTGACCACACATATAAGGGGAGCCTCTGTCAGGAATGCTGCCTGGGTGGCATGGCAGGGGGGTGGTTCAGAGGGCCCCTTCAACTTGGGGGTGTGGGTAAGGCAGTGGAGCAGCCTCTCTGGCTACTGGCCCCACCTGTCCAGGAGGCCCCTGAGGATAGTTCAGTTGAGTATTTCTGTGGCCAATGAAGTCATCCAACACCCAGGCCCTCTTCTTTATAGCAGACCTATATAGGACGGCTGGTGGCCTACACGTCAGTGTCATCACTTTTAGGGCTTTTTGAGTTCTTCAAGTTCTTATTCCAGGAGAGGAAATGAAACTCCCAGGAGCTCCCCCTTGAGTTTCTGGATTCTGGCCCCTGGGCCACTCCATGCAGACTTGTTGTTTGTTTGCTTAATAAAATTCTGACAACAACTAGCTCAGGGATCCCCAGCCTTGCCCGCACATTAGAATCACCTGAGGTTCCATCTCAGCCCACTTTGACTGGAATTCTGGGGGTGGATCCCAGGCCCACCTGGGCTCAAAGTTCCTCAGCTAAGTCAAATGTGCCACCCAGGTTAAGAACCACTGCGGGAAGGGGATGGCTTGAGAAAATGCAGCCCAATGCCCTCATTTCCAAAGTGACAAGCCTGAGGCAGTGAAGTAACGTGTTCATTTACGGCCACCGTTCGACAGAGGCAGATCCAGGTCTGGGACGCAGACCTCTGAAGTTTTCTAGATTATTTACTTGTATCCACATAGTGGCAGCTATGAAACCAATGAGCAAGCCTGTTCTAGTAAACCGTGTAAGTGTACAAAGAAGAGACCATCGTGCTGTCTCTGTGGCCGGTGCTGTGGCTGAGCAGGGTGGCACCAGTGACCCCGGGAAGGAGCCACAACTTCCTGAGACCCTTGGAGGAGATGTGAGGAGGAGGGGAGCAGGCCCTGCTGACCTGTAGGATGGGGGGGCTGGACAGCCAAGAAGCTGGGAGTGAGAGCACCTTCTCCCAACTCCTTCTGCTGTGAGGGTGGGATGCTCCCAGCCTCCCTTTCCCAACTGCAATAGTACTATGACCTCATTTTATAATCTTAGTTTTACCAGTGCTTTCAGAAAACGTTCCCTCTGGTCCCCACAGTAGTACGATGTAGAGGGGGCAGAGGCATTATTTCCATTTTGCTGATGGAGCACCAATGCGGAGTAACTGCACAGCCCTCACCACAGCGTGAGACCATCTCAAAACCCACCTCCATCCCTCCTGTGGTATTTTCTGGAAGTTTCCAAGGGGGCCCTTGTGTGAGCCCATACACCAGTGTGTGGGTTTCAGACTCCAAGCACAACTCACTGTCCTTCCTGCCCAGCTTCCCGGCCGGTGTCCTCAGCCGGGAGCCCCACCTCCCGCCGTGTCAGTGATGAGGACACCTCTCTGGATGGTCCCAGAACACGGAAGCATCCTCCCCCACTCTCACCTGCCCTCCCACAGCTGCCCCAGCCTTGAAGAGGTCTGTTTGGCCCTGTTTTCCCAGCTTCTTCTGACCCCCTCTAGTCACTCAGTCTGAACTATTTGGGTGTTCCTCCCAACCCCAACCTTCTCTCGGCTCCGTGCCCACCTTGACATTTTAGAGTTACTGAGACCGACGGGAGTAAATCCCATTTTGCCGGTAAGTGGGGGAGGGGTGCGTTGGGGGCGGGGCGTCGCCCGCGAACAGCTGCCCACCACTAACTGTTACCCAGGTGAGGAAACGCGGGCTCCCGGTGACGGAGGTAGAGAGCGACTCCAGGAGAAAGGAAACCTCAAGCCTTCTGATCTCAGGTCGGTGCAAGTGGCGACAATAGTACCTGCTCGCGCCGTGAGTGCGGAGCCGGCCCGAAGGGAAGGCCGGCGTCCGAGGGCGCTGTTCACGCCGGAGGGCGGGCGACGGAGGCGGGCCTCTCGGGCTGCAGGCCGGGCTCCCAGGCGGGCGCAGGTGCGGGGCTCGGCCGTCGGGTCCCCATTCCCGGCCGCGCCGTTAACAAGGCCCCGCACCCTGGCGGCCTCCGGGAGGCCGGCGGCCTTTGAAGCACACAGCCTGGATTATTTAATATAATGGAACAGTGCAACTCGACCCATCAGAGACATAAATTTCCAGGTGTTTTAAATTTGTTTTCCCGTCTGAATGGTAAATGGCAGATAGTAAAATTCGGCACCGGGTCGTGGCTGTCGGTGCAGAGTGAGCCCAGGCTGCGCTCAGGTGGGCGGGCGGCCCTGCAGCCCGGGGTCCACCACAGTCCGCTGTGTCCCTGGGCTCCCCGGGACGAGTCTCCCGAGCCCGGAGAGGGATTCTACGCCAGGGCTGGGAAGGGTCTTGGGCTTTTCGTTTCCAGAAGGGTCTCAGAGCACCTGAATCTCTTGCCCACGAGGGTCTCTCCCAGACATCTGTGCTCAGAAGCCCACAGCCCCTGTTCCCCCCAGGTTAATTGGGGTGCAAGGGCCTGTAACACCTATAACAAGGTTTCTGTTGACTTGCCAAGTTCAATTATGGGTGCATCTGCTTTCTGATTTTTCCAAGATGGTTTGACTTAAAAAAAAAAAAAAGCAAACTACAAAGGAACAGACTGCACAGTAGCTTTTTGCAGAGGGTAAGAAATTCTGAGCACTTTTTCCAGACTCCTCCTGCTTTTTGAGATGTGTCAAAATTCATAGGGTGGCTGCTGAGGATAGATATTACTCTGAGTAATTCTGGAGAAATCTGACCCTTCAGCCCACTCCCCACAAGGCCCTTCACCCTTTTCCCTTCAAAGTAATAAAGGAGGTCTACTTTTTAAAGGCGGCTCCCCTGCCTGCTACCCAGAAACCTACTGTGATCCATCACTTTGAATGGAGAAATCATTTGACATTTATTTCCCAAACAGGAAGCAGTGGCTCAGAGAAGGTGGAAACCCCAGAAATTAGTTCAACTTAGGAGATGAAAGTAGGGAAGGCAGTTTGCTCCTTACCAAGGTGATTATATCATTCTCGATTTGCTTGTGGGCAGGGCCTTAAACAAGGAGACCTTAGGGTCTGGGGGAGGCAAAAAACCCCCAATGAAAGTTACAGCTGCACTGAGCAGAATACCCTCTCTTGGTCCAGCATTGCATGTGTACATGTGTGAGTGCACGTGTGTTAGTGGCGGAGTGGGGCCAAGAAGAGAGGATGCAGAGCTGTGAGACCCTTAAGACTGGCTTGTCCTCAAAGAACTTACACAGATACTAACTGAAGTATACAGTTCACAAAGCTGTGTGTGAAAGGTGCCAACAGAACGGAGCAGAAATAATCATTGGGACTGAGGAGTTAGAAAGGCAGCGATGGGACAAATCCTTTTTGGCTTAATGTGGTCTTAACGTGGTCAGGGAGAGGCTTTGGGAGCTTGATATTTGGGCCGGTGGTAAGAAAAGGCAGAGGGAAGGGCAAGTAGGAGCCAAGTGAGCAGCTGTCGGGAGTGGGGGACAATGACAGATGGCGTGGTCAAGACCAAATCCAGCTGGGGCAGGACCCCAGGTGTCCTCAGAGAGCTAGGAGTCCCCCTATTTGTTCTTCTGTTGTGTTTCTTCCCTCAAGATGACATTCCCTCAAGAGCAGGAGGGTCCTTCAGAGGTCAACTTCTGGAAACAGGAAACAGTGATTAGCAAATCAATTAATTAAGGCCCAGTGAGCCATTGGATTACAAAGAGCAGTTATTTGTTAACTGAAGACAGACCTTGGCCCCTGATGAGAGCTTTGATTCTTTGAGGAGCCTTACTGAGACAGCATACCTAAGATGCATACAGGCCCTACCTACGTGTGAAATTCCAGCAGCCCAGCTCTGCTGATGACAGAAATGACCGTAATAAACCAGGGAGGCCACAAGTCAAACAAATAATTTGGTTGACAAATAGGAGTATAAACAAGACCTTGATTAATGAATTTGCTAATAGTTCTCTGTTTATTGACATTAGCTCAGCTTGGTCATTAAGCCTGACATTGCCCATATATATGTTGTATGGTATAATATCTTCCATTCATTCTAAGACTGCTTTGTAGCTTTTTTTGTTGTATGTTTTATGTCTCTTAAGTCTTGTCTCCCTGACTGGACCATGTGCCCCTAGTTCTGAGGACCCATGTGCTTATTGAATGGAGAGCAAGGTCATGGAACTTCCTATGAGGGATAAGTAGAAAAATGAGAGAAGTGAGACGAGGCTCCAATTTCAGCATCTTAATCCCTTGGCGTTGGGTTGGGAACTAAGTTCTAGAGCTCTTTCACTGTAACTTTTGTTGCCTTTTAAACTCGTTGCTTCCTCCTGCTCTGTCCTTGAGGGAAGGAGTCGTCCCTGCAGGCTTATCTTCCTCCCAGTGTTACAGGCCTTACAAAGAGCACCCACTGAGGGAGTGGACGGACAAGCACACTAAATAGAGTGGAGGAATCCCATACGGCAACAGCTTCCCTGAGACTCATCTTGGCCATGACTTTGACTGCTTCTAACAGAGCTTACCTTACTACCATGTTTTCCCGAAAATAAGACCTAGCCGGAAAATAAGCCCTAGCATGATTTTTCAGGGGAACATCCCCTGAACATAAGCCCAAATGCATCTTTTGGAGCAAAACAATATAAGACCCAGTCTTATTTTCAGGGAAACACGGTACAGTGTTTTGGGGGACTTCAGCCACAGCCTCTGATGGCCAGAACTCAAGACAAGGTTGTCCTTGGGTAGGTGCCAGTGTGCCTACAGTGCCAATCCCTGGTCCTTGCATGCCAGGAGCCACTGTCCTTGTCAACATTCCAGCCTGGGTGACTCTGGCTGCAGCTTTAGCAACTTGGTGAGAAGCAGAGGCAGGAGGAGTTGAAGCTGTAAATGCCAGCTGTATTTTTATTGGTCGTCTGCAACTTCAAAGGTTTCCCTGCTTTAAAGGAGGCACAAGCAGGTATCCAGTTGGTTCTCTGAGCTCCCAGCCTTGATGCCTTATTGATTTTCAATGTGGCTTGACTCCCAGGTGGGCAGACTTCAAAACGGTCTGTATTTTTCTGCTGTCATGTTTCCATCCCTGTTAGTTTCCATCTCCAGCAAGATTCCGGATATGTTTGAGGGCAGCTTTTCCTTCTTCAGCTTTCTCTTAATAATTCACTTCTGGACAGGATTTCAGACAGCCAGGACCACTTCTGCTGGGGTGTGTCTCGCATTGTTTGTGCCGAGCTGGACCAGCTGCTGGCAAGTGTGAGAGAGAAGATGCAGTCCTTACCCTTAAGGAGGTCAATCCTATCAGTCCATCTAATACACCTAGAGTCGAAGTGTATTCTAAGTGTGGCCATAATGGAGGGTGTGGCTGATGGTGGGAGGTGGGACCCGTGACTTGATGGGGTCTCCTCGTGTAACACATATTCTTCATAACTGACCTTGAGCCAGTTCAGTAGTTTATTGAGCTATTGTGTGGCCAGCATTGGGACTAGAACATTCGTTAAACGCCTACTAGAGGTCAGGCACTGAGCTTCACTGATATTTGCTAGTAGCTTTCCTTACATTTCATGTGAAGTCTATGCTACTCTGTATAAGAAGCAGGTTGCGCTTCGCTCCTCTTTGTAAATGAGAACGATGTTATGCAGGGTTTCACAACTTGCCCAAGTTCACTTTGCAAGCAAAAGGGAGAGCAGGATCTGACCCCTGGGCTGCTCTTGCTACCACTCCAGGCTGGGCTGGGTGTGTGCCTGTGTCTGTGTGTGTTGTGGGGCGAAGGAAAAACCCTGGAAGCGCTCTGTCTCATTGGCAGACAAACCTATTCACATGGAACAAATAGGCAAGATGAGGTTTATGTGTGGTGATGATAACAGCAAACACTTCTATAGCTTCTCCTGAGTGTAAGGACTGGTCAAGGATTACTTTTAACCAATATTAACTAATGCCTACGAGGAAACTGAGACACAGAGAGGTTTGGTTACTCTGCCAAAGTAACACAGCTTAGACATGTCAGAGCTGAGCTGCAAACCCAGAATGTGTCTTACATACTTCATGGAGTTTCAGGACTGTCGGAGAGGGATGCCAGCAGTGTGGCCTGAGCAGTACCTCCCGTTGGAGAGAATTTCTGCCTGCTCCCCATTCTTGATCTCTTCTAAGCCTCCAAAGACAGTGAGGTAGGTGTCCCGGCCTTCCTGTCACCTCCCACCCCCTTGATAGACAAGGCACAGTGATGTCAAGCGGGTACCCAGGGTTACCCAGGCCTCAGGCCAGCCTCCTGTCTTGCCGCGTCAGGGGTTTTTTACAGGGAAACATGGTTGGGACATTGAACAGATGTTTGGTTACAAGTGTCTTGTCTGCAAACTGGGACATACAGGCCCATGAAAGCAGTCTCCTCAACAAGCAGTTCTTCTCTATCTGCTGTGGTCACAGAGTGCGCTGGGAGAGTGATATTTGTGCATACAAGAGAAAGAGGGCAGGCTGAGGAGAGGCCGGGTCCAGGTCCAGGGGGATTCCCGGTGCCCTGGGCACGAGGCCTTCTGCTCTGCAGCCTGCCTGGCTCACCATGCAGGAGGAAGGGCCTTTGAAGTCACAGACCACCAATAAAATTGCAGCTGGCACCAGGAGCTTACAGGGCTCCAGGCGTGAGATTTTACACCACTAAGGGGCTGAGCCAGCGCTGACAGGGTTGGAATGTGCCCTGGACTCCCCTTTCCTCGGCAAGAGCCACCAGGGTGCCTCAGCTCCTGGCCACCCTGTCACCCAATCAATCAAGGCTGCAGCGAGAGCCCATTAGCCACCACAGGGCAGTGAGAGAAGGAGCAGTTTGCAGTGGAGGTGTGGATCCATGACTGAGACGCATGCAGCAAACAGCTACAGTGCAAGCAGCTGAGTCCAGGCTGGTTGTGCGCGCACAGGCAATTCTCTGCTAAGTGATGGTGGCCAGACAGGGCCACAGACAGGGACAGGGCTGAGGGTTGGAGTGGTCACAAGGCAACCGCCTTAGGTTTCAGCATGAACAAAGGCATGGAGGCTAGAATAAAGGGGTTCTCTTCTTCCTCTTTCCTCTTCCCTTCCTCCCTCTTCCCTTGTCCTCCAGTTTAAAGCCCCTTTCCTTGGTCATCATTCAACTGCTGTTTATGTTTGGCCCTGTGCTGGGAGTGGCTCTGTCTCTCCTCGTGAGGAGCTCCTAGTCTGAAACAGGCAGCGTCCTGGAGAATGGGCTTTGGATCAGGACCTGGAGGAAGAAGGTCAAGGACAGGGTTAACCTGGCCAAGCACCATGGCAGCCCTTGTAGCCAGGAGCATAGTGGGGGGCATCATCCTCACCTCTGCCCAGAGTTTTCTGCTGCCCTGACCACTTCATCTTGGGAAGCAGCTATTGATTCAGCCCTTCTGAGGTGTTTGGTGCTGAGTGGATTAGCGCCCCTCAAGGATGGTGAATGGGAGGGGTCCCAGGGATTGGGCTGAGCAGGGAGAGCCGTTATCTGGAAGTTGTCGCCAGGAAGAGAAGCTAAAACAGAGACCACGCATACATAGGGAATGGGCAAAGGGCTGAGCAGGGGAGGCTGGTGGAGGGATGAGGAGATGCCATTTCCTCACTGTGGGTGCTCCTATACCACAGCAGCTGTTCTGCTAGGGCATCGGTGCTTCAAAAAGGAGACTGATGAATCCACAGGAACAGAAGCCTTGGTGGGAGACTGTAGAGTCTACAGGGACAAGAGACTTGAAGAGTCACTCAGATCCCAGCCCCACTCCACCTGCCCTCTGCCTCCCCCACCCCAGGCCCTTGGTCTTATAGGAAGGACGTGTCCTGACCAGGGAGATGACAATGTTAAGGGGATTAGGAGTTAGAAACGCCAACCTTGCAAGGCTGTTGTCGCCACTGTGATCACTTCTAGAAATGCAGACTGTTCTCTGCAGCTCTGTGATGCACGAGGGCCAGCACCCACACGGGGAGGGCTGCGTGCAGAAGGCCTGGTGGACCCAGATCAGACACACAGACACAGCTGGTGCGTGACCCACTTGCCACCTCCTGTCTGGGGCTGTGGGGAGAACATCATTCTGTTCAGCCACTAGGGAAATGGGGAGTCGGGGGACATTTTTCTATTTTATCCTGAGCGCTGAGCTTCTATACCCACCATCACATCAGCCTTAGTCACTTCACTGGAACCTAACGAGGCATTGACAGACCTCCCTGCTGCATGCAGACACTTGAATTCATGATGTGATTGATCCACATAAGCCCATGTCCACGTTTTTGCTAATTATTGAGACAGGCACTTAAATGTGGAGAAAAATCTCTTTCTAGGAACTTGGAACAGGAAATTAAGTGTGACTACTATAATGAGGCTGGTCTTTGAAACACTAAGTTTACAGAATGTACACAGCCAGGTGAGGCCTGTCCCCTGCAAAGTAGTCACCTAGAAAGGCCAGCGTTCTCTGGAATGTGCTTGTTTTGCTGCATACCCTGCCTGGTTCCAAAAGGAAGTTGAGGTGCCAGTCAGGGAGCACTCAAGATATTGCCAAGTGACCCTTGTTGTATATGGCGAAACATTTGATCAAACTGTGCCCGATTTCAGAAGAGAGAACAGATACAGCCTGAGATTGTAGCAATAGGAGAAATGGTAAGAAATGTTCAGAGCATTAGAGCGTGTGGGGTTGTGTCTTGTTGCTTTTACTAAACCTTGAAAGAGTGGGGTGAACTCAGGCTAGCATGAGCTGGTCTGCAAGAACAGACGGAAGGGAATGTGGCTTTGTCAAGGTGCTGCTCTGCCAACTGCACCCTGAAATCTCAACTGGCTGAGTTCTGTAATGTGGAGCCTTGCTGGGTTGAAAAAGTGTGATACTGTGATTTATAATAAGAAATACATATTTCCTGGCACAGAGCTCATAAGACCCTTGGAATTTCCTAAGTGGCAAGAGCTATGAAGGTGACATTTGCTATGTTAATGAGTAACTGTTGGAATGCCCCTGGGTTACCCAAAGGGGAACCAACCAAATGATTATAAGGTTGACCCCCCACTCCCCACCTCTGGGGAGGAAAGAAGGGCTGGAGGATGAATGTCTGCCCATGGCCAACGATTTAATCAAGCATGTCTATGTACTGTGAAGCCGCCACAAACCCTCCAGAGGAGAGCTTCCGGGCCGGTGAACAGGTGGAGGACACTCGGGGAGAGTGGTGTACTGGGAGAGGGCATCCCTTGCCCTACGTGTCTCTTCACTTGGCTGTTGATTCATCTCCTTTAATAATCTTTGTAATAAACTGGTAATGTAGTGAGTAAACTGGTTTCCTGAGTTATGTGAGCTGCTCTAGCAAATTAATCAAACCCAAGGAGGGAGTCTTGGGAACCTCTGATTTATAGCCAGTTGGTCAGAAGCTCAGGGGGTTATCTGTACTTGTCATTGGCATCTGAAGTGGGGGGGTAGTCTTGTGGGACTGAGCCCTCAATCTGTGGGATCTGATGTTGTCTCCGGATAGAATAGAGCTTATAGTCAGAATAGAGTGTAATTGTAGGACACCTAGCTGGTGTTGGGGAATTCCCTGGATGTGTGGACAAAAGCTCCCCAAACACATTGGGAGTGTGATCAGAATCATTAAAAAGTCCATTGCTTTGGTGCCTTAAACTGAAGCAGAGGGTAAGTGGCCTTTGAGAAGCCATAGACTTGGCAGAAGATGAATTTCGTGTTTGCCATACCGCAGTGGTGAGCCTGCTGACCTGGGGGGGAGTGGGGGGGCCGGCAAGGATGTTGCCCCCACCTCCCAAGCCTGTTGTTTCCGACAGACTCTAGATAGTTGCCTTTAAGCTGAGCGCTCTGGCGGAGCCCAGCAATTCGTAAGTGAATGAACAGCATGTAGGCTTAAAAATGACAAATAGGCAAGAGCTTCAGTGGTAGTTTCTTGCACGTGAAATGACCAGAAGCAAAAGTATTTCAAAAGCACTTGAAGAAATGATTTTACCAAAGGAACCATAATCTTGATTTTAAAAAAACTTATGATTCAACCATCCCTGGCCACCCCGACCTGCCCAAGCAGGAAGGAGCCTGTGAAAACTTTGTAGCCCTCTGAAAGTTCATCTTCTCCAGTGGCCATGTGGGTGTGGGCTCGAAGGACTGTGGACGAGAAAGTCCTTTCCAGGGAGAACAGGGTTCCATCAGCAGAATCTACTTTGGAGCGACAATTTTGGAAACAAAAGCCCCATGTTGAAAGTAACACACACTTCATGCAGAAAACGTGAAGAACTAAGGTAACCGTCTCCCCATGTCAACCTCCCTCCAGCCCTGCAAATATCCTGTTATTCTATCATATTATAAGATTTTGGTGTGTGGCAAGTGTTTTTCTAGGAACATCTATTTATATATTTACTGGATTACATATTTATTTGCTATGAAATTGGATTATGTTGTATTTATTGTTTTATATTCTGCTTTTTTAACTTAGCACTGCTATGAATATCATCTCCTTTTCTTAAATATTCTTCTCAAACATGATTTTTAATGGCTGCATAATATTCCACTGTGTGCATCTCATAAAGTTGGACATTCAGATTATTATTTTTCCTACCTCACGATACATACCTTCACATGGAAATACTGGGCCACGGGATATAGATGTTTTTACAACTTGATACAGACTACCTACTGCCTTCTAGCATGGTTTTTGCCACTTTGTACTTCCTGTAGCATTGTTTGAATGTGCCTGTTTTTCCACTCTACCACACTGGCTGTCACTCACCTTCATCTTGGGGATGATGAGGTCTCAGGCCGGCATTGCTTCTTTCTTGAGTATTTTTTATTTTAACCTCGGCTGCATCCACCCTGGAAGATGGTGCGCTTTTTTATGTTCACACTAAACAACTTCCGTTGACCATCTCCTTGCTGAGCTGTATAGAAGCCTGTGGGTAACCAGCAATGTGATATGTCTGACCTTGTACCTGGCCTCAGAGTGGCCCCTGTGGGTTTCTGTACCTTCTGCAGAAATCCTAGCTGCTCCCTCTGGGCAAATACCCAGAAAGCAGGAATGCCTGTGGGTCTGAGCACACACGGAAGCAGGAATCCCCCAGCCACACATCCTCAGCTGCTTCCAGAGAGAAGATGTGGCATTGATCCTCATAAATAGTGATTCTCCGTGCCTGCCAGAATGTTCTTGTCCAGTATGGTGGCCTGCTGTTATCACCAATGGAGATTTCTGACTACAAAAGTGTCCTTGTTCTTTGTGGACATTTTTCTTAAATGAAAGTGTAAAGAAGAAAGTAAAAGTCATATATGTTCTCCCCAAAATAATAATAAACCCCCCAAAACACTGTTGACATTTTGGTGTGATGATAGAAGCAGAGGTCAGAAAGGGAGAAGGAGAGAGATCTGAAGATGCCACACGGTTGACTTTGAGGACAGAGGAAGGGGCCACGAGCCAAACAATGCAGGTGGCCTCTAGAAGCTTGTAAAGACAAGGAAAGGATCTCCCATGGAGCCTCCAGAAAGAAACAGTGCTGCCAACACCTTAATTTTAACCCAATGAGACTGATTTGGGGCATCTGACCTCCAGAAGAAATGTGTACCATTTTAAGCTGCCGAGTCTGTGGTAATAGATGAAAAATGTGGAATGGATCACATTTCCATGCACAGTCTTCGAATATCAGTGTTTCTAGCAAGGTGTACTTCTCACTCAGAATAGTCCTAGTGACTCTGCAAAGCAAATGTCCTCCATGTAACAACTCAGGGATCCATGAGGGTCGTATGTCCAAAACCTAAGGCCTCCTTACTCAATGAGGCAGAGGAAGCGAGAGAGAAAACTATCCGTGGGCTTTTCCCTGCCTCAGGCTGGATGTCAGTTCCTCTCACAGCCCATGGCTAGAGGCCAGCATATGGCTCAGCCCTGCTCTAAGGGGTGTGGAAAGTGTAGACTTCCTGCTGCCAGAAAGGAGATGAGAACGGATAATTAGTAGATACTAGGAAAGTCTACCACGTAATGCGTGCAAAAGGCATGAAAAAACAGTCTCTACTGCTCTGACACCATATCTGTCAAGTGCTGTGGTGACTCACATTTGCAGGTTCCCTGGTGCAAATTGTGGGCCTCCGCATTAGTCCAGCAGACAGTTACCTCAAGCTCACGGCCATAGTCTGCTGAAATTCGGAAACTGAATCATACATGGACGGGTTCTGTTCTCAGGACATGAGTGTGTTATTTTCTAAAATTTAAATGTTTGAAGATACCTGCCAAGACGTTGCCTGGTTCAGAACACTTCAAGGAACCATGGGACTCTGCAGAAACAGCTTCCTCTCCAGGAGGCTGCCTACAGGGAACCAACCTCCCACCTACCGCATTCCATAGGGATTGCAGGAAAAGTGGAAAGCCAGGGAAAAAAGGCATTTCAGTCGTATTTTGAACATGACTTTGTAATTCTAGCCATGGAAGTCACCTCAGACTTCAGTGAGTGTGAGGGACTCTTGCTGTCCATTTATGAGAGATGAGAAAACGGGAGAATGAAAGACTGCTCCAAATACACCAGTGTCACAGCACATTCAATGTCTGAAACAATATTTGGTACTAACTTGAATAACTCTTATTAATGCAAACATGTTAAATACTTGTTAGAAAATAAGTTTATTCTTAATTTTTCTAAATAAGTGTTAAATGTTTTGAAAATATTATTTTTGAAAGCCCTGAATCATCTGTTTCCCTGAAGCAACATGCTTGTTTCTCTTTGACCTAAGACTCTGCAAGGTGGCTTTCACTTGGCAAATTCACTGGAGTTGGGTCTACCCTCAGCCTCGCTTGCTGTGAATCGACTCTCCTCATAGGCAGAATTCACATTAACCAACCTCACACAGGCTGCTGTATAAACCAGAGGCCAGGTTAGTTTGCAGTGAACATTCAGGTTTAAGCTGCGCAGGTCTTCTGGTTCACACATTCTTTCCCTGTTGGCAAGTTACAGGAATGCCCAGCTAGAATGAGGTTATTTGTACAATTTGAGATCATATAAGGCACTACGGCAATATAGTTCAAACTTGGCTACACTCTGGAATCCTTTAGAAAACTTAAAACAAAATCTCAATGTCTAGGCCATAACCCACGCCAATGAAATCTGAATCTCTGAGGGTAGAGTCCAGGCAGCAGTAAGATTGATTGATGACTTAAGCCTGAGAACCTGTGTGATGACAGGAGTAGGTCTTCCAAGGAAATGAAATGCTCCTGCCTCTGCATCCCTAGCAGTGCTTGGGTGGATAAGGCAAGTGCCTCATGCCTCTCCCTTTCCTGTGTCCCAGGGATGACTCAGTACCTTCCTACTATCTGCCCGCCCTGAAGCCATTCTGTGTCTTTCAGAGAACTTCAGTCTGCTTCTTTATGGATTGGTTTCAACACTCAAGGAACAATTTTTAGGTTTCTAATTGCCAAGGGAAGAGACAGGGAGACTAGATGTGGTTTCCCCATCTTCTGAGATATTTATATATATATTTTAACAGTCATAAAAATACAAATCACCATCCCTTACGTGTACAGAGTGACTTCTACATCCCAAAGCACCTTTTGCTTCACCATCTCATTTGATTTTTCCCAGAAGCCCTGTGGTCAGGCCAGGAACATGTTAATCCAGTTTCCAGTTTCAAGACCTGCATTTCCATCACCTGCCACCATTTTAACATGGCAGCTTCATCAGTGCCTCAAAATGAACGTTTCTGAAATATGCTGTCTGATCCCACCCACTTCTCTTACTCTTGTGTTCTCTGCTTTTCCTCATTGCAGCATCATGTTCCCGATGGTCCAGGCTTGAAACCTTGACATTCTGTTGGGTTTCACTCTTTCCCTTGACTTTGCATCCAGTCAGCTCCTAAATCCTTCTGCTTCTACCTTTGATGGGCCTCTCATCTCAGCCCTTTCCTCTCCCTGCCTTTTTCACTGCCATCTGCCTTCTCCCTTCTCTCCTGAGTAATTGCAGCCGCCTCCCAAGTGATTCTTCCACCCCAACCCAACAGCAGGACTAACGCCCCAAGTCTAATGCTCGTTGGCTTTCCCCTGCTCACAGCCCTCCAGCAGCTCCCTACTGTTCACTCCAAACTCCTGAGTGGCATTTCAAGATCTCTTGCTGTGACTCCAATCTGCCTCTCCAGCCTCATCTCCTCTGTAGCTTAGATCCTAGACCCTCTTCCAGCAGGTCCCAGGCTTCTCCATGGGGGCCTAGGGTAGAGAGGTCACAGTGAGGTAGAGAAGAAGCAGATGGGCAGCCACCCCCAAACAACCCTCTTTATGATTCTGCATGGTGAGCCCACGCTTGGAAGGGTACAGCAACATTTAATGTCCTCCACACACTTCTGTGTGGCCTGGGCAGAACCCAGAGCCTCTTTGGTTCTCGTTTTCTAAACCATAGAGTGAAATTGGTTAAGCCTCTCAGTTGGTGACAGTAAAACCTTTTCAATTCCCTAACAGACTAGGACTCTAGACATCCTGTAAAGAATGATTGTCATTTACTCTCTCCTAGTTATTGTTTTCCCCCAAGGACAGGGTTCATGTATAAAAGAAAATACTGAAAAAAAATTAAATTAAATTAAAATAAAGTAATTGGCAGCAGTAGGAATTTGTCATTGCAGACTGGCCTTTGCAAGGTGGACAAACCCTTGCTGTTTGGGGGGAAAAATGCAGCCAGCACTCATTGGATTAAGAGTGTAGAAAAGCAAACGTGTTCAAATCTTAAACACATCATAATTTTAAGCATCCACAAGTGTTTAAAAAGTGTTAGCTGCTATGAGCACATACATCCATTCACTAGTTAAACATCAGAACCTGTTTCTTTTCTAAACACGTGGGTAGGAGAACAGAGGACGGTTAACATGTTAAACACACTGACATGTTTACAATGTGTTGCAAGAAGGTGTTTAACTTTTTGTGTTCCAAAGCTAAACACTTTGGAATTAGAGGCTTGGCTAATTCCACCTCCAGTTAGGATGACTATCACCTAGTGGCCCCCTTGGCTTGGAGCAGAGGCCCCTTTGGAAATGCAGACAATCCCAGTAATAACCTGGATTTCATAAAGAGCAAGGCGAGGCTACTTACCGCAGGGTCTTGGGTACAGAAGAAACATGTGTTTCTAAGAGCAAATCATAAAAGGAATTAGTCCTAAATGCATGTCTTGCTGGACGCAGCCCATGCTCTGGTGAAGCACGGCCCGTTTCGTCTCTCTGGTATTCCTTCTATCGCGCTGGCAGGGGCTTTCGAGGAAGTCCCCAGACATAGGCCAGCTGGGGCCTTGGTCTCTGCTCCACACTGGCTCAGACTTTCACAGAGAGTGAAGAGAACCCTGGAAGCTAAACTGGAAAGGTAGATAGAGGGAAGAAGAAGGAGAAAGGAAGAAAGGGTGAATGTTTGTTTCCTGGGGCTGCTGTAACAAACTACTCCACATCTGGTGCCTAAGGCAACATGAATTTATTGTCTTACAGTTCTGGAGGTTAGAAGTCTAAAATGGGTCTCTTTAGGCTAAAATCAAGTGTCTGCAGGGCTGTGTTCCCTCTGGAGGCTTAGAGACGAATTCATTTCCCTGCGTTTTCCAGCTTCTAGAGGCAGCCTGTGTTCCTTGGCTGGTGGGCCCCTCTCTCCTTCAGAGCCAGCACTGGGTGGTGGAGTCTTTTCCACGCTGCATCACTGACTCTGCCCCTCTCTGCCCTCCCTCTTTTACTTATGCAGGCACACCTCAGAGACATTGCAAGTTTGGTTCCAGCCACTGCAATAAAGCGAGTTGTCATCTTTTTGCTGGTGGAGGGTCTTGCCCTCAGTTTGTAAAAACTGCGATATCTGTGAACTGCAGTAAAGCAAAGCACAATAAAAGGAGATATGCCTATAACGACCTCTGTGATCCCATTGGCCTCACCTGGATAGTCCAAGATAACCTCCTTACTTTAAAGCCTGCTGATAAGCAACTTTAATTCCCCCTTGCCATGTTCCAGAGACTAGGACGTAGACATGACTGGCGAGGCATTATTCTGCCGACCACAGGGAGTTATAGCAAGAAAATGAAAGAGAGAGAGAACAGAAGGCATTACCCTAAATTGAAATCCTGTGTATCCTAAGGTTAGGGACCATCTCAGACAAGCACTGGATGGTGGTCTGGGAATGTGGGCCAAAGTGCAGGGGGCTGGCGCTTGATGACTGCGTTAGCCGTGTCAGGGGCTCCAGGCCACTGCCCTCTTAAAATCCATGGTGTGCCTTTGGGTGTGGGCTAATCTGCTAGTGTAACGAAAGAAGGCTGTTGCTGGTTATAGTGGGAGTAGGCAATCTAGAGCTGTTATGATGGCTCTATCATCCCCAAGCAACTGGTGTCTGTGTCTAGGTCCAAGGACATTGCTCCAATTTTCCTCAGCTCGTAGCCTGGAGGAAAGGACCAGAGGAAGACATGTATATTCCTTTTAAGGGCACGATCTAGAATCGAATGTCTCAACCTTGACGCTGTTGGCATTTGGGGCCAGATAATTCCTTTTTGTGAGGGGCTGTTTAGTGCATTGTAGACAGATTGGCAGCGTCCCTGGATACCAGTAGCACCCCCCAGTTGTGACAACCAGAAATTTCTGTGGGGTGGGGGGAATCACTCCCTGTTAAGAATCACTGATCTAGAAAAAGCACATGTTACTTCTGGTGTTACCCTATTACCTGGAACTTAGTTATGTGGTCATAACAAGCTGGGCAGCAATATACCCATCTTAGACTTGGGAGTTTTATTGTAAAGAGAGAATGAATGCTTGGTGACAACTGGTATTCTTTGTCTCCGTTTCAGGCATCTGGAGTCTCAAATTACTGAATTCCCACCTCACATCTTAGGTATTGGCGCGGAATACACAATGGGAGGGAAGGGATTAAGGGTAGTCACCAGTAGGAGGAATATCCTGGGGTCCTTGGTAGGAGCTCTGGATGGTCATCTGCCACCCCTGGGCCATCATTGGAGCCTGGCTTCCCAGAGCTCAGGGTGGGGAACCAAAGACATTTCTGGGAGCCCGGAGCTTGCCGTTCTTATACTATGCGTCATGCCATGTGATTTGACTCGTGAGGGCTCTGGTCTGGGTGCTCTCAACCTCTTGTGCTGTCCGCAGAGGGATCAGGGGGACCCTGGGGACTCGCTGGGCTGGATCCATATAAGGCAGTGAGTATAAAAGAGACAGGACTGGGTTCTAGTTCTATTTCTGCCATTTATTAGCTAGGTGACTCCTTAGCACCTTAGGTTTCCTCACCCGTAAAATTAGGACGGTAACATCTCCTGCACTGAAGGAGGTTGTTGGGCAGGTTAACGTGAGATCATATGTGAAAAAGACCAGTGCCTTCCCTGGGATTTAATAGGCACTTCATAGAGGGTCCTCACTTATTCCTTTATTCCTCAGATACTCAGTGAGGAGCCTCCCCCTCATCTGAGGTTTCACTTTCCACGGTTTCCGTTACCCATGGTCACCTCTGGTCTGAAAATATTAAATGGAAAATTCCGGAAATATATAATTCGTAAGTTTTAAATTGTGTGCCGTGCTGAGTAGAGTGGTGAAATCTCAGGCCATCCTTCTCTGTCATCCTGTCATCTGTGAAATCTCAGGCCATCCTTCACCTGGGAAGTGAATCCCCCTTTGTCTACCGTGTTTCCCCGAAAATAAGACCGGGTCTTATATTAAGTTTTGCTCCAAAAGATGCATTAGGGCTTATTTCAGGGGCTGTCCTCCTGAAAAATCATGCTAGGGCTTATTTTCCGGTTAGGTCTTATTTTGGGGGAAACATGGTAGCCTAGCCATGCTGCATATGCAACCCACCTCTTAGTCACTTAGTAGCCATCTCAGTTATCAGATCAACTGTTGCAATATCACAGCGCTTGTGTTCAAGTGACCCTTCTTTTACTTAATAATGGCTCCAAAGTGCAAGAGTAGTGATGCTGGCAATTCAGATAAGCCAAAGGGAAGCTGTAAAGTGCTTCCTTTAAGTGAAAAGGTTCTTGACTTAATAAGGAAAGAAAAACAAACAAACATATGCTTAGATTGCTAAGATCTACGATAAGAACAAATCTTCTATCCATGAAATAGCCTAATTTATAAATTAAACTTTATCATAGGTACGTATGTATAGGAAAAAAAAAACACATAAAATATATAGAGTTTGGTACTATCCACGGTTTCAGGCATCCATTGGGGGTCTCGGAATGTATCACCCAAGGATAGGGGGCACTACTGTATCTACCATATGTAAGGCTCTGTTCTGAATTCTGGGAGCATGAACACAGCAATGAGCAAATGAGCAAAGTAGATGGGGTTCTTACCTTCTCAATAGTTATATTGCGGTGGTTACTACTGCTATTATTGTCATGATTCTGGAAACACACCTAGAGATTGACTGTCTGCCAGCGAGTGGGTGAGGTTGAGCCAACAAACTCTGGGTCTGGGTATGTAGGAATGAAGCTGGCTGGTGGGGGTGGGGGTGCATGTTTGATGGGCCCCATTGAGTGAGGAAGAGTAGAAGGTTGACTAAGGCAGAATAGCCAAGGACTTGGTCATATGAGTCAGCAGCAGAGGTTCAGAAATCCCTGGGAATTCAGAGGACATGAATCAAGGTAGAGCTTCTGTCCTGGAAATAAAGAACGGGGCAGGGAAAGATCAGCTATAAGAAGGGAGGCAGGAGGACAGGGACAGATAGCTGCAGTTGGAACCACTTTGGCCCAACGGGAGGAGCTCAGAGACCTGGCTGAGATCTGAGGTGACTGCTGGGGCCACTTTCAGTGAGGCCAGCATTGCCCATGAGGCAGGGTGCACTGTTGTCTTTGGGGTGAATGGGGTGCCCCATGGGCAGCCTAAGAGCCAATTTAGTACAAATAGGATCGACTCTGCCTCCCCGTTCCACTGCCAACTTCTGTACTATATCACACCTCTTGGCAAGCAGATCACGAAGGCATGTTCGGGAGGCAGGTCACCTGCAGTAAGTCCTCAGGGAGTTGCTGAGTTAGTGATGGCTGCAGGGCAGTGAGTCTCAGACTTTTTCCATCCATAGCTCACTCTTGGCAAAGTAAAAGACCTCACGTGTTCCCACCTATTAAAATGGAAACTCTTCTTTCTAGAATGCCATGGTCAATCATTGTAATCACTTTCTTGCACCTCTCATTTCATTGTTACTGTCTTGGCAAAGCCACGACCAAAGTTAAATCCAATTCTCCATTTACCATGTGCCTGTTTTGGGGGAAAATACAACATGCTGACTGGTCTCACTTGAATCTCATGCCTATAATTTTCATGGAGGCCTTCAGTTGCTGCCAGGTCATCATCCTCTACTCCCTTAGTCCACTCACTCTCCTGCCCTCCTAGATGACAACCAGACCCCTAACGCCTTCCTACCATATCCCTCTCCCTGTCTGCTGATGACTTCGTTTCCGTCTTCACCAACAAAGCTGAAATAATCATAAGAGAACTTCCACCAAGGCACCACCACATCTCCCTGCCGCCTGCGCCTGCCCCCACGTCCTCATGTCCTTGGCTGGAACTTGATGGACTCTTCACACACCTCTCTAGAGCCAGCCTTCTCCACCTGCGCACCGGATCCCATCCTTTCCACCGACTCAAGGCCATGGCTCCAGCCATATTGTCCACTTCTCTCCTCCATCTTCAGCAAACAAGCTGAATCATTTCCGTCAGCAAACAAGCGTGTGGTCATTTCTCCCATTTTACAAAAACCTTCTATTGAACTCACTTCTACAATTTTTTGTTTATTCCCCATTTGCAGTAAAACTGCTTCAGAAAGTTGTCTCTACTCACTATCTCCAATTTGTTTCCTCCTGTTCTTTCTCTCTTGTAAACAACATTATTGAGGTATCTTTGACATATAAAAATTGTACATATTTAAGGTGTACAACCTTATGTTTTGATAAATACCAGGGGTGCCCAAAAAAATATATACAAGTGGACAGTTTGGTCAACGTTGCTCAAGCAGTAGTTCCCCGTATTCAGAAGTGTCTGGATGCTGATGGTAACCACTTTGAGCATCTCTTGTGATTGCAGAAGTCAAACGTGACTTGTATTCATCTTTTGTTATCGGTATATATTGAGTATTACAATTTTAATAGGTTTTTCCTTTCTTAAAATGTGTATGCTTTTTTTTGGCACCCTCTGTATATACATTGTATAAAGGTCACTACAATGCAGCTCAGTAACTTGTCCGTCGCCTCTACCTAGTTCCTAATGTGTGTTGAGAAGATTTAAGATCTATCCTCTTAGCCAGTATTGTTAACTATTGTCACTATGCTATACATCAGGTTTCCACAACTCGTTCATCGTGCGTAACTGAAATTTCCTACCCTTTGACAAAAATCTCATGCTCCTCCTGCCCTACCCCGACCACCCCGGGCACCACTGTTATGTTCTCTCTTTCTATGAGTTTGACTAGTTTAGATTCCACACATAAATGAAATCATGTAGTATTTTTCTTTCTGTGTCTGGCTTATTTCACTTGACATAATGTCCTCTAGGTCCATCCATGTTGTCACACATTAGAGGATTTTCTTCTTTACTTAAGGCTGAATACTATCCCATTACGTATGCGTATGTATGTATTTGTGTATAAATCTATTACATTTTTTATCCTTTCGTTCTTCAACGGACATTTAGGTTGCTTCCATACCTTGACTTTTGACCAAGAAAGATCCAATTTCATTCTTCTGCGTGTGGATATCCAGTTTCATAGCACCATTTATTGACGAGATTATCCTTTCTCCATTTTGTGTTCTCGGCATAAATATGTGGATTCCTTCCATTTTCTCTTAAACCCACTTACTCTGATCAGCTTTTTGCCCCTGATGCTCAACAGACTGCTCTACCGACTTTCATATTGCTGGGTCTGATGGTCACGTATCAGTCTTGACTACTTAGTTCATCAGCTGCATTTGACACAAGTTGATCACTTCTTCCTGCTTGGTATGTCTTCTTCACTTGACTTTCACAACAACACACTCTCTGTGTTTTCCTCTTGCCTCCCAGGTTAGGTTGCTCCTTCTTGGTCTTCTTTGCTGGCTCCTCCTTATCTCCTTGATCTTTTAGGGTTTATATATCCCACAGCTCAGTCCTTGGTCCTCTTCCTTATGTACATTAATTGTTTTGGTGATCTCACTTGATCTGGTGGCTTTTATATCAAATATCCCTGATGATGCCCCAATTTAAATTTATACCTTCAGTCTTCAGATCTCTACTTGGATGATATCTCAAGCTCAGCATGCTTTCCTGATCTGCCCCAGGCCCACCTCTACCTTGTAAGCCTGCTCCACCCACAGCCAACTCCATCTCACGTGATGGCAACTCCATCCTTCCAGTTGCTTAGGCTTGACATCTCCGTGGCTACTCTTGGTTGGTGCCGCTATCATTTCTCACCTACGTTACTGTCATAACCTTTGTCCTTCTGCAGTCTATTCTCAAAACAGCAGCGAGAGGGAGTCTTTGAAACCTTAAATTACATCATGTCATTCCTCTTCTCAAAAATCTTTTAATGGCTCCCTACGTCTGTAAGGCCCTACAGGATTTGCCGATGCATCTCACCTCTGCCTCTCTGAACTCACCTCCTGCTCTTCTTCCTTTTATTTCCTCTACTCCAGCCTATTGACCTCCTGGCAGTTCCTCAAACACTCCAGGCGTGCCTCACTTTACAAACTGCCCTGTCTGTTCACTCTCCTGGAACGCTCCTTCCCCAAACGGCCACATGACCTGCTCCCTCATGTTCCTCAAATCTTTGCTCAGATGTCGCCATCTCAGTGAGACCCAACCTGATTCCCATATACTCTGCACAACTTGCCTCTACTCCCTACCCCATTCTACTTTTTTTGTTTCCATATTGTCATCACTTTCTGACATACTATGAAATGACTTATTTTTTAATGTTTATTGTTTGCAGGCCTCCTCCTGGTAGAATATAAGTCCCATGAAGGCAAGGTTGTATTTGTTTGTTCACTGCTGAACAATGGCTGGCATGTATTAAGTGCACAGTAAATATTTGTTGGATGAAAGCACAGAAAAAAACTGTTCCTGCTGTGGGAAGACCTCCATGAAAGATGTCTGTCATCCATCCATCTGTCTATCTACCCATCCTTCCTAATAATTCCACAAGTGTGTTTTGAGCACCTGGTCATTTTTTCACCTTATGCTTTAGCCTATGGGAAAATGGTGTCTACCCTAAAATTAGGGGGATAGCCCAGACACAGGACTTAGGAAATAGAACGTGTTACTCTAATCCAGAATTAAAACACAGACGTTGTCACTCTGGAGGGCTGGTGACCGGGGTAGTAGCATGATATTTATGGCCTGGCATTCTAATGGGTTTAAGGCTCTAAAGCTCAAAGCGCCTTTGAGGACCCCAGTACTGCATGTCCTGGGAATGTTGGGAATCTGCTGGGAGGGGCAAGGGGGTGGCTTTGACAGTCCTGGCGAGGGCAGCCTAAACTGGGAGTGCCGGAGGCTGAAGCTGGAGAGAAGCTGCTGCCTGGCCTGTTTCTTCTGTGTTTTACCTGGACCCCGGGGCTTTCTCCCCAGGGCAGAGGGAAGAGTTTTAGCCACAGAGGTGGGGGTGACATCCAGCTGCCTGTGTCCAGGGAGCTGTCCCCTCTCCCCTGAAAGGCAATGTCATCAACACTTGCTGGGGAGCTAGACTTCCCAGCAGCAGCAGTGAGACATGAGGGCTGAGAGGCCAGGCCCTGGGCGTCCTCAACCTGGGCTGCTGCTTCTGACCTCTGTGCCAAACTCAAAAGAAAAGCAGTCCTAATCCTATAGCCCCAAACCAAACAGCTCACAGCTGGCTAACTCACCAAAACAAATGCACCCGGACCCCTGAGATCTGCAGAACCAGAAAGGGCGATACCCATCCCTTCTTGCTCCTCTTCTCGGTTCTGTGGCTCACAAAGGCTTGTGGGGAGGGGAGGTGGTGAAACACAGACATATCTGGAGGTGCTGCAGCTCAGGGTAAGGCTGCACTGAATGGGGACTGTGGGAACGAGGCAGCTTGGACAGTACACCCCCCACCCCACTCACTGCTTAGCATTAGGGGGCCATGCAGTCCTGGTGGAGGGGGTGGCGGACCAGGGAGTAACTCGCCCAGCTCTTGACTTCTCCACCCAGAGCCCTGAATGGCGTCTTACACCGTGTGGCGGTTCACATGTGGACAAGAACAACTCAATCCTCAGAGCACGCACTCGAGTTTAAATCACTGAGATAATACTTTGCTCACAGGGCCAGCCAGTTCTATTGCCTCTGCTTTTAGCTTCCTCCTGTTTCAGAAACTCTCGTCCTCCCGGCCTGTAAGTGAATTCTACCTTCCTTACCAAATGCTTCCTCCAAACTAAACGATTCCTGTTTATTGTAGCAAGTGTAGAGGAATTAAAAGGAGAAAATGCCAATCACCCATAATCCCCCCCACACACCCCATAACTGCATTTGGGCACATGCCGGTCACATGTCCCTGTGCACACACAGACACATCTAGTCAAGTGACTCATTAATGGTGTGGGTTCTCCCTGGCTCCTGCCTCCCCTATTCTAAGGCCATGCATTTCCAGCCTGGGCGGCTTCTGGTAGAGGAGGAAGCCAAACCTGTCCCTTTGTCTCTCGGGAAGGCCCAAGCTGCCTGAAGCCCCATATTATGGCAGGTGTACATAGGGGTATAGAAGAGGGGACAAGACAGTGCCCAGCCCTGGTCAACCTGGTGGACCCAACTTGCAAGGAACCCAACAGCCCCTGAAGAGGGGGCAGGACACTTCAGGGAAATGACTGCCCCCAGGGGACAGGCCAAAGGCACCTGAGCTCCCCGCCTTGCTGAAGAGCAATCCCTCCCCCCAATCTCATGAACAGCCTTTTGTCCATAGGGAACTGTGGGCTTGACCATGAAAATGTCAGTGCAGCCACGAGGGGCAGAAGGCTGGAGGGTGACTTCTGTTTTCGGGGCATCCCCTTAGCAGGCTGGATTCCCATGGGACTCTGGGTAGGGGAAGAAACCCCAGCGATGCCTGACAGTGAATTTCCTGCCAGCCCAGCAGGATAAAACTTAGAGTTGGATTTGAGTTGACTTAAATAAAATCACATGTGATTGCATCTCCGAGCTTGTGGAGTATGGTTTATACACACTGTATGTATAGACTTTTAGCATACATGGGACCATCCTGTTTGGTTACCTGGTTATTTCACTCAGCGTTGTATCACAGGCATCCCTCCATGTGTATTCATGAGCAGTCACCATTATTTGTAATGGTCACATCACATTCTGTCACATGGATGTATCACAGCTTTCTCAACAAACCCATCCAAATACTTCGTAACCCAATTTCTCTCCAAGACCCAAATCTCCAGCAGGCTAGAATTGGGGAGAGTTGTCATCTTTCTGCTGGGTCAGGAGCACTGGGATGGCTCCTGAGACGTTGACTTTTCAGGCTGTGGTCCCCAAGAATGACTGGCAGCAATTATGAGAACATTGCACCTGGTACTCACAGTAACTGACAGTTACACGGCACTGAGGACCAGGCCCTGTGCTAAGCGCTTTACACATATGTTCTCGCTTCGTCTTTACTATAACTCTGGGGCACTTCTAGTTTTATCCCCATTTTCTAGATGGGGAAATTGAGATGAGAGAGAGAGAGAGAAACTTGTGGAGGGTCACACAGTAAGTGGCTGTGCTGGAACTTGAACCCAGCAAGCTGGCATCAACGTCGTGCTTTTAACCACCAATATAGTCTTCCTGGTTGGGGTGTTCGGCCTGGTTATTGGGAGCAAGTAGCAGTGTTTTCATTTGTTTGTTCTTTACCTTTCCCCCTAAGTTTTGGCAGATTGTATTTTGAGGCTTGCCTTTATTTATTTATTTATTTATTTATTTATTTATCCTACCAAGAGAATCTTTTCTCGTTTTCCTGTTAAGAGTTCAAGAGCCCATACCCTCTGGGCCCGTCATTCCTGGGTAGCACCCTGCTGACATGTTAAGTCACAGTTCCACATTTTGAGCTGCTCCTGGGTGGTGTGGTCTGACACCCCTCCATCCAGCCTCCCCAGGGTTGAAATGACAAGGATTTCCCACTGCTAGCGAAGGGTCACCCTGCCAGTCTTCATCCTGGACCAGTGATGTTTCTGTGTAGAAGCTGGTCACTTTGCGGGTTCCAATCCAGTGGTTCTGGCAATGGGGGCCCACGGGGCTGCTGTGTACCCTTCAGCTATATGTGGTGACCCTGGGTACACACCAGAATCACTGAGCCACTTTTGCAAACTATAGATGCCGGAGCTTCAGACCTATAACAGGAACCTCTGAGGGTGGGGTCTGGGCTTGTACCTTTTGACAACCGTCCTCAGTGAATCTGCTGCCCAGCCCTGGCCAAAGGCTCCTGGGGCTCTGATGGGCTTCAGCCTTTGGTTTCTCTCTGCCTGTCATGCTGTCTTGTGCGAAGAGTCTGTTGCCCATCTCGGGAGGCATTTGATGCAAAGGTTGAGGCAATGCCGGTGGCAGCCCACTGGGGCATGTTGTCTGAAATCTGAAGTGGTTTTGTTTTGGGGGTTTTTTGTGTGTGTTTTTTGTGGGTTTTTTTGTTTGTTTGTTTGTTTTTTATTAGTTTCAGGTGCACAAGACAAAGCAAAACTTAGACGTTTATCATTTATATCCCTCACACTGTGTGAACCCCCCTCCCTCTATCCACTAGAAGTGGTTTTGAATCGAGGCCCTTCCGGTTGGGAGCCCGAGCTGGGAGCTCATTAATATCAAGGGTTCTGTGATTGTGAACCATCCGAAAAATGCTATTAATTGTCACTGGCATCATATATGGAGAGCAGCTGCCTCTTATCGACTGTTCAGGGAAACCACCCAAATGGACACATTTTGTACATCTGCAGTTGGAGAATCAAAAGCTTTGGCCACTCTAAAGCTTAAGAGAACATTGTTGTTATTTTTTTGTTTTCCCTTCTCGTTTCCATGTTTTCTTAAAGGAGGATCAGAATAACACGAAAACAAAACAGCAAAAAACCAGAATGCGTTTTCTTGATCTAAAAAAGAGATTTGAGCCACTCTGTTTCATGTAAGATGTTACCATCCGGGGGAAACTGAGAGAAAGGGATACAGGCACTTGCTTTACTATCTTTGTAACTTCTAAAAATCTAAAATTAGTCTAAAATAAGAAGCTTATTTTAAAACATTATTTGGTAGAACTTCCTCAGCCCTGGTTGTCTAATCCTGGCCCTCCCTTTCTCTCCTCACTTTGTTTCCCAAGAGAATAGGTGACATAATTCTGTTGCACTGCACTTGCATTTTCTCCCGAGGACTTGCTCCAACGAGAAGAGTGATGTCAACCTCCCTGGAGACAGAGCAAGGGTCTGTAGTCATCACAAAAATGGCATGAGTCCATGGAGGTCTGATGTTTGGGCCGCAGGACGGCTGTGTTTCAAATGAAGATTTGGTCTTCTTTCCACCTTGGGCAGGTGTGGTGGCGGCAGCGCGTTGGGAGAAGTTACGTTCTCGAAGGGTCTGCAGAACCAGTATCTGAAACAGAGAGGAGCCCCTAAAGCTCCTCACTGGTCATGGGGGTCCCCCCCATGACATAGCTTTGTCATGGTCAAAGATATTTTAGGAGATAAAAATGAAAAGAAAACTGGCAACTAGGAAAATGGATATAAAAAGCAGCAGCATCGGAGGAGAGGGAGGAAGAGGAAGGAAAAAAAGAAAGGAGTGAAAGGAAATTAAAAAGGCTGAAAGAGCTTGGTGGGTTATTGGAAGGTTGGGAACTGCTACCTCTGGGATCAGCTTGCCCTGTCTCCCCCCTCCCCCCTCCACCTGCCTTTCACCTCGGGCTCCTTCCTGTCTTGGGGACAGTTAATAATGGGAGATGTCAATTGTGACAGGCAGCTGTGCAGAGCCTGTGCTGGGCGTGGCAGGGTGGGCCGCCCTCCAGCTCCGTTGGAAGCACTTGAAAGCAGTTCAGGGTCTGCTTGAGGAGGTCAGATCACACGCTTCTCAAACTACTAGGCAGTGACCCTGAGACAGGGGACAGGGTGCTGGCCAATCACAGAATGAGTGAGGCACAGACAAAGCTTCAAGTGATACCTTGTGCCAGGAACTGTGCTGGGTGCTGGCGATGCAACAGTGACAAAGTAGAAGAGCTCCTGCCTAAGTGCCCAGAGCAGTGATTCTCACAGTGTTTCCTGGGCCAGCAGCCTCAGCATCACCCGGGAACCTGTGAAAAATGCAAGTTTAGTCAGAAATGCTCAGGGTGTGGCCCAGTGTTTTGAGCTTTAACAAGATCTCTAGGAGGTTCTTAGGTGTGCCAATCTTTGGGAAGTCCAGTCTAGATGCCATCCCATGCATAGAGTGGGTACTCGGTGTACAGGAGTTGGCGACAGTGGTACCAGAAGCAATAAGTAGGACTCTGTGGTCCCAGCTCCCTCTCCCTCCTCACTGGCTCCAGGTCCATAAGACCCAAGATGGCACATAAAAGGGAACTGGCAAGGGAAAACCCAGAGCTCTCCCAGGCAGAACCGTGATGATGAAACTAATACCAATTGCAGCAGCCGATGTTAAGTGAGCATTTGCTATGTGCCGCCACTGCTCCAGCCCCACGTGGAACTTAGTCCCTGCAGTCCTAAAGCAGGCACTACTATTGTCATCTTCATTTTACTGATGAGGCAACAGGCTTAGAAAATTTACAGATCTTAAAGAGTATACAGTCAATGAGCGATATAGACAAGGTTGTTCTGAATCGAGAATTACCTGAGTGGGTGGGAAGGGTCGGGCTGGGCATCGTGGCAGCAGGAGGGTTGTTCTGGGTGAGTGCAAGTAACATTCGAGATAGAGAAGCTTCCAGCCATGGGGGGCCTTCCTGCCGCCCCTTGATTCCCCGGAAGCCATTGCCCAAAGGCTTCTACCATTCAGCCCCTTCCTCTGGAACGCTGGTGTCTATGGACTCTCCACCTATGTTTGTCTGGGAGCATAGGGGAAAGTTCCAGGGCAAACCATGAATCTTTAGTTAAAGGAGGGGCCGTAAAACATGGGGTGCCATATCCCCATACTCTTGGCTTGGTCTAAATGGCCGGGAGAACCTTGAAGCTAGAGTTCTCCCTGAGGAGTAGTGGGTAGAGGTGAAGATACGTTAGGTGGTCTGCACTAGGAGTTGGCTGAATCGTCGGACAGCCCTCAGTTTGTTCCCTGTCCTGCCTTAGCTCTGGAGGGACTGACGAGAAGGCCCCTCCTCACACTGTTTGGACTCACACCGTCAGGTGAGGTTGAGCAAGGGACGGCAGCTCCCTCACGTGCTCTCTGCCCCCTCCACAGCCTCCCAGAGCAGAGGACCAATAGCTGAGAGCTGTAAGTTAAGCTCTGAGGACCTCATGGCTATTTTGAGGCTGACTTTGCTCCCTTGAAGGTCTCCATTGGGAAAATAACAGAGTGGGGTGTGTCCTTAAGACGAAACTTGCTTGCAAGTTTCAGAAAAGAGTATTTTTGGAAGGAAGGGGGAGTCGTTTGAGAGTAAACAACAGTGGAGACAGTAGGTGCCGGGTGGTTCACTGAGGTATCTCCAGGCTGTAGCTAACAAGAGCCCCGTGAAGTATTTGCCCGGGCGAGCAGTGTGTGCCTTGCAGCCAAGCCAGGAAGGCCCACCATCCAGGCACTCCAGAACATTTGGATGCACTGAGCACAGGTGAGGCAGTCTCCATCCTGGGAGGGAAAAGGTCTGATGAAGTCTGGGAGATTCAGAGGCTGGCAGGGCTTCCAACAGATGAAACACCCAGGAGGGTATGCTGTCCTGGCAGGGGCATCACGGGAAAATGCGTGTGGAGGTGAGAAGGGCATTCAGGAGGGAGTGAGCCACCCTGAGGCTCTCTGGCCCCCTGGGCCCTGGGTGGGGGGGTGTGCCTGCACATGTCCCAGTGTGCAGCCGGCCCCCACAACGTCATTAACTGCGGCAGGGGAAACACCTGCCCTTGGTCTGTGCCAGGATCTTTATGTCATCTTCATTGCTTCATGCTTATCTCATTTATGACTATAGAAAAGATTCTTGGCAGCTGTCATCAAATCCTACGGTGCCTTTAATGTCCCTCATATATCCTGAACGTGTCAGTAATTCCACACTGTGCACTGGGGCGTTTCTTTCACCTGCAATAAAGGGTTAGAAAAATGTAACTTCGGTGGAAATGCCTGTGAGGATAACGAAGAACATAAACACTCTTCTGATGCCTGAGGAAGGTGTGTGCACACAGCCGCCAAGAGCATGGACTGAGGTGGTCAGGGCCTAGGAGAAATCAGGGGCTTGAGGAAGACCTCAGGCTGCGGGCAGGTAGAGGTTGTACATACATCGGGAAGTAAGGCAGTTCCTGTGACAGCTGGCAGGGCCGGGGCTTTCCCAGGATTACCCTCCAAGACACATCAGAGGTGATGTTTACTTCCTGGCCTCTCTTCAGGGTTAGTGAGGATGGTTCTTTGGCCTCTACTGTTGAAATGCTATGCAGAGGCCCTGACGCCATGTATCTGTCCCTTTCCTGCTGGGGCCATGAACACGATCGGGAGCGCAGGCCTACCTATGAATCTCCTCTGTTGGACTGGGAGTGACTAGGAGATAAGACTCTACTTTTATTCCCTGAGTCCTGGGGTACGCAGCAGGTATCCATTTGTGGATCTGAGCTGACTTGTGATGGCCCTGGGGGCTATGTGCAGAGAAGTTCTAGGCTCTCGTGGCCTCAACAGGCTCAGCCTTCCTGAGATCTCTTGCTCTCTGCTGAATAAGGATTTGGAGGCTGTTTCTGATTTGGAAATTGCAGCCAGAGTGTTTTTGCTGCTGTTTTCCAAAGTCAACATTCCCAAGCAGAACTGGGGTGGAGAGGAAACAGTGCCCCCAGACCTTGGAAGAAAGGATCAGTGTGGTTCCATTATTTAATTAGGCTAAAGAATGCTCACAAGTGTGTCCCGAACAAAAGCTGGGGCGGGGGAGGTCGCACAGGGCAAGGGGGATGCTATGTGTTACTGGACCATCCTCCGCATCCGGAGAGGAATCCTATAGTGGGAGGGAGAGCAAAGGGTGAGCGGTCAGGGTACTGGCCTCGAAGACGCCACTAATTGTACGCATTTGGTTAGTTAGGGCCTCAGTTTTCTCATCTGCCAAATGTGAATATGAAGAATATACTGGGTCCTTCATAGCCTCTGTGGTCTCTTCTCTGGACCTCAGCTTCTTCATTTGAAGGAAATCAGGTGTTGGATTGCATTGTCCTACAGGTCGCTTAGAGTTCAAAATGTTTATGTCTGCCCTTTTGATCAGCAGAGGCCCAGGAGAGACGCATACACACGCGTGATCGACTTACATTTCAAGACACACTGGTTGGCCACCATTTGTGTGCTAATAAATGACGGCCATTGTCAGCCAATAACTTAATCCTCATAAAGTGCCCCTCTTGACCTGGTGCTTCTTGACATTTTATTGCCTGGTTCTTGTATCCTTATATTGACCTCGTGTGTGCACATGTCTTGTGGTCCATCTAGACCAACTCTCCCTGGCGTGTATTTTGTATGTACAGCCCGTGTCGGTTTTCATCAGTCACTTTTCAAGTGCTCAGTGGCCACATAACTAGTGGCTGCCCCTATGGACAGGACAGGTCTAGACTGTCAGCTGCTTAAAGGTAGGGATTGCATTTTGTGGTATTTAGTACTTGGAAATAACTGTAGTGTCTAGAGGCCCTTTCTGATATGTCACCGTCGCTCCTTACTGTTGTCTGGTGAGGGTGATCCCATCGTTAATGCCCTTTTATAGCTGAGGAAGCTGAGGCCTTGGAGAGGTGAAGTGCCTGCTCTGGGCCATAGCACATGTAATAATAGAACGGGGATTTGAACCCAGAGAGTCTGGTTCCAATGTAGAAGGAGTTGTAACAGGGCAGCTACTTTCATTTACTTGGTCCATCTACTTGTCAATTCACTTGTTAATTAATCTGAGTGGGCACTCGGTGACTCTCGTGACGTTAACCAGGCATTATCCTCCTCCATTGTAAGAGGAAATAGAATGGAGATGGCTTCGTGTTATGTTTCTTCCTTCCTTCCTTCCTTCCTTCCTTCCTTCCTTCCTTCCTTCCTTCCTTCCCCTCCCTTCCTCTATCCCTCCCTCCCTTTTTCTTTCTTTTAGGTTTGAGAGAAAGTAAGGTTGGAGGATGACTCTAGCATTATTGTCAGCACCTTTATCTTTTTATCTGCAAGCCTGCCTCAACAAGTCTTTGAACCACGACTGGGTACATTCCTGCGTTTCAGACTGTTTCCCCTCGTCCGTTATCTCCCAGTTCTGTGCGTCCCCTACTCAGCTCCTCTTTCCTCCTTGGTCTGCATCCCCTAGCCAAGCCCGGAGATGGTTATCACACGCACTCTCCATTAGACCTGACTTTAGCCAAACTAAACACAGTTTTCTCTGTCTCATGCGGTGATCTCAGCTCATTGTTTTTAAGAAGGGACACCCTCATTTACTTTCCTGACAAGGATTCTCATTCTGGAAGCCTGAGGCCTTCCTGCTGCAAAGAAAGGTTTGTCTGTGCTGCTCTGAGGGGAGCCTGATGCCCTAGAAAAGCCCTGGGCTACACGCTATACATCCGAGTGGTTGGTGATGGTTCTAGAAAATTGAGAGGGCCCCACACTTGCAGGCAGGTAAAGGAGATGCTGGAGGCAGAGCCAGAACCCATGATAAAGTTTGGTGCTCACTTGGAAATGCCCTATTGAGGAGGGAGCAAGGGACAGAGTCCGAGACCCCTGAGCTGAAGTCGATGCCACCGCAGTCAGGGCCCCAGGCAGGAGCTGAGGCTGGGGAAGGAGGGGGCCCTCTGCAGGCAGGGACCACCACCCATGTTCTGCGTGACCCCCCTTGGTGCACTGATATATAAGGAATGACGCAGTCCTTGGCAAGAAGGAATCTTACAGGTCAACTGTTCTGACCCCCTCACTGAAGCCAACATGGCCCACAACAGGTGCTCTGGGGAGTCCAGTGGCCTTTGGGGTGTCTCAGGGGTAGGGTTGTCCCATGCAAGATTTGGGACAGAATTACACTAAAAATTATTCATTGTTTATCTGAAATTCACATTTCACTGGGTGTTCTGTATTTTCACTTGCTAACTTTGGCAACCCTGTTTAAGGGCTCTGCCAAGAGAGGAATGGGGTCTCAGGGAGCAGGGCTTTCCACCATCCACCCGCCGTGCTAATATGGCCAGCTCTGCTTTTACCTATGGGTGAGAGTTAAAATGAACAAAACGAACCTCTCCCCTTCTGTGGTCTATGATCAAGGAGGACGCCTAGGGAGAGATTTGGGCATAGTGCCACTCATGGCCGAGGTTATTAACTCTCCCCAAAAAGGTCAGTCGTGTTAAAGGAGGAGTAGAAATCTCTCCTGAAGACCAGCCAAGGCGTTTTGCTGTGGTTTTGTTTTTTGTAAGGAATTGATCCTCAGGATGGCAAGTTACGGTGGAGAAGACAACAGCATCCAGGAAAGGATGCCTCCACCGCCCGTGCTGGCCCCAGCTGCCCGAAGCCCTTCCGACCAGAGTGCCCCCTCCCCCGCTTCACACAGGGCCAGATACTGGGCTGGGAAGAGGTGTCAGGACAGTCACAGGATGCTGCTGGAGTGTGTGAAATTTGCAGGATAGGGGAAGGGACCTCAGGGGTTAGGAATTGATATTTGAATAGGGAAGGGAGGGCCAGCAGGGGAAAGGATGAAGGTGGTTAGGGTTCCTTCCCTCCAAGAGGGAAAGGGTTAGAGGGAAGTGAGGGGAGAAGAGGAGTCAGGGAATGAGGAAGCATCCTCGTCACCCCCTGTCTGTACATACAATCACCAACACTTGTTGTTTTCTGTTCTTTTGATAGCAGCCATCCTAATGGCTATGAGATAGTATCTCCTTGGGGTTTTTATTTGCGTTTCCTAATGATTAATGACGTTGACCATCTTTTCAAGTGCTTATTAGCCATTTGTACGTCTTCTTTGGAGACACGTCTATTCAGGTCCTTTGTCCATTTTTCAATTGGGCTGTTTATTTTTTGTTGTTGAGTTGTAGGAGTTCTCTGTCTATCTGGATATTAACCCCTTTATCAGATATGTGATTTGCAAATATTTTCTCCCATTCTGTGGGTTGAGTTTTCACTGTGTTGAGTATGTCCTTTGATGCACAGAAGGTTTTCATTGTGATGTAGTCCAAAAGATTGTGCTTTTCTACGTGACCATGAATTGGTGAGGAAGTCATTCGGAGGCCGGCCTTGACAACAGGAGTCAGTGTCTGGGCAGGAGGCAGGAGGCCCAGACTGGAGGCCCCAACCAGGCCTTTAGGTTTCTGGAAACACCGGCATTCTGGAGAGCGTCAGTGTTTGGAGCATGTGGTGGGGAAGCCGCTGCCTTCTGAGTGTTGGTGCTTCTCCTCGGAGCTCATGCCTGCACATTGGGCACAGAAGGGCCAGACATGGTTCGAGGGTCAGCACCTGGCAGTTATACCAATTGCAGTAGCCGATTCCTTACGGCAACCCATTTTTCCCACTGGGTTGGAGGCGGGGAGGGCAGTGTTAGGGAGGAAAAAATACAAATCTTTGTTCTATGTTCTGGGTTGACTCCCTGAAGTTCTTGGATGGGCGCGTGGTAGGTCCTCCGCTGGCAGTCTGCAGTGAAGAAGAACGCCAGGAAAAGCCGGTGCCTGGCTTGGGCTGCCAGGGGCAAGGGCGGCGTGACCTGGTCACTGTACGCTGCTAGCAAGTAGAAGGAATCTGAGCAGAGGTGCCCCGGGACGGCGCTGGCCTGGCCGCAGGGGCGGCTCTTCTCCTGAGGGGTGTAGTTCAGAGTGGAACTCTGCCCCCCGCTGTGGACAACAGGCCCCGTCTCGCTCCATGAGCAGGAGAGAATCTTGCGGCCCAGCCACTGGTTAGGAGTCCTCTGTCAGCAGGGCCTCAGTCAGAGGCAGTGGGTACACAGGGCGGGCTGACAAAACTGGTGCCATTGCCAAAGGATTCTCTTTCAATAAGTGCTCCTTTTTTTATTTGGAGGAGAAGTGGCATGCTGTAGGGGAAAGTGCACGGAGGGAGAACCTTCCTGGCTAGCCACAGTTTCTCCTCTGGCCTTCAGCATTTAATTCTGTCCTGGCTCCAACTTAGGTCCCCTTCTCAGTAGAATACAAGTCCTGCAGTTCATTCATTGTGCCCCGAAAGACAGTTTAGAGACTACCCACCGTTCCATGCCCCCCCCCACCCCCGCTATCAGAGTATTCCTTCCAGACACAGAGCCCTGAGGAAAGTTCAAGTAAAGGAAATGCAGTTTTCTCCATCTTGATACATTGTTACTCAGTTTATCGGCCCTAAAGGATTGGGCCACTGAGTTGCCTGGCTGGCCTCCCCAAAACATGGCACTACCTCTGAGAAAGATGTCTGACCTCCAAAGACCTTAGGACCAACCCTGACAGGCTCTTTTGAGTAGGAGATTCCAGCCTCACCTGCATGGTGGTGGGTGAGCCTGGCTTCTGTTAGAAGTGAAGCTGGCGGGAGGCAAGCAGAGAAGATCCAGCTGGACAGTGACGTTCTTCCATGGTAGTGCTGGTGAGCCGGCTGGAGGCGTAGGGACGAAGTCACTCTGCAGTGGGCCTTGAAGCCTGACGGTTTGGCTCAGTGAAGAAAGGGGAGAAAGTTGTTCCAGGGTGGACCAGGAATAGGTTCTGGAGGGAAGGTGGTGGGAAAAGAGGCTCACCAGGCCCAGAATTTTGAGCCTCGAATGCATGCTGAGTGCACTTAAAGCTGAGATTTTTAAATAATTGCTTGCTACCGATGGCCCCTACTAAATTTATTAGATTGGTGCAAAAGTAATTGTGGTTTAAAAGGTTAAAAATAATCGCAAAAACCACAATTACTTTTGCACCAACCTAATACCTTGTAATGCAAAAAAACACACCAGTATTCTACACTCCCCTGTTCTATGCCCTTTCTCACTCAAAGCCTCTCAGCAACCTGCAAAACCTGTCTTCTGTTTTGGGCCGGAAGAGGCTCTGGCATTGCCCATGGCCCCTGGGACTCCAGATGTTCTCCCTGCTGGGAAGGAGCTCATTTAAAAAAATCCAATAGTTAGTAATGAGATACAATTTTCTCTCAAAAGCAATTACATCTGCTAATTTGTTTGCGCGCAATTGCTTTTAAGAATAAATTCCAGGTTCCTTATAATATCCCATAAATCATATCAAAAGACATCTTTCTCCTTACGCATTTTATTTTTAAACAGATTCAGATTTTAGCCTTTAAATAGAGAAGGTTCCCAAAGTACAACGTTCCTCCTTACCGTAGATGTGAGTTTATATATGAAATTCCAGATGTGATTAGAATCCTCTTTATGTTGTTGATAGGCTAGGGGGTGCTGCTAGCAGCAAACTCCCTTCTGCCACTTCCAGGTGAGAGACAAGTGAAAAAGTGTTGGTGCTTCTAGATAACCTGTGAGGTTTTGAATGGAGTCTGAGAAGTAGTTAAAATGAAACAAAATGGTAATAGCTAACGGAGGCCCACCACGTACGTCTGGCCCATCTGTGTGGGGAGGAGAGGAGAATGGAAGGGAGAGAAATGGGGAGAAGAGGCGTGGAGAGGTGGAGAAGAGAAATAATTCTAGAGTGTGGAACTCCTTGACGGTGGGGGAGGTGGGAGGGGACATAGGGCTCATTCTAAAGTCGGGAGTCCTGGGACCTGAAAAGGAGTTCCAGAAGTGCTAAAATAGAACTGGTTATTTCAAAATTCTACTTAAACCAATCCTGCATCAGAAAAAGAGGGCTGCCCTACCCCTAGGACCCAGAACTCATATGTTATCCTTCCCTATATTATGGGGTGCATTAAGTTAGTGGGAGAATAGACCAGCAAGCGTAAGAGGACTTTGCTAGGGAGATTTGTTCCCAGTTAACTAATTTCTAGGGCACAGAGGACTTGTAACTAGGGCTCCCAGAGCCTGGTATGTCCATATTCAGGCAGACCCTTCTTGGAACATGATGTTGGGATAGGAAGGTAATTTCCTCAGGAGTTACAGTCAAACATCCAAAATGATTCTCCTTAGTACAACTACTGAACAGGAGGTTCCCAGATACGCTCAAGGATTTATCTTCAAAATATTTGTGCATCCATAGTCATAGCAACATCATGCATAGTAGCTAAAACATGGAAGCAACCTAAGTATCCATTGGTGGATGAATGGGTAAACGAAATGGGGTGTTTTCATCTAATAGAATATTATTCAACCTTAAAAAGGAAGGACGTTCTGACATATGCTACATGAATGAACCTTGAGGTCATTAGGATAAGTGAAATAAGTCAGTGACAAAAACATAAATATTGTGTGATTCCAGTTACCTGAGGTACTTAGAACAGTCAAAATCAGAGACAGGAAATAGAACAATGGTTGCCAGGGGTTGGGGGGAGAGGGAATAGGGAGTTAGTGTTTAATGGGCACAGAGTTTCAGTTTTGCAAGATACAAAGAGTTATGGAGATAGTAGCACAACATTCTGAACTTATTTAACACCACGGAATTATACACTGAAAATGATTAAGGTGGCAGATTTTATGTATATTTTATCACAATAAAAAAATACACACAAAATAGATGATCTTCAAACCACTCACACCTGATCAGAGGCAAGGATCCCTGAGCCAGAGGAATAGAGAAACTTGCAAATGGCTACCTCGGTCCCTTGACGATTCTTCACATGTAAAGATGGAGCAATTCTTAAATAAAAGGCAGTGGGAAAGTTAGATTCTACTTATGAAAATGCCATGTAGAAAAAAGTTTTCAGGACTGTGCTCTGCCTTTTCTTAAGAACTGAAGCCCACCTAAGCAGAAATACTCTCACTTTCCTCAAAATGGAGTGGTGACCGTGACTGTGGGGGAGTCAGCATTTCTCAGGAGGTTTTGCTCTGAGGGTTCCCACTCCACGTGCTAGCATGATGGAGGGGTAATTCAGTGCACTAAATGTGAGTCCGAGGTTCAAATCCCTCTCTGCCACTTACCAACTGAGGAATCTTGGAGACATGACTTAAGCTTTCTAAGCCTCAGACCCCTCATCTGTGACGAGGGTAGCTTTTAGCGAATAACAAACTACAGTCATGTACCACTTAACAACGGGAATATGTTCTCAGAAATGGGTGGTTAGGCGATGTCGTCATTGTGTGAACATCACAGGGTGCACGCACACACCTAGCTGGTACCGCCTACTGCACACCTAGGCAGTATGGTACAGCCTGTTGCTCCTAGGCTACCAGCCGCTGTGGCATGTGACTGTACTGAATACTGTAGGCAATTGTAACACAATGGTAAGTATTTGTGCATCTAAACATACCGAAACATAAAAAAGGCACAGTAAAAATAGGGCGTACAAGATAAATAATGGTACGCCTGTATAGGGCACTTAGCATGAATGGAGCTCGCAGGCTGGGAAGTTACTCTGGGTGAGTCAATAAGTGAGTGGTGAGTGAGTGTGAAGGCCGAGGACATTGCTGTCATCACTGTAGACTTTACCAACCCTGTGCAGTTAGGTGATACTTAGTTTATAAAGCAACATGAGATCAAATCAAACACAAGAGAAAATGATGCAATGAAGAGACGCGGTACACGTGAAATGTATGAGGCTGCTGTCGGGGTAAGACAGCATACTGTTTTACAGCAAACCTTTTTTACTGTAAGTAGAAAGAGTGCTAAAATACGATAAACAGTATAGTGCCGTAAATACATAAACTAGCAACATGGTTTTTTATAATCATTATCAAGTATCATGTACTGTATTTAATTGTATGTGCTATCCTTTTATAGGACTGGCAGTGCAGGAGGTTTATTTACACCAGCCTCACCACAAGCACACGAGTAAGCATTGTGCATGATGTTAAGACAGCTACGATGTCACCAGGTGATAGGAAATTTTCAGCTCTGCCATAATCGTATGGGACTACCACCTGACACTCGGTGTCATTGACTAAAATGTCGTGATGCCGCACATGACCTTACCTGAAAACTTGGTGGCTTCCAACAGCAGCACTTACTATTTCTCGTAATTCTATAGGTTAGGCGTGCAGCTCTTCAGGTTTGGGCTGCCTCGGATAGGGCTGGACGGTCTAGGATGGTCTCACTCCTATGCCTGTGACCCCGTGTGGGATGGCTGGAACAGCGGGGATCTTGCTCCACCTGATCTCTCATCCTCCAGGAAGCTAGCCTGGGCTTGTTCACACAGCATGCTTCAAAGCAGCGAGAGGGGGCAAGCCCTGATGCGCAAGCAATTTTAAAGCCCCTGCTTGCTTTGTGTTCGCTAATGCTCCGTTGGCCAAAGCAAGGAGACAGTCAATATCCAATTCAAAGGAAGGAGAAACAGACTCCACCTCTTGATGGGATGAGGTTGTGAGTGTGTGTGTGTGTGTGTGTGTGTGTGTGTGTGTGTGTTTGTGTGCAAAGAAAAATCTATTTTTTGCAATCTGCCCCAAAGGATAATAACAAAACCTACCTCAGTGGGTTCTCATGCGGCTCACACGAGATACCACATAGAAATAAAGCACTCGGCATGATCCTGGCACATAGTTGGCCTCCATGAATGCGAGTTTTCTTCCTCCTTTATCTCCTTCTTGATTAAGAACACATCTTTATGAAAGACACGACGGATCTGTTGACTCTAATTCTATTCTCTTTCAGAGCACTTGGAAATTGAAGCCATGTGGGACTTAACAAGAGATCAAATATGCCTTCGGTGTCCCAGGGCAGCAGCCCTGTCCCCAGAGCCTGGGGCGGCCCCTGTGATGGGGCCTGCCCGGCCTGGTGCTCTGGGCCCTGCTCCTCCCAGCCGGCTGCAGGTCAGTCTTGTTTTCATTACAAATTGCTCATAAGCACACACATCCCCAGATGCCCGCATAAAAGCTGGTATTAAAATTGTGTAATGGTGCTGTGAGCCTTGTTATGATTAAGGCAATGGTAAGCTGTTCCCCAGAGCTTGGGGTTCTAGTGGGGGAAAGCCCAGGGAAGCTGCACATACTCCCCAGTGAGACACCCTCTCCCCACCCCCCGTAAGTCTGGAAGGAGAAAGATACTGTGCTGTGCAAGCTGAGGGTGGATCAGTTATCAAGGGAATAAGAATTTGTGGGGGACAGAGATCTCTGAAGAGGGAGACCCCACGGGACAGAAGAGCAGCATTTGAGATAGTCAAAGGACTCTGTTGATGAGTTTTTCTGAGGCAGCCACCACAGTGCTCGGCAACCCCTGTCGTGGAATACTATGCCTTGCGTTTGGATGGCACTTCACAAGGGACCAGGCTTCCTGCTCTTACTGGGTCCTCTCAGCCCAGTGAGCTTGGCAGGAACCTGAGCCCCATTTTATAGATGTGGACACTGAGGTTTGAAACCCAGTGTTGTCATTCATTTACTAGGAATGCTCTTTCCTCTGTGTTTGGTGGCGCCTCCTGCTCCCTGATCCTGAACCAGCTGTATGCAACGCTGTTAGTGCTGATGAAATGTTAATTAATGACCTCTGGAACGTGCACTCTTCAACAAGCATGACTGTGTATTGTGTGTGTGATTATATATTATATGATAAATTATCCTGGGCGCCTTGCCATTGTAGCATCCAGAGTGCTTACAATGGCTGATGCAAATCTCATAATGAATAATGGGATTGATGGAAAGGAGAAGCTACAAAAACTCAAGGCTGGAGGGCAAAAGAAGTTGCAAGCTAGGAAACAGGCCATTGCTTCTTAGAACACTGAGCAAAATGGAAGAGAAAGCAAGTGATAAGCCTGAGGCCAGCGTTTGGAAGGCCAACATCATAATGATATAATAGTTAACATTTATTAAACCTTTTTCGTATGCCAGGAATTATGCTAAAGGTTTATATGGATTGTTTCCTTTCTGTAGCACCAGCAGCACCCCCATGAAGCATCACCACCTTGTTTTGTGCTCCCATATCCGGTTCTCTTCTTCTAGGCACCAGGTTAAAATTACACTTCCCCACACCCTTGCTGGAGGCAGGGCCATGTGACTAGTTTTGACCAATGATTGGTGAGTGGAAGTGATGTACATGACTTCTGGGCCAAAGCACTTACTAGCCTCCGGGAGGCCCTCCAGAATCCTATTCTAATCGTGGAAGTATGCGGCAGACAGGGAGGACACTTGGCTGAAACAGCCTGGATCATTAAGCCTGGATTGCGTGGGGGGACAACTGCTTTGGGAGGTCCCGAGACCTGGAGCTAAGGAATAGCCTTATTAAGAAATAAACCTTTGAAGTTTTAATCCACTGAAATTTTGGAGTTGTTTGTTACTGCAGCACAACCCAGCATATTCTGCCTAGTGGACATTCATTTTATAGATGAGGAAACTAGGGCTCTGAGAAGCTCAGGAACTTGCCCAGGGCACACAGATCATCAGTGGGAACACCAGCATTTGGACCCAGATATGGCCCCAAAGCCTGAGCTCTTACATACCGTGATATGATTCCACACACTAAAGACATGACCAATGATGAATCCTGAAAGGGCTTTTCAAACTGGAGGTGACCTGTTGACAGCAAGGTCTGTGGGAGCCTGACGTGGCTGAGACGTGGAGGGTGGGCTGGAATAGGGGGATGGAGCACACACCCTACTCCATAGTCAGTCACTACGGTTTGTGCTTGTTCAGCGTCTGCTTCTGGAGGGGCAGCCTTGTCACCCACCATCCCTGGCATTGTCACCACTGATATTTGTATGTCTCTGAGGAGAGGACAGCAAGAGCTGCTTCACCTTGGGAGCTGGAAGAGGCAGGATGGGAAGGGGCTGCTGATGTGGGGGTGGGGGGAGATGCTGCCAGAGAGAGAGGGGTCCGAGAATTTCTCTATCCCACTGCCACGTCAATCACCACAGCCCATGGCCCTGATGGCTTACTCAACGCCATCTTACCCTGACTTTCTCCTGGTGGAGACCTCCTCTGGAGCCCTACCCTACAATGAAGGCCATATACCCAGGGATGGGGTTTGCCATTCTGATGGGGTTTTACTGTCTATCTTAGCCAAACAGTTGTGGTGCTGATTTATAGGAGTATTTCCAAAGCTCACCTGAACAAAGGATCACCTGGGGCCACAGTTCATCATGTCCCCCAACCCCCCAAGATTCTGATGTAGTCATTTTACTGTGGGGCCTTTGGCTCCATGCACTTAACAAGCCCTCCATGGGACCCCTACCTCTGGCAAGGATTGGAAATAGCGACTCATGCAGTGCCCAGTGTGACTGAGCTGTTTGTGGAGTGAGGTTATGGGGTTGCTTTGGTGTCCTGCACGTAGCACAGGGTAATTCTTTTATCCATTTAATTTCTTACATTTCAAAAAAATAATCTTTAGTTTAAAAAAAGAAGTGTCCAGTTTTTGTTTTTGTTTTTCAAAATGAAAACCCCTGGTTTATGATATACCTCAATACCGTGTTTCCCTGAAAATAAGACCTAGCCAGACAATCAGCTCTAACGCGTCTTTTGGAGCAAAAATTAATATAAGACCTGGTCTTATTTTGCTATAATATAGTAAATATATTTTACTATATTTTATTATTTACTATCTTTTATTATTTTACTATAAGACCAGGTCTTATATAATATAATATAATATAATATAATATAATATAATATAATATAATACGGGGTCTTATAATTTTTGCTCCAAAAGATGCATTAGAGCTGATTGTCTGGCTGGGTCTTATTTTTGGGGAAACACGGTATTCCCTTTGAGAACCCTATGTGAGAAAAAAATTCAAGCTATGTGAGAAATAGCTTGAAGTCTCCCTCCCGGGAATATCTGTGATTCTTCTGAGTAATTATGTGTTTTTTTACCTTAGTGACACTGTGACTCTTGGAACTGACAGTATTATCCTCTTTGCTCTGGCACCTGGGAAGCCCACAGCCAAATGTATTGTAGTTCCCCTTAGCAAAGATTTTATGTAGCAACCAGGACGCATCTTATTTTTCTACCCTCATTTCTGAGTCATTTGTCCTAATATTTTTTCCTATCTTATGCACACCTTTATAAGCTTACACAAATCCTACTTGGAATTGGTTGGGATGGATATTAGTAAAGATAATTTTAGGGGAATAATTTCACAGAATCGCCGGCTCAGAGTTTTATCTTCTAGGAAATACAGAAGCTCAGAGAGAGGGAGTAGAGCTTCTTCAAGATATCCTGTGGTACATATTGGGCACATGAATCTCCTGGGGTCTTGGGACAGAGGGAAGCAGGTTGAGACTGAAACCAGGCATCCCAATGCAGGGCAATTTCTGGAACATCGTTCTGTGGGGAGGGCTGTGTGGTGGGTGGGCTGCCGCCTCCAGCATGGCAGAGTTCCCTCTTGCCCCCAGAGAGCTGTGTTAGCACCCAAGACATTCAACAGTTGGGAGTTAATTCCTTTGTGTCTTGATAATTCTTAGTTTTTCAGGTTCTCAATGAAAGTGCAAATATCCCTGGGAAGGGAGCAAGCTTCAGGTGTCTCAGCTAGTTCCAGGGACTCCCCAGAGGACATGGGGAGCAAAGTCCTGGGAAAGTGTGTGAGCCGGGCTGTCCCCATGCTTGAGGGGTCGAGCTGGCAAGCGTATGTGTGTGCCCGGGTGGGAGGAAGCAAAAACTGGCTTTTCCCAAAGGCCCTGAGTCCTACATGGGCCTCCTTCAGCCCAGGACTGTAATACGGAAAGAGGAGAAGAACGATGGAAAAAAGGCCTGCTTGGCAGCTCTGCCAAAGCCTGCCCAGGCAGAGTCCCCTGGTACTTCTGTGTGCCTTTGAGAAAGATGGTGCCACCTGCTCGGTTTTAAACTCTGCCCCACGTCCCCTGTGAGGCAGAGGGAGCCAGAGAGCTCAGAGGAGCTTCTCACCTCTATAGTGTGAGGCTGTACGAGGAGGCCCAGAATGAAAATGCACTGTGGGGAGAAATGTTCAGAGCAAGAGAGCTCAGAAGCGGAGAAACCCCCTAATTACAGTTCCAGGTCTCATTACCTCTCTGGCTTCTTGGCTCAAAGGTCCCATGACTGTAGAGACTCCAGCCTTGTGGCCTTGTGGCCTCAGTGTCCCTGGGGGCACCCGACCCTGCCCCGGCCCTTCATGAGACGCACGTGTGCGTGCGTGTGTCTGAGTGTGAGGGTGAGGCCTGGTGGACACACAGAGGCCCGCCGACGTCTATTACATGGAGAAACATCTGTTTTCTGCAGAACATCCACCGTATCAGATGTTTTACTGCAAGGAACCCATTTTTTTAATAAAATGAAAATGAGACATGGAAATCAAGGTAACCACATTTTAAATGTTTATGGAAGATAAAGGTTTAACCACAAGTCTTTCATCAAATGGAGGACAGTAGAAAAAAGTTTAGGGAATGCCCTTTGGCTGTCCTCGCCTGTATGGTGAAACCTCACAGAGTCTCACCTCATATAGTAGAGGGGCCCTCTGGGCAGCTGGAAATATTTAGCAATGTGTCTAAATGTTGTTGCACAGCAGCCCCACCATTGGGCCTGTCCAGCCACGATTGTTGGGAGAGAAAGATTTGCTTAAATGAAAAGCCCAGACTCAAGTGTGATGGGCGAACGGCACCCCGGGGTATAGAGTACACGGCCTCTGCTGGGAGGATGGGCTCTGAACTGATCCCCGAGCTGGGCCGGTGTGAGCAGATGGAGACAGGAGGGCCCAGCCAACTTGCCCCTTTGTTTCTGGTTTCCTGGGGCCCCCGGGGTGCTGGGTCAGAGCAGGAAGGCCCCTCCATCTCCTCCCTGTGAAAACGGGAGCTTTGGGCCTCTTTCTGAAGTTGTCATCTTAGATGTCCACCTCATAGCCCCTTAGTGAAAATCTCAGTCCCACCGTCATTTCCACTGAACAGTGTCACTGCTAGTGAGTGAAATAAAGCATTTTCTCTGCAGTTACATGGTCATGAGGGTGGAAAATAACCCTATTGCCCATTTCAAGGATTCTTCCTCCCAAGGACTAGTACGTACTCATATTTTAATCTTATTTTTTTTTTTAGCAGAAAGCTATTCCCATGTTACAGATGCAGAGAAAAGGGGGGATCTGACACCTCCGGACACAGTTCTGAGGTTGCGTGGAGCACAAAGCGAAGGGCCGAGTCTCCCAGATGGGGTTCAGAGAGGAAAATGGGGACTCGTGATGGGCTCCCCTCAGGGCGGTCCCCCTCCCCTCCCTTCCTTGAGGTCGTTCCTCTTTGGATCTGAAGTAACTTTTCCATTTTAGAGCAATCCCTCATCTCACAGTCACCATCGCAGGGATTTATCACTCTCACCATCAGCCTTGTGTCCCCCGAAGCACATAAAGTGTAGGATGGAGTGAGGGATCAAGTTGAATTATGTGACTGGCAGTTTACGGTCGGGGCCCCCCGGACATCCGATCCAGTGTCTGAGCTCAGTTACCACAGCTCTGTGCAACGGGCTGATTACACTCTCCTCAAGGGGGTGCGGGTCTTGAGGGCGAGGACACTGAGGATGAGGGAGGGGCCGAGAGGGCTGCGAGGGCCATGTGGCAGCTGACTCTGGGCACCCTTTGGGTCTCCGTGGCCTCATTGCTGTTCAGATCCCTGAACAGTTCCAGTGGGGGTCGTAGTGGTGGGGCTTGTTGGAGGAATGAAGTGAGATGGAGCCCAAGGGGGGCTGCTTTGATGTGCCAGTGAACTAGGTTTAGGGATAAGAGGAAGAAGTACCTTCCTCCCACCAGCTCCAACCCAGGCCACGTTCATCTCGCCGAGTTCGCAGGAACTAAATGTAAAAGGGTTTTCAACGGGGGCAGTGAAACCAGAGGTATTTCTTAGACTCACAAACCTCTTAAGCTATCAAATAAACTGGAGGATTCTGCTTGGCCCCGAGCTCGGTCTTTATTAGAGCTGTCATAGGCCAGCTGCTTGGCAAAGAGTCACCCACAGAACAATGATCTGATTTCTTAGCATATGCTAGTGGAATATTTGCAAAACCCTGACCTGTGCCACTCTGGCCAGGGTCCTTTCCAAGGGTCCTGGGAGGCTGAGACTATGATTCTGGGAACCCCAGGATGCATGAGGCCAATATGGAAATGCTTAAAGAACTCTGAAAGTTTCTAGACCCAGGTGTTAGAACAAACCAGGCCCAAGGTCGGGTCTCAAGAAATGTCTGTTGAATGAATCACTTCGAATAGGAATCAAGAGACCCAGATCTTGGTCCTGGTTCTGTCCTGTTTTGAAATAAAACGTGGAACTTCTGAGCATCAGTTTCCCTTGGGTGAAATGGACTGCAAATACCTGTCCTGGACACCTCTGAGGGCTGCTCTGAGGATCAAATGAGAGAGTGAATATGAAAGTGTGTTATGTCCTGCAGGGTCTGCAAATAGGCGTCCGTACTGCCCTGTTCCTTTTGTGCTCAGAGGTTCCTCTTGATAACCCACCATGACCCATGTTCACACAAAGGCACCCAGCCTTTCTCAGACTGGTTTCTCCTCAAGTCATCCTTCGTGTGAGCCTTTCCACAGCTCTCTCAAGCACGCGCGCGTGTGTGAGGTGTGATCAAACAATACAGTGAATGTCTAAATTAAAAAAAATTGTTACAGCAAAAGAAAAGACACATTGCCATTAATCCCCCTCAAAGTACTCCCCCTCACTTTGAACACACTTATCTCATCACTCTTGCCACTCTCTGAAGCAGTTCTGGAAGTCCTCTTTCGTGAGTGTCTTTAGTGGCGCTGTTGTGGCTGCCTTGATGTCCTGAATCATTTTGACTTTGGGGAAGAGCCAGAAGTCACATGGTACCAAATCCAGTGAATAAGGTGGATGTTTTTATTTGACAGAAATTGCCATATACCAGAAGTGATGTGTGACACGGGGCATTGTCATGAGGGAGGCTGATTCACGGCACACTTTGAAACACACCTTCTCTTAACGGTCGCTCATACCTGACTGACTGCACCAAACAAGTTGAAACTTGTCACACACTGTTACTAAGGTTTGACGCACCATTTCCCATATTGAAGATCCCTGCCTTTCCATTGGATGGCACTCGGCAGCCGCATTCACCGTATTTTGTGATCACAATGGAAAGGCTCCGTGCCACACATCACTTCTGGTATGTGGCAATTTCTGTCAAATAAAAACATTACAGTGTGTCCTCATCCACCTTATTCACCGGATCTGGCACCATGTTACTTCTGGTTCTTCCCCAAAGTCAAAAGACCATGAAAGATAAACGTTTTGAATCAGGACACTGAGGCAGCCACAACAGCACAACTAGACACTCAGGAAAGAGGACTTCAGAACTATTCAGAAAGTGGCAAGAACGATGGGATAAGTGTCTTTGAAGTGAGGGGAAGTATTTTGAGGGGAATTAATGGCAATGTGTCTTTTACTGTAATAATTATTTTTAAATTTAAACATTCACTGTATGTTTTGGTGAGAGAGAGAGAGAGGGAGAGGGAGAGGGAGAGGGAGAGGGAGAGGGAGATGGAGAGGGAGAGGGAGAGGGAGACGGAGAGGGAGAGGGAGAGGGAGAGGGAGACGGAGAGGGAGAGGGAGAGGGAGAGGGAGAGGGAGAGGGAGAGGGAGAGGGAGAGGGAGAGGGAGAGGGAGAGGGAGAGGGAGAGAGGGAGAGAGGGAGAGAGGGAGAGAGAGGGAGAGAGAGGGATGTGGGTAAAGATAGGATCTAGTTTGATTCGGGGAGAGCCCTTCGTTTTCAAGATATTGGTTCCTCTCAACATTTAGACCTCAGGTCTCTAGTGCAGCCCAGACAGCCACATTTGTCTCCACACCACCCTCTGCTGCCAGCCAACTTGAATCAGTTTCAACTTTCCAGGAAGGTGCAGTTCCTCTTCTTTGGTAATAATAAAATAGTGATGACTCCTCTTGTTCTAGAACTTTCTACTTAGAAACCATTTCCCAATAATAAAATTGCTGCCAATGTCATAGTCACAAGGAAGGGTTAAAGTTTATAACATATAAAGAGCTCTTCCAAATCAATGAGAGATAAGTCTCCCAAAGGAAAAGTGAACAAAAGACAAGAATTAGCAGTTTGCAAAAGAAGAAATGCATCAATCTCATTACTTCTCTCTACGGGCCAATTCCACTTAATGGCTGAGGAAATTGAGGCCAGGAGAAGTGAAGTCACCAGTTACACAATTGCTGATCCTGAGCGAGAATGAACCCCGATGAATTTAGAACCCAGAAGGGGTTATTATCATTCTCATTTTATAGACGAAAAGGCTGAAGTTCTGTCCATCTCCATTTTTTTTAAATTGAAACTTTATTTACGTACATATATTTTTTAATTTTATTGGGGAATATTGGGGAACAGTGTCTTTCTCCAGGGCCCATCAACTCCAAGTCATTGTCCTTCAATCTAGTGGAGGGCACAGCTCAGCTCCAAGTCCAGTCGCCATTTTCAATCTTTAGTTGCAGGGGCGCAGCCCACCATCCCATGTGGGAATTGAACCGGCAGCCTTGTTGTTGAGACCTCGCACTCTAACCAGCTGAGCTAACCGGCTCCCCCTGTCCATCTCCATCTGAACCTACACAACTTAAACCTGTGACTGTCTGCTTATGACATCCTCTTAGCCAGCTTGCTCACTAACTGAAGAAGTGGTGGGTATAGGAATCTGAGAACTGGAATTGGGGGTGGGGGAAAGAGAGGGCTGGGGGTGCTTGCACAGACGGAAGTTAAAAATTGTCAAATGTAGATTCTGCCTCTCCCACAGTCGCTCAGCCAGGGAGTGGCCGAGTCAGGCTTCCAACCGGAGCCTCTGAACGCAGAGCTGATGCTCTTGGTGCTGTGCCTTGTGACCCAGCCCTCCATTCGCCCCTGCACCCTGGGATGGGCACGGAGGATACAGTGAAGAGTAAGTCCAGCTGGATTTTTGCAGCCTGCCGAGCTGTGGTGGATACCTAATCTGGGGAGATCCCTGATTCCTTGACTCAGAAATTCGCATGTAAGTGCAGAAACCTAATAGCTAACCAGAGACAAGGGTTCTACTAAACCTAATAAGGTTTAATTGTTTCTATTTGTAATGTGAAATGACCTGGCTGGATTGTGGGGCCTGGGCCAGGACCCCTTCTTTCTTTAATATATGTTTGCTTCCCGCTGCTGAGGGAGTCTTCCTGTCTCTATTATTAATATGATATAGGCCTTTGGTTTCCAGTATCATCTCTTTGGAATTTCTGTCTCAGATCCTGTACAAATGAACATTATCCCCTGGCAGGAATGACGTTTTGGAGTCCTGGCATCAGGCTTGGGGCCTGGGGGTTTCATGCAAATATTGCCAGATCCTGTCAGCCTTGGCCCTGTCCTGGGTCAGCATCTCATCACTGGAAGAATCACCCTCCACCCATCCCCCCACTATTAGGGTCTGTGTTTAAATTTGAAAGCCTTGGGGTGCTCTCGCTGGAAGGGAGGAGGCTACTGGCTCATGAGGACTGTCATTCAGTGACTCTCCCAAGACAGAGGCTGAAGAGCAATTTTTCTGAATATCTCAGGCTAACTAGAAGGGGTTGGGGTGGGGTCACAGCTCACCTCCCAAGCTTTTGATGACGACAAATCTTGACTCTTTAAATGAGACTGCTGTACTTCCCACACTTTCCCAAATCACACCACATGTCGAACAGCATCATTGTTGGACATCACAAGGGAAGTTAGCACTGCTACTTATGGCCGGAGGGAGCTGCTGGTCTAAGGGCTCTGGCTGCCCCAGTGGCTGAGAGGATACGTATCTCAGCCCACCTGTAACCCGTCAGGGCCTGCCGAGGTGCAACAACTGGCTGGGTGGGAAGCTCTGGTAGGAATATGTGGACTGGCCTACACTGTCAGGCTGCCATTCATTTATATTATATTCGCCTCACAAACATTATTGAGCAACTGTCCTGTGCCAAGCACCATGCTCAGTGCTGGGATGGAGGCCGGAGGGGCAAAAGCTGGGACATATGGTCCCTGCCTCATGGAACTGAGAAAGAGAGACGTATAACTAAGTGGTTCTGTCACTGACTAGCTGAGTGACCTTGGGCAAGTCACTTAACCTCTCTGAGTGAACACTTTGTCGGTCAAATGAGAATCAAAAGCATGTACCTTATGGGACTGTTGTGTGGTTGGAAGGAGGTTTATTAAAGAGAATATTTATTAAACAGCTTTGCTCAATGACCAGCTGGTAGGCAGCACTTAGTGAGTGGGGAAGCATTTGATATGTGGTAAAAGGCTGGTGCAGGGCTATTAGGTTATTATTCCCCATCTCTACTCTGTATCATCTGATGATATTTTACAGTGGTTTCCCTGAAAGAGGTCTTTTAAAAGGGTTACATAGAATTATCTGGGAGGAAGTAGGGATGGGAGAGGAGGAGGCGATTGCTACATGTACTGATTGTCCTTTCCTAGTCCTAAAACTTTCTAGGGAAAGTAGACAAGGCTGCCGGCAGCCGGAGGCTACTGGTCCAAAGCCTCTGAGCTAGTGTAGGCTTGGGGAGTCTGTGTTTTTTGCCAAGTTTTCCAGGTGATTTGGAGGCAGAGCAGGTTTGAGAAACACTGGTGTGGGTGACAATTTTGGGGGTGACTTCCTGTCTCCATCCTACAGCCACAGGTCACAAGAGTCTATAACCATAGATCCTCTGCAGGCCATGTGGGAGCTACTAAGTGACCCTAGCCCTGTGCCACAGCTGATTGGATAAGGGATGGGTACCTGACTGAAACCTGGGCTATCAGAATTTCTTACCCGAAAATCTGGAATTCTCTGCTAACCAAGAATAGAATTTGTATTTCTCCTTTGAACAAAAGAAATTATTATTAGATTATTATGCCCCATCTCTTACTCTGCATCACCTGATGGTATTTTACAGTGTTTTCCCCAAAAGGAGAAATACAAATTCAGCACCAGCAAGGAGGCTTTTACCCACTCTGTTGACTGAGTTGGCAGAGAAACAAGGATGAAGTCAGTAGGAGAGGAAGAAACAGTGTCCCCTGGTTTCCCAGTGGCCTTCCATTTTCTGATTTCAGGCCCTTCCTTAGGCCCAACTGCTCTTGCCCTCAGGTTCTGTGAGACCTGCCGTTGCGTATTTAAGCTAGCATGAGGTGGTTTCTGTTTCTTGCAACCAAAACAGTTCTCCTTACTAAAAGAAGGGGAACCTATTTATTTTACTACAAGGGTTTGGAGGATTAGGGGATTAAACCAGGAGTCTGGAATGTATTTAGTTAAAAGTGTTAAATCTCTTATCATCTCACTTAAACTAATTTTTAGCCCAGAGTAGTCTCAGCATTGAACCTGAAGCTTTTACAATCTGCTTCTTATACCTGAGAAACCGAGTGTTCACTCAACTTTACCCAGATGGCAACTTGGAACAATAATGATGATAATATGAGGTGTGGTCAAAAAAATATGGTGAATGTTTAAATTAAGAAAAATTTATTACAGTAAAAGACACATTGCCACTAAGCCCCCTCAAAATACACCCCCTCACTTCAAACACATTTATCCCATTGTTCCTGACACTTTCTGAACAGTTCTGGAAGTCCTCTTTCGTGAGTGTCTTTGTTTTATCCTCCATCATGACAGGGCTCTGTGTCACACACTGCTTCTGTAACAGCAATTTCTGTCAAATAAAAACATTGCAGTGTGTCCTCATCCACCTTATTCATGTGACTTCTGGCTCTTCCCCAAAGTCAAAATGACCATGAAAGGTAAACGTTTTGAATTGATTCAAGACATTGAGGCAGCCATGACAGCACAACTAAAGACACTTATGAAAGAGGACTTTCAGAACTGCTTTGGAAAATGGCAAGAACGATGGGATAAGTGTGTTCGAAGCAAGAGGGAGTATTTTTTTTTTTTTATTAAATTTGTTGGGGTGACAATGGTTAGTAAAATTACATAGGTTTCAAGTGTGCAACTCTGTAATACATCATCTATATTATCCCATTGTGTGCTCACCACCCGGAGTCAGTTCTTCTTCCATCACCATATATTTGACCCCCTTTACCCGTATCTACCACCCCCCAACCCCCTTACCCTCTTACATCTGTGTCTATGAGTTTTTGTTTCTTTATTTGTTTGTTTTGTTCCTTTGTTGCTTTCAGCTTTATATCCCACATATGAGTGGTGAGGAGGAGTATTTTGAGGGGGATTAATGGCAATGTATCTTTTACTGTAATAATTTTTAAAAATTTAACTGTTAATTTTAAAATTAAAATTAAAATTGTATTTTTTTAAAAATGTAGCTGTATTTTTTGATCACACCTCGTATATGCCTTATAGTTCAGCTCGCATTTGTAGGAGACCAGAAATACAATCATTTAATTTGTTTATTCTCTGCATCTGCTGTATTCTGAGCATCATGATATATGCTATTTAAAATTGTCTTTTAGTTCACAGAGGGCTCCCACTAGAAACTTTACAACCAGCACTTGTTCACTGTGTGGATAACAGCACCAAAGAAAATGGGTTTAAATTAAAAGAGAATGTAGCTCCAATTGGCAATGGAGGGAGAAGCAATGGGTGATGGGGTGGGGGGTGGGATTACGTGCCCAGAAATCTTCAAGAACAGAGGTGATATGATCAAGACATATGCTTGTCCGATGGCAGTGGCTAAAGCCTTGACTCTTCATTATGTTTTCCTCAGCCCTGGGCTTTTATGTTTCTAAATGATGAAGTTGTCATGTGAGACCGTGACCCCAGTGCACCCTCTTTAAATGATCAGTTTACACTGCAGTGGCCTAGTTTTGGTTCCTGTAATCACGGAAGCTGTTTCCTCACTCACAAAATGAGGTTGATAACACTACTGATGTATTAGTCAGGTTCTCCAGAGAAACAGAACCAACAGGATCTGTCTATCTATCTATCTATCTATCTATCTATCTATCTATCTATCTATCTATCTAACTATATCTAGAGAGGTTGATTTGTTTTTTAGGAATTGGCTCACATGACTATGGAGGCCCAAGTCTAAAATCTGAAGGATAGGCCTGCAGGCTGGAGACTCAGGGAAGAGTTGCAGTCTGAGCCCAAAGGCAGTCTGCTGGCAGAATTCCTTCTTGCTCAGCGGGGGTCAGTCTTTGGTCTATTCAGGCCTTCAACTGGTTGAACGAGGCCCACCCACATTATGGAGGGTAATCTGCTTTACTCGAAGTCCGCTGACTTAAATATTAATCTCATCAAACAAACAAACAAAAAACCCTTCACAGAAATATCCAGAATAATGTTGGACCAAATGTCTAGGCACCATGCATGGCCTAGCCAAGTTAACACACACAAAATTAACTATCACAGTGTGTCTCCTAGGACAGGCCTGAAGAGTTAATTAGTCAGGAAACGTGAGAAGTGTTTTGTAGATGGCAAACTACTCTGTACCGCTATGAGAAGGGGGAGCTCTGAAGATCCCTCCCCCGACCCCCAAGCCAAAGGGTCCTGGCACATGGAGGGTTAACTGTCTCCACTGCTCTTCCACCTGTTGTCAGAACTGTCACTACCCCATCTCCCCCCACCCTGACCTTCAGGTGAGGAGGGGCTGCAGAGGGGCCTGAAGTTGCCCGACACCTGATACTTCCTTCCTGCCTGGATTAAAGTCATATTGTCAATATCATGTCAGTGTTTACCAAATTAACAAATGGACTTCAAGTTAAACACCCGGCGATTTGTGAGATGGGTTTTTTTTTTGGTTTTTTTTTCAAATGTGACCAGGCTCAGGGGATTACTCACAGGTGATGGGCTCTTTGCCGTTTTGGGACTCCTGGCCTTTAACTTCATGTCACTTTAAATTGCTTTTCATGGAAAACCACCTCCCTGCCATTCCTTTGCCTCCACTGAGAGCCTCCGGGCAGGCATTTCTGTGCACAGCTGGAGTCTTGCCTTGCTGTGGGGGAAACTTCTTTCTTCTGGGCCCAACAGAGACAAATCTCCTGTGCTCAGTGGCTCCAGAATGGAAAATAAAGTGTGTTGAAACACTTCACTCCCCACCAGGAATTTCTACCAATCTAGCTGAGCCGAGCAGGGCCAAGCTGAGTGGAGCAGAGCTTCTAGCCAGTCATTTACGGTCTGCTAATGAGCAACAAAGAAAGCAGAGGTTTCTCCGTAAGGTGGGCATGACATCAGCATCTGATCTGGGCATTCCCTTTTGCGTCTAGACTTGGCATCGTGTCCACAGCCAAACACCCAGGGATGCGACTGCATCTTCTCCTGGCAGTTGGGAGGCCGCCTCCATGGGTTAAGCCTGCTCTGCTTGGAGGATGCGCTGAGTCCACTGCTTCTCAGCGATGGGAGCCGCCTTGACAGACCCCGCGGAGATGGGCACTCAGGCAAGCATGCCTTCGGGAGACAAAGCGATGCATGTCTGTAGCAGGTTTGCATGCTGAGCTTCATTCTGGAGCCCGTTAATTTTTAAATGCTATTTATTTTGGAAAGACGTTAAAAGGAAAGAAAGAAGTGGATTTCAGCACCTTCGCCATGTGTTGTTCTGCAGTGATTTCTGAAAGGCAGGCAGCAAAGCAGCCATTTGAAAAGTGAAAGACTTAGGTCAGTTATTTTTCTTTCCTTGGCTTACTGGACAGCACGAAGCTGGTTTAACTGAATTGACCAGTTGTTTGATGAATCAATCAATCAGCAAATATTTGTTCTGTGAGGCCTGTGAGCGAGGCACTCACTGTTTGATTAAGTTGTTTGATGAAACAGAACACATAGACCTGTCTTCTAGGCCCCTTGTAGACACAATCTAGCTGTGTGCAGCTAATTACTTTACCACCTCTAATTACAGATACACGCTCAAACCGAGCTCTTTTCCTTGAACCTAAAGTTAATCCTGGAAATCTGGTAATGCAATTACTATGCTTGTTTCAACAAGTGAGAGAAGAGGGAGGCGGGAGGGAGAGAGAGAGAATATGAATATGCCCCATTTATGCAGCCCCACATGAGGGCGAGTTACAAAAAGACTTTTATATCCCAAGAAAAACGAAGGTCTGTAATTGAGCATGATTTGGTGTCCAAGAGTTGGCTTTGAAAAGGAGCCGGAACCAACTTTCCTAAGTGGCATTTAATGTACTCCCCATGGGTTTAGCTTTTTCATTAGCTTGGTTTTTAATTGATGTCACAACTCAAAGTCAGGGCCATATTTCAAGAAGGAGGAAAGAATGAAAACACTCAGGAAACACACAAAACAACCAAAAAACTAAACCACAACAGTGAAAAAACATGTCTTTCTTTTAAACATCATCTTAGTATGAGGCAAACTGATCTGTCAGATATGCTTGTCATATCCACATATTTTATAATCCAATATGTTCAGGCAAGAATTTTGGCACGACCTGCCAACAAAACCTGAACTTTTCTTGACACTTTAAAGAGCACGTAATATGTTTGGGGGGGGAGGCTTCAGATTTGGGGGAGGCCTTAACTCTTTCATTCGTCATCTAAGAGTCCTTTGGGGTAAGCGTCACCTAAGAGCAGCTCGGTGTTGACCAGCCTTGAGCTCCACCGGTGGCTGTGGCTACAGCCCCCACCTGTGGCCACTCCCGAGCATGTGAGTCAGGAAAGCTTTAAACCCAACCCTCTCTCAAGGATGATCTCACATGGAATACCATCCAAGTCAGTTCAATTCACCGAACCACAGAGTTGCACGGGACTGTTTTGATGATCTAATCCAGTGGTCCTCAGTCTTGGCTACACACTGGAATCACCTGGAACGCTTCCAAAAGGACAAAGACTGATGCTTGGTCTCACCCACCACTATTCAGAAGCCCTGGAGTAGGTGGCTACTGAGAGCTTTTCTAAGCCTCCATGTGACTCTAATGTGACGCCATGGTTGGGAACCATAGTCCACCTCTCATTTTACAGAGAAGGAAACTGAGGGCTCAAGATGGAGGCGACTGCCCGTGTAAGGGCCAGGACTCGTGTCTAGGCAAATGTCAGCTTGGTTTGCTAGGTGGTTGATGAGCACCTATAGAATGCTTAGGCCTGCCCTGGGCGCAGAGGGGTTACAAGAGGAACGTGAAGCCCGCTCCCGGCCCTCAAGGAGTGTACGGCCTCGGTGGGGCGGCAGAACTAATGGGGGAAGCCGTCAAATGAACATGGTAGGGCAATGTTCAGTTAAGAGCAGAGCTTCATAACATCCAAGGCCAAGTCCAGACTAACGTGTCCTGGAAGAGATGCCAACAACATTGGTTAGAGTAGTAAGTAAGCCTTCGTGGGGTCAGGAAGCCCCAGGCAGAGCTCAGGGCAGGGAGATGTCGCTAGTGAAGGGAGAAGAGGGCACTCTCCAGGGGGGAGAGCTTAGGTGACAACCTGGAGGTTGGAATGAGTGGTGTGTGTGTCATGTGCTTTGCCGGCCTTTGCTGGAGAGAGCCTAGGACCTGAGGGAGCATGTGGGGTATGACGAGTCAGGGCAGAGAGGCTGGGCCACAGCGGATAAGTTAAAGGGTGACTGCCCACACTGGGGGGACATCATTGAAGGTTGAAACTACAAGACAAATGGCATTCAACATGAAGGGGTCTGGTAAGAATCCCGTTCTGATTGGTTGGTGCCCAAGTCAGACCAATAGTTAAATAGTTTGAAGACCTTCCCTGTATCTCATCCTTGGCCACGTGGGGCCAGGTCCTTTGGGAACATTATCTTGAGCCGTGAACTTGAGGGAGTTGTGCTGTTACACGGAGGAGGCAGCTAGAGCTCAGTCCCTCTTCATGGGCATGCAGAGATAAGTGAGAGAAGAGAGGCTTCCAGTCAATGCTACTAAAAGCACCGTGTTCTCAAGTCCTCAGCCCATTGTCCCATTGTCAGGGCCATGAGATTGGTGGGGCCTCTCTTTCCTTGCACACATGTGCATCGTCTCGCGGAGGCTCCCTTACCCCTGTCTTCTCTTCTCCTTCACTTCTTGTGTGGTTGTCTGTTTCCTCTCTTGAATCAGTGGTTCAATCCTGCCTTTACTGTGTTTTGTATAAGAACAGGCCCAGAGGGCAGGGGCCAGCATCCTGGGCCAAGTAGTAGCTTTGGGAAGCAGAAGAGAGGTGGGGTTTCAGTATCAGATGTCCCTTCCTTCAGAGACATTTTGCTCAGAGCCCCTTAGGAGCCCACAGGAAGACAGGCATTCTTCTTGGGTCCACTCTTCAGCTATGCTGCCTCCTTTCCCATCACACATTTGTCACTTGATCCTTATCACCTCCATTTGCTTTCTAGGTGGGTGCAGCTACTAAAAAGCCACTCCCATTCTGCAGAAGTCAATTGTGCTACACTATGTGTGCTTTGGAACGCCCCTGAGGATAATAGTTCTCGTTTCATTGGGTGGCGACCATATGTAAAGAAGATAATCCATATAACATGCTTAAAATAGAGGCTGGCATATAAATATTATTGTATTATCATTGCTCTAAATGAAGAACTTGAGACAGACATGTTCTGTAGACTTTCTGGAAACTGGATACTGGGAACTATTTTGTAACTTGTCATGTTACTTAAGTGGTTCTTAAACTTTTCACCAAAGCATCCTACATATCAAAGAAGACTAGAAACACAAACCTAAGGAATCTAGGGGCTTAGATCGATTCCACAAGAGTTAAATGTCTTGGACTTTCGTGTTATCTTTTAAAAAATGCATGCGGATTTTTCGTTTTATTTCTTGATGGACCCATGTTTGTTCCAGTGTAGAAATAGTGGTTTCCCTCTCAAAGTATTTATAAAATCAGCTTTCCTAAAGCTAAGTGATGCTTATTCATTATATAGTGAGCACATCTAAGGGAGTGTAACTCCCGTTTGAGGGACATGAAGTTAGTACACGGCACATCTTAAACAGCCAGGGACTGTTTCCATGTCGGATGGGACTTTGGCTCTCCTACAGAAAGCAGGAGGGAGAAAGTTACACATAAGCAGCACCCCCTCCCTGGGAAGGAGGCGAGGCCAGCTATGTGAGATGATGATAACTTCATCCCTGAAAGCTGGCAGCTTTTTGTTCTTGGCAGACCCAGAGGCCCCTCTATGTGACTCTCTGGGCTCCAGACTGGGGGCTCTGTTCCCGCCAAGCCCCAGGGGGGCCACAATATGAAAGATGTAGCGTGACTTGGTGCCTCGAGGCAGGCTGTGTGCTGAAACGGAGGCGAGACAGACTGTCAGCGTGGAAACCATGCGGTGACAGCTTCCTTCACCCTCCAGACCTGTCAGCTCATGGGGGAACTGACAGGCCTCGACTAATAAGGTAAACAAAGGCTTTAGAGCATGGAGGAGGAATGCCGGAATTCTTTCTTTAATGTTTCCCTATTCATAACATGTCACAGAGTTAATGCCTGGCCCAGTGGAGGTAGCAGTTCCTGGCTTTTAAGATCTCCCAAGGGTGGTGAGTAGAGAGATTGGAAGTCCAGAGACTGAGCTCAGAGTCAGAGCAGCTCTCTCATCGTTGGGCAAGGCATCTGGCCACTTCCCTGGGAAGTCCATGGCTCCTGAGGTTACATGTTTGAGGATAGAGTCCAGACTCTAGCCTGGTGGTCGAGGCCTGGTCATGGCCATCGTCCAGCTTTGCTTCTCTCTACTCCAGTGCTCTTTACACTCGCTCACCTTTCATATCCCAGAAGTTCAGTTCTAATTCTCCTGGGGAACCTAGACAGGTTCCAGGAAAAGCTGCCTCAGCTTTACCTTCTCTGAAGACTAGCCAGTGTGCACGCTCCCATTTGGCTTTGGATCTAGAAAAGCCACAGCTTTTCTGGATCAAATCCCTTCCTACCTTGAGTGTTTCTGCCTCCTGGACCTCTTTCCTATGCTCCCTCCCACACTCCCCCTTGCAAGGCAGAACCCCTCAGCAGGGCTAGGATGGCAGCAATACAGTATTTCTGTGCCATTACTTAAAAAGACAAATGGCCTGTTAGTTTTTTAGGATGTAATTTAAAAGCCATTTGTCTGGTGGTAATAACTGGAAATGGACTTCCACTGTAGGCCAGTAAGACTTCCTCCAGGAGCGAGAGATCAGCTCATGGGGACCTGACCAGTTGGCTGTGGCTGTTTTCAGACTTACCCACTGTTTCCACTGGAAAGCCCAGAGAGGGGGTGAATGGCAGTTTGAGGAAACTGTGAGCTCACAGAGCGCTTTAGAGAAAGGCAGATACCTTTCTCTGGAACCACACAGTTACTCTTGTTTGTCTTAAACAGCCAAACCTCACCAATCAGAACCCTTGAAATCTGAAAAGGCTGGGCGTCATCTTTGTCCTCTCTTTAAGAATCTGCAGGCAAATTTGAGTTATCTGGCTTTTGTGCACCTCAGAAGTGACATTTCTCAGACAACTGAGGCTTTTTTCTGTCGACAGCAAAGCTTTTATTTTAACCATTCAAGATAGACAGTTTTCAGGAATATATTAGCTGCACCTCTTCTCCAGCAGGATTCTTGCAGAGACATTAAGTGTTCATTGATGAAACAGGGCCATTATTTTGAATGTCACTTTTAAAGGCTTTGTCTTCTCTTTGCTATTCTTTTGTTCATTATATGCTATTTTGCAATTACATCACCCCATCTATCGTGGTATTTAATATACATCTTCTCCTTATTTAGTGGGAAAAAACGATGAGAACATCCCAAATGGTAAAATAAATGATGATGTGTTCACTCAGTGGCTTCCTCTGTGACCTTTGAAAAGGATGTAGAAGGCTATTGATATAGAAATGAGAGTAGCGCAAAGAAGTTTATGCTATATCGCTACGTGATGAAGAAGGCTGCTAAATAGTCTGTACACTAGAATGGTCCCTATGCCTGGGGATCCTGGTGAGCTCTGATTCCAGACTGTTCAGATCTGCAAATAAAGATGCCAGAATACTTACCCTTAGATGAAAGTTCGGTGCATTCAATTAATGCACCGAACCTACCACGTGCCAGATGCTGTTTTAGGAACTTTCACCGTGATCTCTGTTATCATCCTGATGATGACACTGAGGTTATCCTTGTTCAATGGAGGAAGATGCTAAAGCTAAGAGAAGTCGTATAGCTTACTCCAGTTTTCACACAGGGGAAAGACAGTGGAGCTAGGATTTGAATATAGATGTAACCAATTAGCTGTTGCCTCAGTAGCGCTGCATGATGCATAGCAAACAACCGCAAAACCTCAGTGGTGGGCAACAGTAAGTGCACATTGCTTACCCTTCTGGGGCCTGCGGGGAGTTAGCCAGGCACTTCTGTTCTGGGCTGGTCTCACTCACACGTCTGGTGCTTGACTGGCCATCGGCTGATCTAGGCTGGTCTTCTCTGGGGCAACTGAGGTGACTCAGTTCTGCTCCACAGGTCTTTCACCCCTCAGCAGGCTACGCTGGGCATGTTCTCGTGGTAAATGACAAGGTGGAAGAGAACAAGAGGAATCACACAGGACCCTTGAGGCCAGGCAGGGAACTGGCACATGGTCATTTCTATTGGTCAAACCAAGTCACATGATCAAACTCAGAGTCAAGAGGCTCTTTTATGGAAGGAACTGCAAAGTTATGTCGCAAAGGGTAGATACAAGACAGGTGGAAAAGCTCTCAGCCACATACAAGTTGCCCTTTTCAAACAGGTGCTCTGAGATCTTCATTTAGGCATTCATCTCATCTTTTTGAGGTTTTGGTAAAGTATGTGTGCGGTGGGGTGGGGACAGGAAAGTTGTGAGGGGAGCTAAGGAGAGGAAGGAGACAGATAGATATATGTTTAACCAAAATAACAACATTCCATAGTATGTTATTGGCTATATGGAGGGGAAAATTATCCTATCCTTAAATAAATTGGGGAGATGCAGAATAAATCAGACTTAAATTTTATCTACTGCGGTACTTCTCACTGCCTTTAATATTTCAGTGTACATTGTGAAGATATGGGTAGAATATTAAATAGTTCCCAAACTAATTTGATCATGGGATACTTTTTATACAGCCTTCCCATTAACGTTCTCTTAGAAAAACATGTTCTGGGGAACCTGTTTTGGAAACACTGGACTAGATGATTTTTAGCGGATGACATTTCATACCACGTTCTGTTATTCTACACTATTTTGTAACATGGGGATCCACTCTGGGACTATGAAGGGAAGGAGAGAGTTTTTTTTTGTTGTCCTGTTTTGTTTTGTTTTTTTCCATCCCTACACTAAATGGACCCAGACTCATGACTCAGAAAGAAAGACAGAATAACTTTCCACAACACTTCCTTGGCTGTCAGCAGGTAATATGTTACTGCTGTTACTGTTTCTTTGCTGCCAGGCTCTGCCTCTCAGATGCCACGTCTGGGCAAGGGGCTGAGGGACACGCATCTTGGGGTGTGCAGTGCATGAGCTTTGTGAAACTTCTCTGCTCCTCAGATATTCTTTCCTTTTCCCAATGGGTATCACAATAGTTCTGGGTGCTCGAGAGCCCTGCAAGTCTTTCCTTCAGGTAACTGCTATCGCATAAATAAAATTGCAAGCGGAAAGGGAACACAATTTAAAGAGCAGTTATCACACACAGGGAATGCGTGTTTGAATACAATCAACCATGTAGATTCTAAGTAATGGTTCTTCATTTGGTAAGTGGGGCCACAAGATTTCTGCTTGTTACTCTTGAAGGCCCCATATGTACCTGAAAATATCAAAATGACATTAAAAAGAAAGAAATCTGTAACTCAGTGAAAAGTGGTTTAATTTTTCTAACGGGTTTGTTTCATCACTGTCCTGTCTCACCCTCAGCTCACGACCAAGCATTGCTGTCCTGGGCTCTGCTTCTTGCTAGTTCCGGCTCCCCAGGAAGCCCTGTTCCGCCAGGACTAAAAGGCCATGACACCATTTTGTTTCTCCTCTGCTTGCCATCCGAGCAGCTGGAGGAATGGACCCTTGCACCTCGTTCCTGCCCTCCCCCCTTTGGGACTACATCCATTAATCTGACTTGGACCCAGCTACCTGGGAGTGAGTACCAGTCTGCTAGAAGTTTCAGCGAGGAGTGGGATGGGAGCCTGTAACAAACTCTGCACGAGGCAACCACCTCTTACTTCCTTGCAGAGGCTTATTAACAAAAATGATTGTAGCTGACTTGGCAGGGCTCGATGTGACCTCTCGTCTGCTCTTCCAGTGATCCCATGTCTTAGATGGCACCGCGTTTACTGTTCTAGGAGTCACACCCACTACGTGTGTGATAGTGTGTGAACTAATGCTCTTTGGAACTTGTGTTCATTTACAGAACACATTTCTCAGGTGTATATAAGTTATGCATGAGTCTGTGTTGTTAATCATTTGAAATTTAATTTGAACATGACGGTGTTTTTTCTTACTCTTCGATATTCCCTGTCTCTCCCACTCGAGCTTATGAAACACTTCAGAAGCAATCTGGGTCTCCTTTCCTATCAGTGTGGCGTTCCTGACTTTTAGTTTAATTGGTGGGGTGCTTAGGAGCCTAGGTTGGGGTGGGGTATCTTGGCCGAGGTAACTTAATGAGTAGAGCATCTGTGATCAAGCCCCAGGATTCCCTACCCCACAGGCTCTTCCTCTCTCCCCATCCTTTCCCCAGGCTTGGCGGCCTGTCTGCTAAGGAAAAGCTAATTGATAAGGCGGCCAGGTTGTCAACCCTCCCCAGCTCTGCGCTCAGGCTTCTGAGGGACTTTCCCAGAATTCCATTAGGCAAGGGCACAATATTGATTAATGTCCAGTGATTATTTCCCTTTGTCAATTAGAATTCTCAAAAGTGAGAAGGATTTTTTCTTGCTAACAAGAAGGTGTGAGTTGAAGAACTACAGAAGGCAGAACTCTAATTAGTTCTCATCAGGGGTTCCCCCTGTGGGAATTTGGTTCTACACACACACACACACACACACACACACACACACACTCACACACTCCATCCCCGCTCAAGTGTCATGACCTGCGCAAAAGGCAAGTTCAGTTCCCACAGGTGCAGAGAACCCTCTCTCCTAAATGAGGGAGAAGAGAAAAGTGATGAGAGCTGATATCCCTGCTCCCGAAAACAGGAAGCAGCCTGGATAGATTGACCTGATAGGGAGCTATCAGACTGCCGCTCGCCTCACACTGGGACTTTTATCACCGCCAGTCATCAGCACTCTGGCGAGCTCATGAATAATGCATTTCCCAGTGATTTCCTTCCTTATTTGCTAGCTCCAGGCAATATTGATTTTTAAAAAAGTCTAGATAGCTGAGCTGTGTTGTGGTAACATTTATTTAAAATGATTGGGAGACAGAGCACACATATGTTTATCTCGACATACGTGTGTTAGTATCTGTTGTCTGTGGATGATGACATTTGTTTAAGGAGCCACCACGTTTATTCAGCATGTTTTTCCAAATCAAAGTTTGGTTCAGATTGAGGCCCTTGAAACAGCTGTGTGGTGCGGACAGGAAGGTGAGGCAGAGGGCACTGGGAGGGGTTACGGGCAGGGAAACTGAGCCATTGAGTTAGCAGGAAGGTCTCATCTTATTCAGCTGAGCTAGGTTTCTCCCCTCCCCCCTCTCCATCTCATCCCTGGATGCAAAACCCCTCCTGGCTGTGCCAGTCTCCATATCCAAGGAGCAAATCTAAGGAGTGACATGTTGGAAATGCTCCTCCAACGGGACCAAAACAAAACAATGTATGACCAGTGTTGGTGACTATGAGGCTGAGGTTGGAGAGAGAAGCAGTCGAGTGGGGTTGGGGTGTCAGAAGTTCCAGTGGGTGGCTCTGTCCTGCTGCAGCTGCCAGGACCGGCATCCCCACCTGTTGAAGGCTCCTGTTTACTTCTTTTGTGATTCTCAAGAACTGACAGAGAGAAGTACATACCTAGAATTACTGTGTTGATGGCAGGTCTGATGCCCCCGGCCCTGCTCATCCACCCACCACCTCAGGCGAGCCACAGGCACTCTTCCAGTTTGACAGGCTGTCGTGGCCTTTCACTTAATTATATTGTCACACAAGCTTTGAGGGACTCTAAGAAGAGAGCCCTCTTCAGGGAAATTTAATTCTCCTCCTAAACCATTCACTGGCTCCACTCAGCCCTCCCCTCACTGCGCTGGTCTTTCCCTCTGAAAGCTCAAGAGAAAGTTCGGTAAGTGCCAGACTCCTGCTTAGTGTTGAAAGAGGGTCTAACGGGAGGAGGCCGGCAGCTCCTCAGTCATCCTCCCTCACAACTTTCTCTTTTAGGCACTTCAGGGCCATGTCTGCATCCCCTGGGGTGGGCACATGGCAGAGGTGGAGGAGCCACAGTGAGCAAAGTCCTGGAGAGAACTCAAGATGTTGTGGAGGTTCAGAGGAGTGGAGGGCACTGCACAGCTGGCAGGGCAACTTCAGGTGTCTCCTATCTGCTGACTTGACACTCTTACCCGTTAATAATCAGAATCCAAAGTCTCAGCCATATGGCATCCCCTACTCTTTCAAAGGTATTTTCACATATAGTGTATTATGTGAATGGCCCCAAAAAGTCTAGAAGGCTCCCCAAAATCCTTCCTTCAGTTGTCTTACCAAACAGTAGTGTAAGCTCGCTCCTCTTTCCCTCAATCCCAAACTTGTGGAAAAAAGAAGGCCTCATACACACTGCCTCTGCTTCATGACTTTCAATCCTCCTCCCACCTTGACCTGGAGCCGCCTTCTTTAGTCTGACCACTAATGTCCAGGTTAAATCCTAGGGCTCTTTCTGAGTCCTCACTGGCTCTGGTGCACTTTCCCCCTGTTAACCATTTTCCAGTTCCCTCTACCTCCTCCCAGTGAACCCCACCCCCTCACCCTCACCCCCACCACCTCCGAGTACACCCCTACCTTGTTACAAACTGGTAACAGGGTTAACCCAAAGACATGGGTGTCTAACTGTATCATTCCACACATCAGATGCAGACAATATATTGGATCAGGCAACAATGCTAACGGTTCTCTTGAGTCTTTCCATCTGGACAACCACTGACGTGGCCCACATGTAGAGGTGGCCCTAGGTCCCTATGGCTAGTGACCCTAGGAAGTCACCCAGCAGTGGGTCTCACCCACTCCCACTTCTTTGGTCCCCAGGTAGTCGCGGAGGCCTCAGTACTCTGTGTTTTAGACTTCTCATTCCCCCATTTGCTGAGCAGCACAGGGAACTGAGAGTTCACACCCGCTTCTCCTCCCTCCCCCACACCGCGTAGCGTCAAAAGCTTGAAGTTGTAACCCCTTTCAGGCTTGGGTCTTTGCTTCTGCTCACCTAGAAAGAAAGAGGCTGGAAGGGAAGGGCTTGTTTCCTCTGCAGGGCGTGCGTGGAAAGCTGGAGCACGCACCAGACAACTCTCGTTTATTTGAAATTGCTCCATGGTGCAAGGCCCTCTAATCGATCATGGCTCTGCACATGTCAATGGAGAAATGTGAGTTCCGTATTTATAGAGCCAGAAAAATGGGGGCTTGTCCCCCACCTCCCAGGTGTGTATTTATGCACTGATGAATGACCCCAAAGTGGATTTGTTATAGAAAAAGTCCGTGCCAAACTCAGGAACCTTGCATCTGCAAACACAGTCTGACAATTAGGCCTCTGAGCCTGGAGGCCAGCATGCAAGCTCCCCGTAGGTTTTCTGGCTGCAGCTCTCACTTCCTTAAAGCTGGGGTGAACCCAGGAGTTTTAGAATTTGGATGCTGATTGTTTCCACAGCACTGTTCCCTGAGGCTGCTCTTTGTTCTGTTCTGTTTGTTTGTTTGTTTGTTTGTTTGGTTGGTTGGTTGGTTTCAGTGCTAGGGGTGGAGCTTGCAAAATCTTGAAAGCCAATGAAATGCAGTACAGGAGAGCAAAGCTCTTACTCCGGTCTTTTCCCAAGAAGAGCGTTGTGAGGAATAAGGAGTTAATGTTCAAAGACCCTCTGACGTAGTTAGATGGGGGGTTCCTCGCAGACTTGGGGCCTCTAGATTGGATGGGCATTTCCCAGGAGCGCAGCCCTCCCAGCTCCACCTTGGGGAACACTCAGGCCTGTTCCAAGACGTGACCCCTGACTCTGCTGACTCCTGTTCCCTCCCTTTCTCCCCTCCAATCCAGCCTCTGTTTTCCTGCCCTCCAAACAATGGCACCCTTTGTTTTAAAAAGTATGGCGAAATAGGAATCACACTTCCAAAGTAACATTTATAAAAAGGAACAGGAGTGAAATACTAAGACAGGCCAAGTCCAAAGTGGTGTGTCCTGCTTGGGCTCCTGAAGGTCTTTCTCCTTTTGAAGGGCATCCCCGGGCGAGGTCTGAGTGGACTAACATCTGACCGCCCATGCCTTGTGTTTTATGCGCCGAGGGGGAAACAAACAGTGGCTGTGTAAGGGTTAAAAATCAGCTCCCTTGGTCAAGAGCCTCAAGCGACAGTTTCAGTCAGGAAGAAAGACAAGTGTTTGGTTAGTAACTGGATATGGCTGGCTAGAGCTGGGTTTTGGCCTCCCTTCCCGCTGCAGGTTGAGAGTTGGGGATGGCCCAGTTCTTGCAGTTATTTGGAAGTGGAATCGGGGCAGGAGGCCCTGGAAGGCAGGGCCTGGGGGTGCTACCCACCCCTCCCTCATGCAGAAGGAAACGAAGGCCTGGGGTGGGCTGGGGACTAGCATCTGGTGATCTTAGTTAGTGGCATAGCAAAGAGTGGGAAAGTCTCGCTTCCGGTCCCAGTGTCCCTTCTGCAAAGCACTGGATTGTTCTAGAACGTGGCTTTAGATAGATTCGGATGCAGGGCTTCAGCCTCTGCTCAGCTGGGTTATCTCCTATTCATCTGTTTTCCTCTCCAACTAGATCCCTTATCTATGAAATGGTGTTCAAAAATAACTCTTCGGCTGGGTTCTTTTTGTATTCAATGAGATGGTACATATAAACTAGAAACTAACACACGCAAAAAATGTTCGTTCTTGAGCTAACAGGAATTCTCCCAGGCTTGGGACCGTTCAAGCCAATGGAACTGCCTCTTCCCAATCAGTAAGGATGTAAATAAAGCCTCTGAAAACCAAGTCTCCCCGGTGAAGTCCTACGCACTCTCAGCCCCTTAATGGAGGAACCCTATGTCAAAGGGAAAGGCAAACGGGATGGGGAGAATAAAAGAGCCTTTGCTGAGCCAGGGGGAACTCACCCCCGAGAAGTGCCGAGTTAACGATGCCCAAAGCAGGCCTGTGAAGTTAGAGAGGCCTGGAGATTAGAAGACCAGGAGGAAATAATGCTTTTCTTGTCTGGGCTGCGGTGGCAGAACAGAGCAACAGCTGGCGGGCATATGCAGCCTGTTAGGGGCACGCTCCCATCAGACAGAAGGAAATCCTGCCCAGTGCTGGCAGGGCTGCAGCAGCCACTGGGGAGCAGGCGGTCTGGGGGTCTCGGGGAATCAGAGCCGTTGCTGCCAAGGCTCCAAGCCCTGTGTCTCCCCCACAGCTGCCGGAGCAGGGGCCTCCCCCCACAGCTGTTGGCCCCTAAGGCCCTTCCCCTTCCCAGGAGGTGTCGGATCCAGCGATGCTATCGACAGAAACCCCGAGGAAGCCTGGCGTTTATTTTGTACCGACTTCAAAACGCCTATGAATCCCCCCTCCTCCTCGGGCTGTGCCCGGATGGCAACTCTGGCCCATTCCACAGCCTGGAATCCTTCTCCTCAGCCAGCTAGACAGTGAGTGGCCTTCTTCCTCCTCCTCCAACCTTTCCTTGGTTTTCCTTTACCAGCCAAGGGTCAAAGTCCTGAGACAGGGGCCAGGGCCGCTTGCCATCCCCTCGTGGACCCTCAGCCTCTGAGCCGTTGGCCCATGTGACAAGATGCCCAGCATTAGCGTCTGTTAATTAATCGGAAAACCGGCTCCCTGTTGGCCCGTAGCTTTTTACAAACCTGAATTAAACGAAGTGTTTATGTGACAGATATGTGGGAGGGATTTCAGATATAATCACCATCAATCTGGCTGCAGCCAAAATAAATTCTGTGAAAAGTAAAACAAACTATTGCACAGACAAAGTAGGCCTTAGGGGTCTCCAGCAATAATCTGTGTTTTCTTATTTAGCCACGTCTAATATTTCTGCTCTCCTCAGTATAGATAGGATCTCTGCACACAGGGTACTCTTGCTGCAGCTGACAGGGGTGGACACACGCTCCCTCCTGCTGAGTGGAGGGAGAGGGGAAGGGATGTTGCATATTTACATTTAAATTCTTAGTTCAAATAAACCAGCTCTGGAGGGGCACAGGGTGGGGTGGGGGATGGGAGATGGGGGTTGGAAGGAGGAGCCCAGCTGTAAGGTCTCCTCTCCTCCGACCTGCCTGGGTTCAGGCTGCAGTCAGGGCAGGGAGTAGAAAATCAGAGAATGTGGATCCTTCCAGAAGGGCTGCGTTAGGAGGCCCTCCGTGTGTGCGTGAGGTGTGCAGGCTTTCCGTGGGCTCTCTTCTTCAGGTCTTTTAGCACTCTCTTGGGGAAAGAGAGTAAAGAAATTGAGGCTCGGAGGTAGTAATAACTTGCCCAGCTCTAAAGCAGTGTTGTGAGGTTTTGACCCTGACTCTGAAATCCCTGTTCAGTCGCTCTTCACTCTGCTTTGCTAAATAAAGAGGAACCTGGTTTTGCTGTTGTCTCTAGGCAGATGCCTTTGGGCCCCTGGTTCAGCCTTACCTAGGTGCCCTGCCTGCATCCCTCCCTCTCTCCCAGCTGGGGCTACTCTGTGCCCCCGCCCCCATTGGGCTTCTTCTCCAGACCAGGCCTGGGTGAGGGAGGGAGGAGATGCTGAGGGTCTCCAGACTAGCAGCTGTCTGTCCTGCACATCTGAGGTCCCCCTGAGCTCCAGCTCCTTTCCCTCGTGGGTCCAGCCTGGTTCACCAGCCTAGTAGCCCAGCAGCCCCCCAACAGCAAAGACTCCAGCTTACTCCATACAGATATCCAGGCACTTGAAGCTATCTCTCCCGTTCACCTGTACCTGGGCTTGGCAGACTTGCTGAGATTACACAACTCTGGGGAAACCCCTTCCTCCCGCGATCCTCCCGCGATCCCTGCCCCACTGCTTGGCACTTGCCTGGGCCTGGGGCTAGACCTCAATATCTGGAATGGCCATGTGTAGCTGTTCTGTACTGATTCTGAGAGCCCCTCTGGAAATCGACCATGAGGGATGTTTTTCCTGTTTTTGTTTTTTTTCCATCTGCTCCTCTATTCCTCTTTGCAAGAACCCTGTCTAGGGTCAAAAGGCCCATGCTCAGTGGGAGAAGATACTAGATCTGTGGTTCAGGCCACAGCTACTCCTCCCTTCAACAAAAGTCACAGGACAGAGTCCCTGCTCTCCAGCCACCCTGCAGCACCAGGAACAGCTGATTATATCACAGTTAAGCTTATGTACACTTGGGGAGACCAGAAAGAAAGTCTCTGTATGAAATAAACGTGTGTTTGGGACTTTGCAAGCCTATTCATTCATTTATTCATTAATATTTATGGAGCATGTGCTGTGTGCCAGGCACTGTTTTAGGCCCTTGGGATGCATCATGAATTAAAACTCCAGTCCCTGCCCTCCTGGAGTTTATAGTCTCCTAGGTATAGGCAGATGATAAATAGTGGTCATAAACAATAAGAAAAGTGTACAGTGTGATAGAAAGCAAAAAAAATGTCAATGAATAAAACAGATCAAGGTAAGAGAGCCTGGAAGTACTGGAGGATGAGTTACATGTTCAAATCCGGGGTTAGGGGCAGACCTGATAGAAAAAGCGCTGTTTGAACATAGACTTGAGGGACGCGAGGATGCTAGCCAAGAGGGTGTCTGGGGAAGGGTGTTCCAGGCAGAAGGAGCAACTAGTGCAAAGGCCCTGAGGCACAACTATGTCTGGCATGTTGAAGGAACAGCGAGGAGTCCAGCGTGACCTGAGTGACGTGAGCAATGGGAGAAGGGGAAGGATGTGAGATGAGAAAGATAACAGGGACCAGACCAGGTAGGGCCTTGCAGACTCCGTAAGGACGTAACCTTTTTTCTGTCCCTACTCAAGTAACTTCATAAAGGCAGTCTCTCTCAGTAGTCATGATAGAGGGTAAGAAATTTCACAAATATTTCTTGAAGTTGTGTGCCGAATCCTGAGGCATATATTGATGAGTAAGGCAGTCTCTACCTTCAAGAAGTTCAAGTCCCAAGGATTGTGTGGCCGCATGTTGCGGAGGAAAGAGCCCTGGACTAGGGCTTAGGAGACCTGGGTTCTAGTTCTGCCTTTCTATTTAAATCTGACCCTTTGCTAAACCTCAGCTTCCTGTCCCTGAAGATAATTATCTATGCCCTGGACACCTCCTTCGTGCTAAAGTGATCAAATGAATTAAGGAATATAAAGACTCTTTGAAACCTCAAGAGCCCTATATAAACAGGAAAGGATTAAGGAATCCAGTTAACATGGCCACGGCCCTATGTGCTTGTCCTGGGGCCCAGTGCGCTCAGGCTGTGTCGTAGTATTTGCAATGTCCACTGTTCTCTCCGTGACCTCATTGGCACTCAATTCGCTTGGTGAGAACCACCACTGCCATTCATTCAAGTTGATGCAAACCTCCAGCATGTAAAATACATCCAAGGGTGTCTGCTTTGCAAAGGAAATTGACCCATTCCTTCTCTATTTCATGCTTCCCGGATCAGATAAAGCCGCATTGGGTGCTAACTTTTAAGTCAAGTATGCACTACTCCAACCAACAATAACAAAAACAGGCCCACAGGTTGCCAAGCACGGTGAGCTTTTAAAATGCATTCAGACAGTGTGAGGATATTAATAGGGAGACACATATCTCATTTCAGGCTACAAAGCAGATCCCACAGTGGGACATGGAAATGCTGGGTGCTTGAAGGTTAGCTTAAGCTGGAGAGAGGAACTCAGCTGGAATACAGACACGCCTGAGGCTGTGTCCCAGATGCTGCGCTTCCAGCTCTCAGGGCACAGTCTGTCAACTCACCTCTGTTTTGAGTGGAACTGGACACTTGGTGATGGCCAAAAACAGCAGTTGAGTAAAAGAATGAAGCTCCACGAAGATGGTGAGGGAGGCAGTGAAAGATATAACTGGACAGGCCCTTTGGAAATCATGTTCGCTCTGCCTTTATTTTGCAGGTGAGGAGGCCAAGATGGGCAAGTCACACTCTGACTGCAATAATGACAGGACTCTAATGCCATTTTCACTGTGGGTGCTTTTGCCTTCTCTGGAGGCTCAGCAGTCTAAATGTCCTTAGCTTTCCTTTTTGTGTGACAGGGGCCTTCTGGACCCAGGACTAGCTGAGTGGATACTTGGAGATTTGGGGGCCCAGTGATGGGGATGGACTATGTTGGTCACCTTGGAAAGGGCACTGGATAAGGATTCCAATGACCTGGTCTGAGGCCTGGCTCTGGACTTATGTGCAGGGTGACATTTACCTCTCTGTTTTCTCAAATGCAGAACATGAAGCATAGCTAGGAGAATGTGTGTTGAAGGACTCAGAAAACTGAAACTGTGCATGTAGATTTTTATGACCATTATTTTCATCTCTCTTTTCCAGATTCCGACATGTCATCTGGAGGACATGGTTCTGAATTAGCGGTGAGTCTCTGAACAGGGCATGAGGGGAAGCTGGATGTCCCCAAATGGACTCCTGGCCTTCATGGTCACCGTACGCAGGGCTCCTCACCGTCAGTATCCACTCTCCAATCCCCGCCTCCCTCCCACACCCCAGCCGTACTAGCCTCATCAGTACTTAAGTTTGTCCTCAGCTTTGCAGTTGTCTCTCCTCCACCCGGGGAATTCGTCTGATCCTTTCAAATGAATACATCACTACTTCAATAGGACCGTTGCCAAGTCCCCCAGGCAGATTAGTTGCTATCTTCTCACGTCATAGGGAAGAGAATGAACTCTAGAGCCAAACCTTGTGTGTTTAAATCCCAGTTCTGTCACCTGCTAGGGGCTTGCCGTGCACACAGAAGTTAGCCTTTCCGTGTCACAGCTTCCTCGTTTATAAAATGGGGATAATAAACGAATCTGGATCATAGGGTTATTCTGAGAAGTAAATTCATGTAAGTTAAAGCATTTAAAACAATGCCAGGTTCATGGTAAATGTGACATAAATATTTTCTATTATTATTAATATCATTGGGGTACTTAATATATCATGTGTAATATAGTGGATTACGTATCTGCCTCTCTTACTTAGGCTGTTAGAGCCAGAGCAGTGCCCTCTTTTTCTGTTTTCTCAGTGTATAACACCACGTCAAGAACATATTAAGTGCTCAATAAACACTTGTTGGATAAATGATTGGGCACGGTCCGTGTGGCTCTGTCTATGACATCATATATTTTTTTCCAGTAAATTTCAAAGGACTAGCAGTCTTTCAACTATGTATCTGTGGCCTTCGTATGAATTATCTTGTGGTTTTAAAAATACCCCAATTCTCATTTTTGTTTAAATAACAAAAGAAAGTTGTCTTGGAATTATAACCCGCAGAACTACAGTGTGAAATCAAGTGAAACTCATTTGGTGATAAATCTTTCCACTTAGAATTATGGTCCTAGCCGCACTATTCTTGACATGGTTTCAAGAACAGAGTCCAGGGTTGGGTTATTTGAAGAGCAATTAAAATAAAAGAAGATCCCCCTCCAAAGTGTTCGGGATCATATGGATGGTGTGAGGGGTAGAAAAGCCTCCAGAAGGAACCAGACAAGTTAAGGATATGCAGTACGATGGGGATGTCAGAGTAGGGTTGGGGTGGTCATTTCCTCGAAGAAATGGATTTTAAGCCACTGGTTCTAATTCCTGCTCTTCATTTTTTTGCTATGCTCAATATCCTGAAACTGATACCCAAGAGACTATCTGCCAAATTGGGTTTAGGGAGAGAGTACTGTGGGGTTAACAGCTATCTTCCTATTGTGTTCTTAATTTTCTCTGTGCAATTGTAGTCTTAGATACAACACAACAGTCCCTCCGAGGGATTGGAGGGTTAAAGTTCAAGTACATGATCTCTTTCTGATAGTGAAGACCATAATCTAATAAATGACCGTATTTGACAATATTTAGATAGTAGCTGAGGCAGTAATGTAAATATGTGTCTCTGAATATAACATGCATGTACTAGTGGTTACATTAATAGTTAAACAATTCAAATGAGGGATGAAAAATCAGGAGTATTGACACCCTCTCTTCACCTATTATGTAATACGATTTTTCGGGCCAGTAGACACACAACAGGATCCGTTGGGTGAGCCAAGTAAGGGATATGATAAATTGTTTGGGAGGACGACCCCAACAATTCCTCCCTGCCCCAGATGCACATGTGCCTCCCATCAAGAGGTGGAGGCTATTTCTCCTCCCCTTGAACCTGGGCCGGCCTTGGGATTTGCTTTGGCTAAGAGAATTCTACAGAAACAATGCTGTGCCGGTTCTGAGCCTTGTAAGAGGCCTGACAGCTTCCATTTTCACTATCTGAAAGCTCTTGGGGCGGCGGGGGTGGGGGGTGGGGGGTGGAAGCAGGAGAGGGTGGGGGTAGTCAACCCTCCACCATTCTGCCTCTCCATCCTGGATACCTGGCATGGAGGTGAGCAGCTATCTTGGTTCCTCCAGTCCCAGTAAAGATCCACCCCTCCACACTGCTTGGAAAAGAGATAAGCCATCCTCTGAAAACCCTGTCCAAATAACACCATCATGAGCATATGTTATAGCTGTTGTTTTGAGCCACTTCTATTTGGAAGGTTTTGTGACACAGCAATGTATACCCGAAACAAAGGATAGCACCAGTGTACATCAGTGTCTGACATCCTGTGTGATCTCTTCTTCGGATTAGGACAGGCTGGGAAAAAACTCGAGTGCTTCTCTCTCCCCATTGCTCATGGCAGACACTGTTGGCTGATACAACTTTCTTTCCCATTCAGTCAAGGTTTTCCTTTAAACCTTACCACAGGGCTCTGGACAGCAACTACTAAGCCATGGATGTAGGTCTTTGAACTGAAACTATTTGCCATTCTAGGATTAGTCATCATGTTTCTATCAATAAAAGAAAAGGGGAGAGGTGTATCCTCATAATTCATCAGCACCTCCCAGATTCATGGAATATTAAAAATGAGAGAACTTTCGAGATCGTCTACCATAGTGGTTCTGAACCCTGGCTGCAGATTAAAATTACCTGGACTGTTTTAAAAATCGATGTCTGGGCCTCACCCCCAGAGGTTCAGATTCAATCGGGCCTCAGTATTTCAAAATATGCGTATTCCTTAGTCATGAAGAAATTTGACTTCACAACTTGGGGCCTGAAGGGATGGATCACAGCTGGCTGAGCCCTGTTGAAGGTTGTTGGGATATCAGGGGCGGGCAGATAGTCCAAGGACTCTGAGCCCTAGAAAGTGGGCTCAGAGGTTCCCCAAGGGAACTCAGAAGGGTTCATGTAAGGGAAAAGGAGGTTAGGGCAGGTACTCAGGCACTCAGCCAGCTCCTAAGTCGGAAGATAGACGTCCCTTCCTTTCTGTCAGAAAAAGCTAATCTGTGAAGGCAGCTTTTGATATATGGCTCCAGATGTGAGTGGAAGGTACAGTCCATGCTTTGAGGTTTTTCCTGTGGAGAATTTCGTAAACCTCAGAACTGCCTGTCAAAAAGAACTGAGACGAAGTACGAAGCACACGAGAGATGTGTTTGACACAAAGGGTCAGAAAAGTTCAAGGTGCCTTCTTTCTCTCTTGGCAATTTTGGCAGGAATGCTAAAACACAACAAGGGGATTGGAAGCCTATGACAGTTGCATTTGAAGGCTTCATTTTTTGGTAAATTATGACATGCTGTCAGGTATATGAGTTGGTAGCTTTGATGTAAACATATAAAACAATCTCACCTCTTTACTGAAGTCTGAAGAGATGTTCTGCATGTAAATCAAACCATGAGTGAGATAAAATTGCTTTTGATCACTTCACATGAAAGGTGTTAGGAATTTTCAAGCCGTTACCATAATTAAAGTGCTGAGGAAATGGAAAAAAAAAAATCTTACTTGAATGTCTCTCCTTCCACTCATTCTTAAAATACTATTTCTGGAGAAAGGTACATTCACCCACTTTAACTTTGTAGTTTGAAGAAAAGTTACAGCTTTTAGGGACAGCAGGAAAATTGTCTTGCACTTGAAAACACTACATGAGTGATATCGGAATTTGCCAAAGAGGAACCAAGTTTCTCCTCACAGCCTCAGCCAAAAGGAATAACTTCTCAAGAGCTCATTTTTGTCAGTCAAGGGGTTGCCTGGAGTTCTTTCCTTCCTTTCCTGGGCCTGCTTCTTAATCTCCCATCTGTAGGGTCACAGTAGGGAATAATCTTTGCCTGACTTGTTCTTTCTACAGGTCTTATTAAAATCACTTTTTATATTTGCTTTATATGCCAATCACAGTTTTTATTCCGTAATCATAGGCTAAAAATGGGAGCGGCATCGTTACTCACGGGAATACCCCAACCGGCTCACTCAGAGTGGCTGCCTCCTTGGTCATCCTGGCTCCGTCCCCCCTGCTCCGATTCATCCCATACTGTCTCAGGTTGAATAGTCAGAAGCTTGACTGCATTGGCCACTGCTCCACTCAGAAATTTTAAGGGATTTCCTTTTGCTTACAGAATCAAGCTCAAACCCCTTAGCCTGGTCTTCAAGATTCTATATAATTAATCCAGTTTTATCTCTGACACTCACCTCACTTGAAACCTTGGCTCCAACTTGGCTGCTTTACTTGCTCCTGTTCCCATTTCAAGCACCTTAACTTCCATCCTGCCAGAAATGCCCTCTTCCCTCTGATATAATTCCTGCAAGGTCCAGCTCACTTTTACCTCCTCTGGGAAGCTTTCCCAAGTTACTCTATCCAACTCCCTTGAGCTTTAGTGGAAATTGTTTCATATTTAGCACACACACACACACACACACACACACACACACACACTTACATGTGTCTCTTATTTTCCTTTCTAGATGGTAAGATTGTAATCAATAAATATTTATTGTGCATCAACCATGTGTGAGAACCTGAGCTCCATGCAGGAATGCTGCAGTGAATAAGTCAGATGAGGTCCCTGCCCTACAGAGCTTACAATCCAGTGAGGAACAATAAACATTCAGTGTGACAAGTGTAATTTGGGGAACAGTACTGGATGCCATGGGAGAACATAAGAAGACCACTTTGAGGTCACTGTCAGACTTTGATCTTCCCCTGTAAGACCAACAATAGGGAACTTTCATTTTCTCATGTAACATGCAATCCAGAGGTAGGTGATTCCAGGGTTGATTAATTTAATAGTTTAATCATGTCAGAGCTGCAGGTCGTGTCTCCAGGGTTCCCTCAGTTTTCACTTTATGGTCACAAGATGGCTTCCACAGCTTCAAAGAGCACACATATCCTCACATGGCAGAAAGGTAGAACAGGTAGAAGGGTTGTGGCCTCTTCCACGTACCTCCTTTTTATCATGTGGGAAAATATTTCTCAGAATCCTCCCTGCAGTCTTCAGTCTAATATCATAGGTGTGGACTGGATCACATACCTACTTTTAAACCAATCACTGACAAAGGGGAATCAGATTTCCGTGATTAGCTTAAACCAAATATGACTCATCTTCTGAAACTGGAGACAGGCCCTATCTTCCCTAAAGGCATTGTCACCCAATACTTGAATAACATTGGAGTTTTTTAGCAAGGAAGAAAGAAAAGATTACTGTTGGGGCAACAACCAACATTGTCTGCCACAAAGAATCTCCTAAATATAATAACTCAAACCCCTATACATACTAAAGGCCTAACAGATAGAAAGGCATGCTCATATCCAGGCATAAAAACTATTTGCATCAATTTTCACTATTACATCCAAGATGTGTGGCTTTCAACAAAAAAATTATGAAATATACAAAAAGGCAAGTTAAAAAAAAGAACATACTTTCAAGAGACAAAGCAATCAATATAATCAGACTCAGATATAACAGATGTTGGAATGATCAGAGAATTTTAAATAACTATGGTTTACATGTTAAAGGTTCTAATGGAAAAGAATGTACAGTGCACAGTAGCAGATGGGTAATTTCAGTAGAGAGATGGAAATGATAAGAAAAAAATCAAATGAAAAATGCTAGAAATGAAAGACACAGTAACATAGACAAAGAATGCTTTTATTGGGCTCCTTAGTAAACCTGATACAGCCAAGTAAAGAATCATTGAACATGAAGATGTATCTTCAGGAAATTACCCAAACTACAGTGTGCACATGTATGCTGCATGCATGCATGCGTGCACACACACACACACACACACACACATACACATACACAAAAGAAAAAAAACAGAACAGAGCATACAAAATCTGTGGGATGACATAAAATAGTCTAATATACATGTCAATTACAATTCCAGAAAGAGGGAAAGGCAGAAAAAATATTTAAAGAAGTAGTGACAGAATTTTCCAGAGTTAATCATAAACACTACCCATGGATCTAAAAAGCTTAGAGCACACCAAGCAGAATAAATACAAAAGCAAAGCAAAACAAAATAACTTAGGCTTATCATATCCAAACTCTTGAAAGCCAAGAATAAAGAGAAAAGCTCAAAGAAAGCAAAGAAGGAGGAAAAAAGATATTATATACAGACGAAGAAAGATTTTTGAAATTACAGCAGGATTCTTATTAGAAACTATGTAATCCAGAAGATGATGGAGTGACATCTTTAAAGTGCTATCAGTGGATAGGGGGGACTGCATCAGCCAGAATTTTATACCCAGTAAAAATATCTTTCAAAAGTGGAGTTAAAAATAAGACTTCCATAGACAAACAAAAGTATTGTTGACCACAAATAAAAAATGGGAATGGTATCCCACTATGGTTTAATCTATTACTAATGAGCAGTGAAGCTGATCATTTATTTTTATGTTTAGTACTGACTTGTAGTTTGTCTTATTTAAATTGCTCATTTCTATCTTTCACTAATTTATTTATTGGGCTTTTTCTTTTCAGGGTTTTAAATATTTTGAATACCAATCCTTTGTTATACAGCAGGTTCTCTAATAATGTCATTTCATTCAATGTTGTTCCATTATAACATTGATGAGATACCTTAGGAACTTAACTCTTGTTTATATTAATTAGCCCATGATAAAATTGGTTTTGTTATATGTTGTTTGACTTCAAATTGCAGAACCAATTGACGGCAGTAAGTGATGACTTACTTTATATGTAGCAAATATATTTTCATTGTCTGTTACTTTTAGTATGTTTATGGTGACTTCTGTTGATAGAATTTTATAATTTGACAAAATTAAATTTATTCACTTTTCCCTCTATAGTTTTTGCGTGAGCTTTCCCATCACATCCCCTAAGATTTTCTTCTAAGGTTTATTGTTTTGTATATGTTTAGGTCTTTAATCCTTCTGGAGCTTATATTTTGAATAGTTAAAAGTAGTGAAGTAAATTACTTTTTCCCAAATGGTCAGTAAATTGCCCCAATGTTATGCTTTGAATAGTCATTCATTCTATCCTTTCTCTATTGATTTGAAATGACACATTTATCAGATAATACATTCCCATATATTCATGGCTTAGTTACTAGATTCCCTTTTGTCCTATTGAGCTATTTTGTACTGATTTCACAATATTTTATTTTCCATAGCTTTGTATTATGTTTTGATATTGTGATAGGCAATGGCCAAGCTTGTCCTGCTCAGCTCCTAGCTGACATCATGCCTGAAATCTTGAAAAAAGGAGTCTAGAAGAGAGAACATGCTCTTCCACATTTCTGAAGTAGTTCAGCAGAGAATGGGCCTTAGGATGAGTAGTGATAATAACCAGGCATCACACATGGCCTGACGTATTGTCTTAGGGCAACCAGACATATTTGATGCCTAGTTATTGTCATTTCCTCTGTGTTTAATGTAGCATTATAGCATTTAGTGTGGCATTGTAGCAATATAGCAAGAACCTGAGCCTGATAACAGATCTGGATAATGTGGCTTACCAAAAGCGGTTTTGTAAAAACCACTCTGGGGTGTTGAGGTGTTGTGGCTGGGGACCTGTGGGCTCCAGAAGACACTGTTCAGGACTTACCGTCACCTGCCTGTTTCCCCTGGCAGGCTGACCATCGCCAGCCCTCAGGCCTGTCTCTCATGGTGGAATTAAGGTAACCCCAAGAAGCTGTGCTTCCTAAGCTCTCCTGCTTGAGGCAGTCTTTTATCCTTCAAAGTCATTGCAATGATATGTACTCTGTATCCTCTCTATGTGCCTGAGTGTTTCTTCTTACTTGTCTTCAAGCCCAGCCTCTATTGGACTACTTCAGAAATTTCAAACAGCATGCACTCTCTTTCAGAACTTCTTTCTCAAAATTGCCTTGCATATTTTTTCACATTTTCTCTTCTAGAAGAATTTTAGAATCAGTATGTATGTTCTGTGAAAAATCCCACTGGGAATTTGATTGTGATTTCCCTGAATTTATAGAATAATTTGTGGAGGAATGAGCATCTTTACTATGCCAAGTCTGTCCAACCAGATACATGAACATTTTCTCCATTTATTTGGGTTTTCTTTTATGTCCTTTCGTAAAATTTTTATCATTTTTCTTCATGTATATCTTGCAGATTTTCAGTTTATTTTTAGATATTTTGCAGTTTTGTGTCTTTTGTGAATAGGATCCTTTTTCATAACATTTTGTAGTAGTTATTGTAGAATAGAGGCAAGCTATTGTTTTCATATGTTAATATTATGCTTGGCCTCCTGACTGAACTCTGTGAAGTCTGGTAATTTACTTCAGATTCTCTTAGATTTTCTCAATACACAATTATGTTGTCTGCAAATACTGACAGTTTTGTTTCTTCCTTTCAAATTTTTATGTCATTTGTTGTCCTTGTCATTTAATTGGCTGGGACATCCAGGTTAATGTGAAATAGTTGTGGGCATCCTTCTCTTATTCCTGATATCAGCAGGAATAATTCTCTTATTTCATCATTAGCAAGGATATTTGTTCTAGGTTTCTGGTTGGCATTCTTTATCAAGAAAAGAAATTTTTTGTCTACTTCCAACTTGCTAAGAGTTTCTTGGAAATGAGTGTTAAATTTCATGCAATATTTTTTTTCTGCTTCTATTGAGATAATTACAGAACTGTTCTCTCCTAGTCTATTAATTTAACAGTATTTTGAAATGTTGAACCAACATTGCATTTCAGGGATTAAACGCTGTATGATTTTTCCTAATTGTGGTAATAATGCTTTTAGTTTGCTTATAAATGCTTAAATAGGACAGGCAGTCTTTGGTTTGACTGAAAACTGACAGTTTCAAAGGTCTCCCATGACTCCACTGTTTCGTCATTTTGTCTGTATTTTGTCTCTAGTGAGTGAGTTCATGGTCATCTTCTTCAAAGGTTTTATTGCAGATGATTTAGGAGAAACTAAGGATGTTTGGGACAAATCCTTAAGCTTTAAAAGTTGGCATCATAGAGGACAACCAGGGCATACCAACTGATTGGTGTCTGTCAGAAACACAATCCTGCATTTGCGGTGGGCTGAGGGGTTGGTAAAGGGATCGCTTGTGACCCGCGATAGCGTTGTGTGTAGTTTATCTTCGTGGAAGGAAAAATGGAAAAGTACAAATGATTACATAAGAGTGGAGAGGATATACCTCCTTGGAGTCAGTCAATCCAAAATCCAGGACACAAACAGAAGGCTAATGTTCTTTGGGTTTCCATGACAACCGGAGGTGGATGCATCATGCTGTTAATGACACTTAATGCTTCAGGGACTGTGACTTAAAAGGGCCCCTTCCAAGGAAGGCCTTGCTCCTAATTTTGTATTTGTAGCTGCATTCTTTCCTCAAAGAGAGACCCCAAGTTCTATAAGCCTTCGATCCCACAAAACCTGACTTCATCCCTAATTACAACCCCAGGCATGGCTTTGCATACCAGCCACAAAGCCTGGACCCAGTGTTCTGAAAGCCCTTTCTGGCAACTCTGATAATTCTCTCAGTGTAGCAATTAGAGTGGGTGGCAGATTAAGTTACCCTGTTGCTTCCCAGCTGGGCTAGGAAAACTGTGGCCTGACACAGAAGCCGGTGGGTGTCGCGTGGAACAAGTGCTCAACTATCTCACACTTTTCACTCGGTGCAAGCACGTGACCAAATTCATTATTAACGCTGAGCTGATCTGGTTACCTTGATTGACACTAAGTGATTTCAGCCTGGGCTATATTTGTCTTTGTGGGGAAAATGACTGCTGCAGAGCTGAAAGGTTATTTCCCTCTTCAAATACATTTGGGGCTGTCACTGCAGAGTTACGCACCCTGACATCAAAATCGGACCCACGGGCTTTGGAGGACAGCAGATGACATCATGGGCAAAAAATGGTGTCAGCTTCATTTTGTTTTTTCCTTCTCTTTCTGAACTCTGACAGAGAAGTAGTTTGTCTAGAATTTGCAAGGCTTTCAGGTGAGGAAAAGGAAGAATTAGTAGCAGCAGTACTTATTTTACACACACAAAAATCGTTTCCAGGACCTGTTTCTCTGTTCTCCTGGTCCCTCTCTGTTACTGTTAAGCTTAATTTAAAATTTTATTTATTTATTAGGGCTTTGGTGTCTAAGTAATAGGACTAATAAATCATTAACTTGCTATTGAATAAAAAGTTAACCTCTTAGAATAAAATATTCCTTAATACAACACTTATTTTGTTGATAGAACCAAAAAGGAAAATACTACCTACGAGAAACTCCATCCTTCACTCTGATATCCTTTCCCATGATTGCTACGCATAGAAGACAAGTCTATGAATGACCTAATGTTTTGTTTAAAATGTACTGTTATGTGAATTCTGAATGCATGCAAGAAATACATCAAATCTAGTAGCACAGGTGAAAATCGGAGACTGCCAGTCCATCAACTTCAATTACGAAATTTCAATTAGATCGAAGGGGAAATTCTAGCCTAAAGATATCAAATAGAGTTACAGTGGCTTAAAGTGGACTATTGCCCTACCTCATAGGATTTAGTTATTTTGTATAAAGTAAAAGTTAATAAATTTAAGAAGCAGTTGTGTTCATGAACGGGTCCTCTGGACTAGACATTTAAAAAAGCAATTTTAGAAAACAGAGAAACTCCACCTTTTGTCATTGCTCTTGTTATAGCACATGCTTCTGGTTCTCTGTTTACTGTCGGTGTATTGAAGAAGGACCTTATTGCAGGGTCCACATCTGGTGGGTTTAGGCCAGTGAAGTGATAAAGCTCATTTCAACAGGGACCTGCCTGTGGAAATAGTTCTTACACCAGACCGAGTCAGGGGTGCAGCTACTGTTTCGCTTCAAATCACAAAGTCATAACTACTGAATCTGCTCCTCCCCTCTTGGATCTCTGCCTTCTCTCCAGGGTGATGACAGTAAGATGGGCTGGCTTCTCAGTAGACAGAGAACTAGGAGGGAGTGTCCACTGACCTAAGGAAAATAGCTCATGAAACCATGGTTTCTTTTATGTAAAGAGGCATATAAAAACGCATGTAAACAAGCATTTTTTATTTGAACATTAAATTTTATTGGTACAGAGCACGTGTTTTGTTATACTGGTGACTAATGCCTTTTAAAAATGAGATTCTGAAATGCCATTCTGTTTATGTAACGAGATAAAAAACTTTTAGAACATTGTTCTGGTACAAACCCCTATAATAATAGCTGATTAATAACAAGACAACTCGAGGTGCCAAAAATATTTTCTGCAGAGCCCTCTATTAAGTGGAAAAAAAGTCTTGGGTTTTTTTCTTTAATGTTATCCAAATGGTTTTTGTCTGAGAAACTTCTATAACTAGGCCTCAAAAGTCATCAGTTTGCCAAAATTGGTGTGCAAAAAATATTGGTGTGCATGTAGCTACCCTGACAGGTCCCTGTTTTCTTGTCTAATGGGGTCAGTAGGAGAATGATTTATTAAAAAATAAAACATCGAGTTAAAATAAATTTATCTACAAGAAACAGAGAAAGAAAAATGTAGGAATGAAAGTTAATAAACACACCAAAAGTAGCTTATTATCAAAGAAGGAAGTTATCTTTATGTCAACACTGACTGTCTTGGGAAGCCTTGGTTATGGCCCCTGATCATGATTTGTCTTTTGTAGAAAAGTGCTTTTCGACTGCGCAGGAATTCCTGGTTGTTGACTATAAGGCTGGTGATGATGGTGATCATATTTTTGGGAGTACGCCTATTCGAAGAAACAACAGGAAAAGCCAAAGAGGCAAAGCAAACAAAGATACTTTCAACAAAGAAAAAAAAATTGCTGAAATAACGAATGTGGTTAGAAGCGCATCTTTTCCCAGGTTGGCCATTTTCTTGCACCATGAAGTGTATGACAGATGAGCCTCAGGTCAGGTTTACCAGGTGTCACGGAGGTCCTCCTTCTCAGATAGGCCCGAGACCCCGGCGTCTTGTAGAAGTGTGGCTCATGGGCCAGAGCACTTTCCCAGCCTCTGGGAGATTTAGACTTGGACCATCAGGGAAAATCTGCCTATTTTCAGATTTCCCAAGAATCCTAAGGTCTGCAGGGTACGTATTTTGAAAAAGAAAAGTGATTAGTTTTCATTATCATGAAGCAAACCCAGCCCTGGTTCCATGGGAAATAGTGGGAGTTGGGCTCATTCCCCCAAGTTTTAAAGTTAAATGTCCTTCAAGGCAACCTTGGTCTCCCCAAATTGTTTCTTATTTCTGAGCCAAAGTGATTACGGGCCTGATCTGCCTCTGTCCTGAAGCAAAACAAAACACCTTCGATTTATTGTATGGTGGGGAGCTCATAGGCTTTGGAACCTGACAGGCTTGAGTTGGATTCTCGGTCACTTTGGGCTCGTTTGCATCCATTTCCTCACTTGTACATGGGGGCAATGATGTACTTTCTTTTCCTAATGAGGTGGGCATTAAATGAGATCATGTGTGGAAATGGCCCGGCACACAATAGATACCCAGTAGCTGTCCATCCACATCCTTTCTGGGGAGGCCTTTCCTGCCTGGATAAATCCAAACTTTCTGGAGGATTTATTTCTGGAGGCTGAGGCCTCTTGGAAGTCCTTATTCACTTACTTACAAAAGGTTTTCTAGGATATTTTTTTGTGTTTCTGGGTTGTCAGATCATACAGGTAGTGTTTGATTTTGAAATAGCTCTTCCAGCCTCTGCAGTTCTTCACAGTCTGAATGTCCCCTTGAGGGAGGCAGAGCCCAGGCTGGGAAGTCTCCGTAGTCTGATGTACTGTACTTTCCTTTGCCAAGCCCCGTCCTCAGAGTAAGAGCCTATACATCTGTCCTTAACCCGTGGGCTCCTCCTGGAAGGAGGAAAGGCGTTCCCTAACCCCAGTCACTATAACCTCTTGCTTCAAAGGGCTGTAGTGTTAATGGTAGAGTTTCAGGCATGGTGGGCCAAAGGAAGCTTGTTGGAGGAAGATGCTTTTGAGAGGTGAGGCATTCCCTGAATCCCACAAGTGCCACCATGCAGAAGGCAACCTGTTCCACCTGAACACAAGGTTGGCTCTGGCGAAGACCTCATGCTGGCTCTACCAGACAGTACAAGAGATAGTAATTAGCGAATATAAGTAGGGAACTTGGCCTGGTCAAATTCAAGGTCATTCATTAATGCAACAAACTTTTTCTGAGCACTTTTTCCCCCCAGGGTATATACATTTTGCCCATTGTTCCATGGCAACCGCACTAAAGGACACTTTGTTTACATCAAGGTATTGATCCAGGGACTCAGGGATGGGTTTTGAGAGTAGATGAATCTCCTGAAACTGCGTGCCAAACAGTACCTGCATGTGTCTGTGCACTTCTGGGAAGAACATCCAGAACTTTCATTAGCTCCCCAGGAAGTTAGGAACCACCTGCTGGATGTGAACTGGATGCTCTCCCTGTACTCAGCTGGGGCCCCTAGGAAGCTTGGCTCCAGAGTCCCTTCTGGGCCTCCAGACAGATAAAACATCATGACCGAGGTGTGTCCACCATTCCCCAGAAGCCCGTGCCCAGTGACTGAGCACTGAGCAGTATTTGCTGGACCACCTTCCCAACCACTGCTCCCCGGACCTCACCCAGTCACAGGATGGTCTGCATTTGGCTAAAGATAAATCACTTTCCAACCTCCTGGAACTAAGCCACACTGGGCTAAAGTTATAGAACAAGTGTGGAGCTTGGCCATAGAGGGCGGTGCGCTGGGCTGTGTTTGGCCTCCGTTCTCCTAGTGGGACATGGACGCCTGGCTGCAGGGCCATCTCCCTCCCTCGTTAGTGCACCCTGCACTATGCCTGAACCCAACACGTGCTCAGCTCCCTTGCGGCGGTGAGGAGAAGAGGGGTTGATAATGCTAGCCCTGTACTGGGAGGGAACTCAGACCATGTAGATAATCATGATGTAAGGTGGAAAGGGATCTATAACATGAGAGAATTGCAGGTCAAGGGCTTAGAGGCTGCAGCACAGAGGCTAACAGGTGATCTTCAGTTCAAGGGCTGGGTGGGTTGATGGGGAATCAGAGAAGCCTTTCCGGAGGAAGCGCCTTAGAGAAATGGTGGGGCTTGAAGGAATGGTAGAAGGTGGCAGACATGGGGCTCTGCGGACAAAAGACATTTAAGGGAAGGAAGTGGCTTGGGCAGGAGAGCACAGGCAGGCAGGTATGGGGCAAGAGCAAGCAGCTGGGTAATGCTGGCACCAAGACTGCCTGGAAGGGAGCGGCCACATTGGGTTGGAAAGTCGGTGGGTGCCTGCTGCTCTGGGCCCTCTTCACTCACTGACCAAGTGATGGTCCTGGCTGCCCCCCTTGACCAGTCCATCAAGCTGCTGCTGGGCACAGCTCCTGTGGGTTTACTGGCAAGGCCCCAGGCCAGGGCAACCCAGCAAGGCTCAGACCTGCGCAGGGGTATGCTCTTTACAGCGAAAACATCGTCCGTGTTCTTAGGTGCCTGCCTGTTGTTTCTCAGAGCTCACATAGATCACTATCGAAGACGGCGGGGAGCAGATCTATAATTACTGAGGCAGCTGATACTCTTCCCCAGGGGAATCGCGTCTTAGCTTATAATGTTGGCATTTGTGAGCCCCGTTCATCTCTGGTAATGAAATGAAGCGGGGCGATGTTATTGGATTTGAGATAGGGTTGTTTTTTTTTCTCTCCTCCTACTCCATCCCTCTCATTTCTAGCCTTCAAATTTCAGCTAATCTGTCTCCAGCTGATCTCTGGCATTATGTTATAACTTCTAACCACAGAGAAAACATTCTGGGAGGCAATAAACATTGAATTGTTGCTTAGTAGCCTCCATGAGACCCAAATCTCCTTTAACAACTAGTTCAACCATCTCCTCCAGGCAGCCTTCCTGCATTGCCTTTCCCAAAGACTTTGATTCCTTTATGATCAAAGCCTTGCTGTTATACAGATGGTTCTCTTCTCTTGTAGCTGGTCCTACAGGAAGGAACGTTGTGACTACATCAGGTCCTCAACCCTTTAGAGCATCGATTCTCTTGAATTATGAGCAAAAAGAAAAAAATTAAGAGCATGAAGCCTCTCTTTTATACTGAGGACAGAAGGGGCCGAGATTCTAATGTCCCCTTTCTGCCTACATGTGGAGACTGTCTTCTCCATCAACCTGGGGTTTCAGTCCTCTCTCTTTCCCAGTACTCTTTCCCTCTCAGAGTACTTACCCAGGGCATGCTGGGAGGAAGGGTGAGCTGTGCAGTGGATGGTGGATTGTTGGTGAGTAGCCCAGGCACCCTCAGCCCACTTCCCCACAGGAAGCCACGCATCCCTGATTAGGACAGAGGATAGGGGTATGTGGCCTGAAAGTCCAGGGAACCCTTTATCTGTGTGGGCACTGCTTGTTCCTGTCCTCAGCTCAGAGAGCACAGTGCCTGAGGGAAGGCACGGGACCTGCCTCTGCTTGGCTCTTGCAGAATGGTGGGGTCAGGACAGCACTGGAAAGCAGTGATGTGACAGTGTACCCTGGGCTCCCCCCCCCCCCGTGTGGATCTGTCCCGGGCCCTCTGTGCCATACTACCTGGGCTAGGAGGGGAAGAATGTTCCAGATGAGGGGAAGGGCTAAGCCAAGGCAGAGAGGCAGCATAGGTGCACTGACAGCTAAATATTTTCATCACAAATTTAAAATAGCAATTGCAAAAGGATGTAATTTCTGCATATCGAAAATTTTATAGCATGTATCCGGTGGTCTATAAATACCATAGCAATTTCATACTCATTACCATCTGTCTATAAAGGATATGAACAAGCTCTTCGTTACCATCAGAAACCTTACATTGTTCCTATTTCTCCTTGAATCTGCATTTTCATTCCTCTTCTCTCATAGAATTTTATCCTAATATATTTTTATACCCTTGGCACTAAAAAGTGTGTATGTATTAAAATTAACTTTTAAAATCTTCTGTGATTGTTTCTAGATTATTCATTAAAATAATTTTTGTTATATAATTGACCAAAATATCATAAATATAATACAAATTTTAGTAAATATTTAACAAAACTGTAGTGTTATTGGAAGTGCATCTCTCCATGACATGGGAAGCCTTTCTTTTTTGTTCTCTCTCTCCATGGAGGGGTATTAGTTACTTGTTACATGAGACAGTGCTTGGCTTCAATTCTATTCCTATTTTTCCTTTCTTGTAGATATGCATGCTGAGAAAACGTGTTCACAAAAATATGAAGGGAATAGAAAGAGTTTTGTGATAGCAATGATACTCAATGCTTTGAACGCCTTCCTAGTTACATACCAAAATCACATGGTGACCTATCATCAAAAATTATTTTTAATGATCTATCAGCTAATAATTCAGTTAGATCCTCCACCGGTTTAGTTGAATACAAAGAATGGAGAATCAACCAACTGGAAATTTGTATTCTTGATCATTGCACACATCCAGTTTCTCAATTTCTAGAAAGTATATCAAAAAGACTCTACTATGACTTATAGAATGACTATTAATTATATCCTGCCCTTTTTCACATAAAAGTGCCTTGTTTAACCTGATATACTCTAAAAAGGTTAGGATAATAAAAATGTTGTTATTTTAATATATCTCACTAATACAGAGTTTTTAAAATAAGAAATATATATATATATGTGTGTATATATACATACACACACACACACACACATATATATATATATATATATATATGTGTATAATCACACACACACATATACATACACTCTTCAAACTGCAGATTTAGCTCATTCAACTTATGGATTTTGTCCCGCATTTAACTTAATTAGTAATGTGCAGAAAACTGTTAGTAAGGCAAATAATTTTTGTCCCTACAAATGGGGAAAGGAAAGAGGGAAGCAGTGAGGCAAGAGGAAGGTCTGAGCACCTATGGGGATAAAGCATTCTCCCAAAGAGTGTTCACAGAATTCTACCTTTCACAAACCACTACTTTTTTGAGGACTGGCCCCACGCCTAGTGGAATTCTTAATTTTTCTGCAGCATCTTGATTGTCACTCTTAAATGATTCACTGTGTCTTAGTGTAGCTGAAGCATTTGCCAAGGTGTACAAGAAGAAAAAAATGGTTCCTGGAATTTTGATCTTTTAATCATTGCTCCAGACTGGTTCTGGGAACTGAAAAGAACCATCTGCAAAAGGCTTTTGGAGGAAATGGGGTGGGAAGAGGGGTGGGTGGAGTTGTCAGGGAGAAGAATATGTCCCCAGGCCCATTAGAGCAGTCTGGTCCGCCGTCCCTCTAAACTGAGCAGCCACTTTGAGGAGAAAACCATTTTGTGGTGTCTTCACCAAGCCTAGAGATTTTAACATCATTTCCAGGTCCATCTTGCCATTCATTCCTTCCTTGATTTATTTTGGTTTTCTTGGCTGTTGTAACAGGAAAATCTGTTCCCTTTTTAGAACAAACAGCACTGAAAAACATAGGACAGGAGAAAGTTCTCACGTAGAGCCCTACCTCTAAGTTTCCAGAAGAGAAGTTACTTCTTCCACTCCCAAGCTTTGGGCTTGTTCCTCTCATAGCCTCGGGGGAGGGAGGAAGGACATGGGACCTTCTTCTTATAGGTGCATATTGGTGTCAAGTTCCACTTTCTCCATAAAGTTCTCCCTGGCCACCAGCCCTCTGTCCTCTCTCTGTCCCCTCTCAACTGCTACCCCACTCATTGTTCCATCCATTTTTATATTTAATTCCACACTTGGGTGAATTATGTGAGTCATGCTATTTTCCAATATGGAATTCTTGTTTTTCCAGCTATGAACTCCTTAACAGCAAGGACCGTACCCGGCCTTCCTTTCTGTTCACCACCGTCCTTAGCGTGAGACTAGACTAATGGTAAGAATTTAGCAATTACTTGAATTAACCTGAATTCAAGACATCCGCCTGACCACTGGCAATAATACAACAAGATTTACATTTCTGGGGGTAGATGCAGAGTGTTCAGAAGTGGTCAGACTCTGAGGTCTCCTGATACTATCCCATAATATCATAGGGCATCATACCAGTCCCCACATTGGTACCTTCAAAGCTCCCATGCAGGTGGGGAATCTGTAGGAAGAGTTTCATCCTATTTTATGTCAGCCCACCAGTAGCTAACATCATACTTAGTGGTAATGCAACCCCCTAAGATTTGGAACAAAACAAGGATTTCTACTCTCATTGATTTTATACATTGTACTGGACATTCTAATCAGGGAAATTAGGCAAGAAAATAAATAAAAGGCATCAAAATTGGAATGGAAGAAGTAAAATTATCTCTATTCATAGATGACATGACTGACATATAGAACACCCTAAATAATTCACCAAAAAAATATTAACTCTAATAAATGAGTTCAGCAAAGTTGCAGGATGCATGATCAATGTACAAAACTCAATTGTATTTCAATAAGCAACACTGAGTGAACAGAAAATGAAATTAAGAAGACAGTTCCACTTGCAATAGTATCAAAAAATAACATACTCAGAAATAAATTTGACAAAATAAGTGAAAAATTTATACTCAAAACTACATAAAATAAAGAAGATATCAATAAATGGAGAGACGTCCCAACACTCATGGTTTGGAAGACATAATATTGTTAAAAGATGTCAATACTCTCCAACGTGATCTGCAGATTCAACATAATCCCTATCAAAATCCCAGATGATTTCATTGCAGAAATTGACAAATTAATCCTAAAGTTCATGTGAAAATGCAAGGGACCCAGATTAGCCAAGATAATCTTGAAAAGACGAATAAAGTTGAAAGACTAACACTGCTAGATTTCAAAACTTGCTACAAAGCTATAGTAATCAAAACAATATGTTATTTGCATATGGATGGACATATAGATCAAGGGAACAGAATTGAGAGTCCAGAAATAAACTTTAAACTTTATGGTCAATTGATTTTTGACAAAGGGGAGAAGACAATTAAATTGAAGAAAGTATAGTCTTTTAAATGGTGCTGGGACAACGGGATATTCACATGTGTAAATAAGAATGATGTTGAACCCCTTACCTCTTATCACATACAAAATGTACTCAAAATGGCATCAAAATTAAAAACCTTTGTGTCTCAAAGAATACCATCAAGAAAGTGACAAGACAACTTACAGAATGGGAGAAAATTTTTGCCAATCATATATCTAAAAAGGGACTTGTATCTAGAATATATAAAGAACCCTCACAATTCAATAGCAAAACTACAAATAACCCAATTTAAAAATGGGCAAAGGATCTGAATAGACATTTCCCCAATGAAGATACACAACTGGCCAATAAGCACAGGAAAAGATGCTCAACATCATTAGCCATCAGGAAATGCAAATCCAAAGCCCAATGAGATGCCATTTCACACCCTCTAGAGTGGCTTTAATCAAAAACACAGATAATAACACGTGTTGACAAGGATGTGGAGAAATTAAATCCTCACCTACTGCTGGTGGAAATTTAAAATGGTACAGCTGGTTGGGAAAACATTCTGGCAGTTTCTCAGATGGTTAAACATAGAGTTACTATATGACCCAACAATTTCACTCCTATGTTTCTACCTGAGAAACAAGACATGTCCACACAAAAACTTGTACCTAACAGTTCATAGCAACATTATTGTGTATTCGTAATAGTCAAAAAGTGGAAACAACCCAAATGTCCATCAGTAAATAAAATGTGCTATATTCACACCATGGAATATTATTCAGCAATAAGAAAAATGAAGTGCTGATTCCTGCTACAACATGGGTGGGCCTTGGAAACATGATGCTAAGTGGAAGAAGCCAGTCACAAAGCACTACTTACTGTATGATTCCGTTTATGTGAAATGTCCAGAATATGCAAATCTATTGAAACAGAAAGTAGATGGTGACTGCCTAGAGCTGGAGGGTAGGGAGAGGAGAGCTTGTGAGGTGATGGATACGAAGTGTAGGGATTTTTTTGGAGGGGGAATGAAAATATGCTCAAATTGATTCTGGGGATGCACACGTTAATGTACTACAAGCCATTCCATTGTACTCTTTAAATGGGTGAATTGTCTAGTATGTGAATCGTATCTCAATGAAGCTGTTTAAAATTGTGCACGGGGAAATTGGGGACCAATTTTGGATCTAAAGTGCATGTGTGTGTTGGGAGGAGGTTGTCCTCGCATTGCCTGATAGGAGACCAGGGTGGAGAAGTAAAGGGGTCCCAGCTCAGCAAGGGGAAGAGCACTAGATGCCAAGTTAAAAGAAATAGGACAACGGTTGCAAACAGATTTTGTCTTAGATGCTCTCCCTGGCCAGTTGGTAGTGGCTACTTGCTATGCTGCCCCGAGGAGCCTGAGACTGAGTCTAGTTTCGGGGAAAGATGCCCTGATTGACCACCAGTGTCAATCTGCATGGGCCGCATAATCATGGTAGCTAACATTTATTGACTAGGACCTTTGTGCTAAGCGCCGTCCGCGGTATCTTACGTGCTTCATCCCATTTAATTCTCGTCAGCACCCTAAGGTAGGCATTATCATTGTCCCCAGTTTCTAAAGGAGGAAAATTCAGCCACAACACGCCCGAGATCACACAGCTGGTTAGTGGCAGTCAGGAGTCAAACCCTGGAAGCGGGACACCAGAGTCCACTCTGTAATGTCCCAGTGCCTCCCCCGAGAACACGGCAGCCGGTGCTTTAAATCTGCCGGCAGGTAGAGGTCACCCTTCCTGGGTATAATTAAAGAGATGTTTGGAAAGACTCAGATGCTTTAACACCTTTTCCCCACTACTGCTGGAGGTCCAGAATCCCCATGGATTTTACTTCTTGGGGCGGTGTCACAGCTCATCAGCGGGCCACTTCCGGGGACTTACAGTCACAGGCTGGGTGCAGGGCCTGGGGCACAGAGTGCCAGGGAAATGTCTGGGGATGTGGGGCCGAGAAAGCAAGTTATGGGTCACGTACACAAAACCCGCCCCCTGCAATCCTGACAGTCACGACTGGCATCCGGCAATTTTGCCTGAGCCCTCGCGTGTGAGGAGTTTCTGAGGATGCCTGGTGCCTCCTGCGATTTTCTGGGCTAGGCTCATGCCTTGGGAGGCTCCAGCCAGACAAGAGGATGGCAGCCTGGATGCAGGTGTGCGTGGCTTCGCCGGGGGACCTGAATATAAAATGCCATGTTCTTCAGGGGCAATCGGCAGTTCATTATTTCAAAGGCAAAGGAAACTCATTGCCCTGTCTACACTCACACAGGCGGGCAACTGAAACTGGGATAAACTAGGAACCCACAAGGCCTGGCACCTCATGGAGTCACCTGCCCAGCGACCTCCCTGAGGTTCTTCTGTGGACAGTCATCAGTCAGCTGCCCCTGGCCCTGGCAGGACTGTCAGTGGGGTGTGCGAGAGCTGCTTGCTTGGGGGCTGCTTTTGTAGAGATCCAGGTCTCTCTGTCCCTTGGCACAGAATGAACCCTGACAGGCTGTGAGCCCTCTCCCTACATCCCCACAGGCCGTCCTACTGTGCTGGGGGTGGATGCCAAAGTGGCCTGGGCAGAGGTGGTGATGTCACTGGCGGGGTGAGGCAGGAAGGTGTCGGGTGGCTATAAAACACAACAAATGCAGGGAGAGATGTGAGAAAAGACAAAGGTGGAATTTGTGGAACCTGGCAGGCACAGGTGGAGGTGTGAGTGGCCCCACACCCTGGTTCGTCTCAGCTTGTTCCTCGCCTTCTCAGATTTCTCTCTGCCCTCTTCTCGGAGTGTGCTCTCAGCATTGCCTGGGTTTACATGTTGGCTCTGCCACTTTCTGCTTGCCGGTACTTGGGGAATTTATTCTCCACGACTTGGTGTCCCTGCCTATAAAGTAGATGGAATGACACCGTAGCCTACTTCACAGGGTTGTTGTTAACATTAAATGAGTCGATGCATAAAACACCTAGTGCTATGGGGGCATAGTAGGTGCTCAGTACGTGATACCTATTCTATTATAGATGTTTTAAAAATCTATTTTTAACATAACAATTTACTGGCTTAACCACTTTTCAGTGTACAAGTCAGTGGCATTAAGTACATTTATAATGTTGTGCAGCCATCTCCACTATCCATTTCTAGAACTTTTTCATCATCCCAAACAAACACTGTGTACCCATTAAACACTAACTTTCCATTCTCCCCTTCCCTAGCCACTGGCACTTCTAATCTATTCTCTGTCTCTATGAATTTGTCTGTTCTGGATATTTCATATAAGTGGAACCATACAGTATTTGTCCTTTTGTGTTTGGCTCATTTTACTTAGCAGAATGTCTTCAAAGTTGATCCATGGTTGGAGCATATATCAGCATTCCATCCCTCTTTAAGGCTGAATAATATTCCGTTGAATGGATGTACCACATTTTGCTTTTCCACTTATCCGTGGATGGACCTGTGGGTTGTTTCTACCTTTTGGCTAATGTGCCTGTTGTGGACATTGCAGTCACTCACCATGAAAAAGTAGTTTAGGCTGGAGGATCAGACCACGGACCCTGGAACCACACTGCTGGAAGCCCGTCCTTGTACTTACCTCCACCTGAGATGCTTTTAACCACTTTGTGCTTCAGTTTTCTCATCAGTGAAATGGGGATACTAGGCCGTCCTGCTCAGGGCTGTTGTGAAGAGGAAATGAGTCCACACACGTAAAGGGCTACAGTAGTTTCTGGCACCTGGTCAGCATTCAGGCTGATTAGCTGTTATCACTGTGTTGGGAGTTGATGCCTTTACTGGGGTACCAGATACGAGAGCTGTCTGGGTAAACTGCAGCGTTCTCACCGCTGGCAAGTAGTGGCTGAAGATGGAGCATTGCAATACTGCCAAGTGCTAGAGATGAAAGAGTCTTTGGAGGTCACTTAGTTAAACATCCCCCTTTACCAATGGGGAAACCGAGACCCAGAAAAGATGAGAACACGGCCAGAGTGACAAAGGCAGAGCTGGAGCCAGGCACCTGCTCCCAATGTCTAGACCTTGGCCCTGCCTCCAAGCCCGGCCTCACCAGCTCCCTTCTCCTCACCAGGTGCCCCTCTGTGGGCACTGCCCCTCGCCAAGTAGGGGGCTGTCTCACCCAGCAGGATTCTGCTCCAATTTAGGGGACACGGGCCCAACTGCCCTTTGACTGGAGCTCAGACACAAGGCCAGCTGTTGGCTGCGCTCTGAACACCACCTGCCCTTTCTCTTCCTTCTGCCTCACTGGTGGGGGCGGAGCGGGGACGGAGAGTGTCCAAAGCTTTCCTTGAGAGGGTCTTTTCTGGCGGGGCAGGGAGTTAGCAGGGAGGAACCCAGAGCTGGCCAGCATAGGGATGGCGAGACTTTGGTTGTTTTAGGATTAGGTACCTGCGCTCGGTAAGCACATCTGTTGTTCAGCTGTTTGTGTTCTCTTTGTTCATTTCATTGGTTTTTTGTGAGGTTATTTTTAGAGAATTCCAGCCTGTCTGAGCTCTGCAAAGGGGGACAAAGGGGGCGTGGTCCACACCTGGGCAGGAGAACCAGGTGGACAAGGTGACTTGTGGCAATGAGAACAAAAGAGCAGTGCCAGTGAGGACAAAATCCTGGCGGAGGGAAAGGGACCAGCTGCCAAAGTGTCCCTTCCCCCTGGAAAGGCTTCTCTCTGGAGCTCTTTGATGAAAGAAGTTTTTGTTTGTTTGTTTATTCAAAGATGAACCATCCTCCCCCCCACAAGGAATTAATCTAACGTAGAAAAGTTTTCCAGACTTCAGTGTGGTGGGGAGGGACGGGGGGTACTCACAACTCCTGCCACGTCCATTTGGGAAGCAGTGACCAGGAGGGAAGGCTCTGTGAGAACTAACATCATGGGGCAGCTTTAGGCAGGAGAGGGCACAGCTGGAAGGGGCACTGCATGGTGTAGAGGGAGGAATGGCACGTTTTATAAACCGAGTGTTTATGGCTCCAGTGTACATCTTTGCTTGTTCCTTCTCCTTCATTTTCTTCTCTCCTTTTGTCTTCCCAAGTGTGTTATTCATCACTACAGGGAAGTTTTCTCCTGCGGAGACCTTGAAATGCTGCTGGCACGGACAGAATAGTTGTGACCTAGCCCCGTCCTCACCTCCCCACCCCTACTCGAGACAGATGCATGAAGGGTTGGGACTGGAGGCAAGAGTTGGATTCTAACTGAGGGCATGTGGCATGATGTCTGGGTGGGTCTGAGCGGGCATAGCAGGAGAAGCCTTCACCAGGATGGGAGATGGCTCACCTTGGCAGCCCAGGCTGCTATGAAAACAAACACCCAGTGAAGGGGCAGAGGGAGGAAGGGAAGGATCCTGCCCCTGATCCAGCAGCTGAAAGTGAGAAGCTGATAATAGCGAGAAGGCCTGAAATGCACCCCACGGTAATCTAGCCGTCTGGCACAAGCCCACTGGGAAAGGAGGCCATATCCGGCCTACCAGGCCGTTCTGAGCAAATGTGGGGTGCAGCCGGTCCGTGTCAACAGCACGTTCCCAACGGCCCCCCGGGGGCTGGAGCCTGGGAGGGGCTCTAATCTCCAGGCCAGAGGGCGGGCCAATTCTCACCTTCCAGAGTGAGCAGAGAACATCCAAGGCCATCTCCTTCTGGCCCCAGGTCTGCAGAGAGGCTCAGCTTTCCCTGAGACAAAGTCCTTGGGAGCTGCACTTGGATGTTTTGTTAGCTCAGACAGTGGTTTTGAGAGCTTTGTGGGCTCCTGAGTGCTCATGGGAATGACAAGCAACTCTTATGCTGCACGTACCCAGTGCCAGGTACTGTTCTCAGAGGTTTTATCTAAACCATTGAATCCTCATAACAGTTCTATAAAGTAGGAATTATCTCCCTTATCTCCATTTTACAGACAGGGAGACTGAGGCATGGAAAGGGGGCAGAGCTGGGATTCAGATGCGCTTTGGCTCCAGAGCAGTGCCCTTCACTATGGGGTGGCACTGCCTTGTTGCTCCACTGCATGAGCTGGAGCAGAGATTTGGCTTCAGTTGTCCACGGAGAACCCAAACGTCCTAAACATGTGGCCTGTGGGTGTATAGTTGGTGCCATCAGAATTAACCATCACCTCACTTAGAGCGGGAGAAAGCTCATCCAACCCCACCCCCTCCTAAGGTTAGTGCAAGCAGACCTGAAGAGGTTGCCTGGGGTCAGGCAACTACCGTGTTTCCCCGAAAATAAGACCTAGCTGGACAATCAGCTCTAATGTGCCTTTTGGAGCAAAAATTAATATAAGACCTGGTCTTATTGTACTATAATATAAGACCAGGTCTTATCTAACATAATATAAGACTGTGTCTTATATTAATTTTTGCTTTAAAAGACGCATTAGAGCTGATTATCTGGCTAGGTCTTATTTTCGGGGAAACACAGTAGAAAATGATGAAACAAGGATCAGATCCAAGGTCCCCTGACAGCATCCTTTTAATTTTCCACATTTCTCTAGGAAAATAAGACTGTGTCCCTCCCCCTGGGGCCCCTGCCTGCCCTGTTCACTCAACCCCCACGGCAGAAGGCAGGGGTGTTGGGTGGTGGGTGTCACTTATCTGCTAGAGATGTCCTGTGGAGCTGAGGGCCATGTTGAGCTGATTTCCTGTTCCTGCCCTGGGTCTGGCACCTACAGAGCCCCTTCCATCTGGTAAAGAAGATTGAGAAGAACTAGAGAGACTTTTCAGTCTCATGCCTCCCCATCTCTCCTCCCTCTCGACTGAGGGCTGGTTGGTGACCCCTGGAGGCCCAATACCTGAGAACCAGGTTCGGTGGGGTTCACCATGGGTCTTGCGCAGAGCTCAGGTTTGATTGCATTGGGATCAAGCCTCTGGGCCTGGGACAGTTACCTCTGGATGTACAGGAGCTTTGCCAGGTAATCATTGCAGGTAATGGCAAAGGCTTTGGATGAAGTGTCCAAACTTGTTTAACACCCTTTTGGTATTTCTCTTATTTTGTGGATTTCTTTCATTCACCTGTTAAGGACCTGCCCTGCCTTAATCTCTGTTCCCTGAGGAATGATAAGTTTCTTGTTTGTTTGTTTTGTTTGTTTAAGGGTTGTACTCCCAGCTGGTCTTGCTTCTGGGCCCCCAGCCCACAGGCCCAGGCAGGCAGACTGGAACTCTACTGATGCTTGGATCAAGATACAATCACTTCCTGAGTTCAAAATATGTTACAGAGCTACAGTAATCAAAACAGTATGGTACTGGCCTAAAGATAGATACGTCGACCAATGGAACAGAACAGAGAACCCAGAAATAAACCCATGCACATACAGTCAACTGACCTTCAGCAAAGGCATCAAGAATATACAATGGGGGAAAGAACAGATCTTTTCAACACTGGTGTTGGAAAAACTGGATAGCCACATGCAAAAGAATTAAATTGGACTCTTATCTTGCACCACGCACAAAAATCAACTCCAAATGGATCAAAAGCACAGGCATTAAAAACAAAAATAGACAAGCGGAAATTCATCGAACAAAAAAGCTTCTGCACAGTAAATGAAACAATCAACAGAGTAAAATGGCAACCTATGGAATGAAAATATTTGCAAACCATATATCTGATAAGGGGTTAATATCTAAGATATACAAGGAACTCTTACAACTTAAAAGCCAAAAACCTGATAACCCAATTTTTTAAAAAGTGGGCAAAGGACTTGAATAGACATTTCTCCAAAGAAGACGTACAAATGGCCAACAGGTGCATAAAAAGGTGCTGAATATCACTAATCATCAGGGGAAAGAAAATGAAAACCATAATGAGATTCCACCTCCCACCTGTCAGACTAGCTCTTAATAAAAAATAAAAATTAAAAAGTGTTAGTGAGGATGTGGAGAAATTTTAAGTCCTACACTCTATTGGCGAAATGCAAAATGGCATGGGTGCTATGGAAAATAGTATGAAGCTTTCTCAAAGAATCAAAAAATAGAACTACCATATGATCCAGCAATCCTACATCTGGATATTTACCCAAAAGAATTGAAATCAGTTGATTGAAGTGACATTAGCCCTCCCATGTTCATTGTAGCACTATTCATAATAGTCAAGATATGAAAACAACTTAAATGTGCTTCAGCCAATGAATGGATAGAGAGAATGTGGTATACACATACAGCAGAATATTATGTAACCTTAAAAAAATGAGGAAATTCTGCAATATGCAACAGCATGGATGAACCTTGAGGACATTATGCTAAGTGAAATAAGTCAGTCGCAGAAAGACAAATGCACGATTTCTCTTATTTGAGATATGTAAAACAGTCAAATTCGTATAATTAAGGAATGGAGTGGTGATTTTCAGGGGCTGAGGAAAGGGTGAAAGGGGAGTTACTAATCAATAAACGTGAAGTTTCAGTTAAGCCAGACGAATAAGTTCTAGAGATTTGTTGTACAAAATCGTACCTATGATCAGCAATACTGTATTGTACACTTAACAATTTGTTAAGAGGGCAGATCTCAAGTTAAGTGTTCTTAACACAATAAAATAATTTTTTTTAAATGCAACTGATTTTATGTGTGTTGATTTTGTATCCCGCAACTTTGCTGAATTTATTAGTTCTAATAGTTTGTTTGTGTAATCTTCAGGAGTTTCTACATGTAAGATTATGTCCCCTACAAACAGAGATAATTTTACTTCTTCCTTTCCAACTTGGATGCCCTTTATTTCTTTATCTTGTCTAATTTGTCTGGCTAGGAATTCTGCTATGTTGAATAGACGTGGTGAAAGCAGGCATCCTTGGTTTGTTCCTGGTCTTGCGTAAAGATTCAATGGAAATCCATTGAATTTGCAATCATCAGTCAATCAACAAATACAAAGTGCTAACTATGGTTCAAAGGATTTTGATTTTAATTTTATCTAGCTTGCTCATATAATCACTGCATTACTCTGGGCCCTGTCCTAACTTCGTATAAAACGAGGGACCTGCATTAGATCATAAGGCCCTGTCCAAATTCGATGTTTCTTTTAAATCTATGATTCTAAGAATATTATTTATCGCTCAGTGGACATTCAACCAATGGAAGTTATAAGAGAAAATGTATCATTCAATTTTTGATCAATCAACAACATCTGTCGTGCATTTATTATATAGAGAGGAATATCCTGTTTCCTGCCATGGTGTTTACAATCTGAAAGAAAGTTAAGACCTACATATATAGGAATATCAGTAAGAGAAACAGTGCAGTAAAGAAGGCAGTACACGATTCATTGCCAAATGAAGGATATGGGTACAGTCCTCACATGAAAGTGTTTCACAGAGTAGTTGACACAGCAAGACTTATTCTCAACAAAAGGATACCCGCAAAACACATTGCCAACGTAAGTGTGCCATTATGAAGAATTAGGTCAGGAGTGCAGAGAAGACAATTGGCCAGGATTGTTGGGGATGGGTCTTGGAAGAAATGTATATTGTAGTGAATATTTGCTGGGCTTTGGTGCCCCTGTGTCCGTTCTTCCTTATTTTGGAAACTACCCTGATTTCTTTCTGGGCAGAATCCCTTTCTCCCTCATCAGCCCAGGACTTGTAGGTTGGGTGACAGGTGGCAGCACAATTTCTCCCTCCATCTCCCAGTGAATGATAACATTGGTCCAGGGATAGACCTGTGACCCCGTCACAGCCAAGGAGCAGATGCAACATCTGCAGGGGCTAGTAGGACAGAAGCAAATTCTCTGTCTCACGGGGCTTGAACCGGGGCTTCATTTTGCAATGCAAACCTCGTGCCACAGGAAGTTTAGCGTCTGTCTGAGAGTGGCACCGACATGGAAGAAGCAAGGCCAAGAGATGATACCAGGTCCCAAAGACTTCAAGCAAGGCTCTGACTCAAGCCATGCCTGAAGGCCTATCCCTTAGACTTTTCAACTACGTAGTCAGTATATTTTCTTTCTTGCTATATGGGTTAGTTTTCTCGAAACAGAAAACATTTTGTTACAATGGGACCCTGGAACTAGATCTGAGTGGATGGAGGTGAATGAAGAGGGCAATCCAGGCAGACAGTGCTGTATGAACGAGGGTGTTCTGACAGGGTAAGGCTGTGTGGAACCTGACTCGGAGAGAGGGTCTTGATGGAAAGTGTGCCAGGAAAGTACCCTGCACGAGAACATGTGTTTTCCTGTCATTTGGACAAATCTCAGTGGAATTGCTGGGAAGCGGCGTGTAAATGGAAGGACAAAGGGAGAGAGACAGGGAGCTCTAAAGCTAAGAGAAAAATGGCAGCAACTGTTTACTGAACACTTACTACATGCCGTGCATGTTTCCCACTTAATCCTTTCCATTACCGTTTCTTCATTTTACAGATGAGGACACTGAGTCACAAAGAATTTGCCCACAGCGACCCCATTAATAAGCGCCAGAGCTAGGATTTTAACCCGCAAACCACAGCTGTCTGACTCGAGCTTGCATTCTTAACCTGCCTTCTCCTGCTCCTGCAGATGTGGCCGCTGCCTGGGGGCAGCCGAGGGCCAGCACGGTGATGGGGGAGGAAAAAGAGGCAGCAGCTGATGAAAGGGGCCACAGCAGAACACGGAATTCAAGTTATTTTCCCAAAGCTGGCCCTGATTTGACCATGTGTTCATTTTCACTCTTTTTTTTTTTTTTTTTAAGTTGGCTATTGAACAAATACTGAATCTGCCTCCCCTGCCCTCCGTTAGCAACAGTCCTTGCACCCAGCAGATAACTCTCAGTGCCTCTCCTGGTCAGGTCGGACAACCTCCTGGGCTGGCAGAACACACTCAGAGGGGAGCAAGACCCTCTGAACCAAACCCCCTGCTGGCACCGGCTTGCTCCTTCTTCCTCTCCATCTCTTTCCGGCCCTGTATCTCCTTCCTTCAGATTGCCTCAGGAAAAGGAAAGAAATGTTTTTTAAAAAGAAGTTTAATGAAACCAAATACTTGTATTTCAAACTATTGACATTGGATTTGTGCTTCTCCAGCCCAGCCATTTGGGACAAGTCTTTAACTGCCTCTCTTTGCCCAACGGTCTAATGCAAACAGACCATAAAAAAATAAACTTTCCCCCCAAATATTATCTTAGGCCTCATATTATCATGCTTCCTTGTGTTGTCTCTGTAAAAGGGAAGAAAAAAAGAATGTGGCTTTCGTTTGTGCAGGGCTGGAGAGGGTCCCATCACCCATTCTGCTTGGTCTGCTTCCCAGAGCACTCACTGTCCACCCCATTTCCATGGAGGTCTCACCCAGGCTCCTCTCCTCAATTCTCCTATTTTTGTTAATTCACCTGTAAAAAACCACTATTAATCCCTCTCTACAAGGTTGCTGTAGGACAGGTGTGGCAAACACAAGTACCTTTGGGAGTGAGAAAACAGGGCAGGGATAATACAAGAGGGGGTGGTGGGCTTTGATCAAACCAGAGAGAAAATGCCCCCTGCGCAAATGTAGTCTTATTCAGCTTAAAACAAACAAAACAAGTGAAAACATTCTTGCCGGCTAAAACAAAATGTAATCGCAAGCTGGGTTTGGGCTTGGGGCTACCTGTTTTCAACCCCACAAGGATTGTGACAGAATATTTGAGAGAGGTGGCTTAAAATCCATATAGCTCGAGGATTGGTGATGTTCACAATTTATCTCCTAAGTGAGGAGGAAATGAGGACCTTCCTTTCTGGAAGGTTGGCTCTGATGGGTAGGAAGATAGAGAGAAAAATGGAGGACACACAGGCCTGGGGTGAGCTCTTAGGGGGTCAGAGGCATAGTGGAAGAAGGCAGGGCCAATCGAGGCCATTTTAGCCTTTTTGACAGTTTTTCCTATTTCAGACTTGAGCAACTTACCTGGATTTGACAGAGCTTTGAGCTCCTGGAAACAAACAAAAAACTCAAGCATTTGCCCTGATTCTTCTATTTGAACTAAAACACGAGTAACCAAATGATAGAAGAAGGGAAGTTCTGGATTTCACCATTCTGAAGCCCCACATAAATTAATGGATTTAGGCTGAATCTTGCAATTGAACACCAGTGGCTGTTCAGAATACGTAAAAAAGAAACGGATTTTATAGATGAGTACGTATCTTTTGGTAAACAAGTGCACCACCACCCACAGTCATCTTGCCAAAAATAATCAAACCCAAATTTGAGCCACCTATAGCTCTGACTAGCAATTTAGAGGAATTGCAGGGTCAGAGGAACACACACACACCACACCACCGGGATATCCCGCAAGCCACGAAATCCGTACCGTGAGAAACTACAAATGACCCCCTTTTTTTTCACCCTCAAGTTGTATTTTATTTCAAAACAACACAAATTTAGCATTTTATTATTTAAAGATTGTGGTACTGTAGCAGACATGTAAATATTACAATATACATTTAGAAATCAAATATAATAAAATCATCACGACACTATCTAAAAAACTCATATGTACACACTCCATGTAAGTCCGAGGTCTAGGCATGTGTACCCATCCGATTTTCCCCTGGAAATGGGTGAATCTTGCTGGGAGATTGTCCACGGGGTACATGACGGAACTGCTTTTCATTATGGGAGGTCCATATAGAAGTCGTCAGTCCCAAGGCCTAGCCAGCTCCAAATGTTTTCAGAAGAATTTCCTAACACAGATCCTAAGGCCTCCCCCAGAGGAAATGAAGGTGAACCTGGATGCATCCTCTGGATGAGGATGCATCACCGTGCATCGGTCAGGATTAAATTCCTCCTCGTTGGTGAAGATGTCTGACACATCGTGAGTATCACAGGTACTGTGGATAAATTCTTCAGCAAATAAAGTCACAAGGAGAAAGAAGTGGATGGGAAATCTGTCCATTAAAAGAGACTTAAACATATTTTAAAAGTAAAACCAAGCCACAAGGTGGAGGGATGTGCGCAGAGGTGATAATGCTCTAAAGAAAGGAAGGGGGTCACTCTGATGAAAGCAGAGTGGGGTCTGTGGTGGAACAGGACACAGGCAGCTTCTGGGCTGCTTGACTGAGTTTTAGCTTTTGATTTGGGTGAAGGTTATAAAAGTGTTTGCCTTTTAATAATGTATTAAACTAGACACCTATTTTCTGTATGTGTGCTTTTTTTTTTTTTTTTTAACCATATAAAGATTTTTTATTTGTTTTCAGTACCTGCCCCTGATTCTTTCTCTACCCCTTCCCCAACCAGCTTGGAGCCCTTTTGACTATGAGCCGCCAATTTCTAGGTTCTGAATTCTGCCCAGTTCCCTATCCTCCTTTTCCTCGATTCTCTCCTCCTTGTCTATCATCCCAGTCAGAATGGACTGTTGTGCTGCAGAAACAAACAACGCTAAGATCTGGCTTTAAAGCAAAGGTTTACTTCTTGCTTCTGCTACCTGTCTGTGACATCTTAGCAGGGGCCTGTGCTTATCTTAGTTGTTCAGGGACCCAGGCTAACAGGGCAGCCACCTTCTCAGATATCCTCAGGGGCTGTGCCAGTGCTGACTTGCAGTCAAATGCTTTGGCATGGAAGTGATACATGTAACTTCTGCTCACAATTCATTGGCCGGAATTAATCAGATGCAACCACCCAACCACAAGGTGGGTGAAGTACAGTGCTATAAATGTGCTCAGAAATATTTGATAAGTAACATTATAAACAGTCCTTGCTTTGGGTGGTTCCAATATGCACAAGTTTCAGTTGCCATGATTTAGTTACATAATACCAGTCCCCAACAAAATGATTCAAATTTCAGTCACCACAGTATATGATTGTAATTGCATAAAGTACAAATTTCACTGTCTGCTCTTCAGACCACAGATCACTACATATAAACAACAGAGGCACATCTTGATATGACCAATCACATCACTTCTTTCAAAGTCTGTCTGTGATTGGTCACCGTGCATCTGCTACTCAGTTCGCGAACAGAGAGCAAAGTGTGTAGTTGGGTTGCCTCCTCGTCTCCCAGTGATAAACCCATATGACATGCTACAAAAATGGATAATCTATAGAGGATTATCTAACAAAAATAAAGGTACAACGAAGAAAAAAATGTTATAATGCTGGAAGAGAAATTGGATATGATTAGAAGATTTGAAAACGGCAATAGCAAAGCAAAGACAGGATGACACACGGAGCCTCTGGAAGCTATGGTGCTCACCATATTGGGAAAGTCCAATGAGTATAAAAAGCAAGGTAAAGTGACTCATCACCTTTTAGTTTAAATGGCACTAAAAAAACAGAAAGCCACTTATGGTTGAAATGGAGTATTTTCTACTTGCGGTTGAAGACTGTAATATTTTCAAATCCCAATTAGTCTGGCTAGCATTCAGGCCAAAGCATTGACGTTAGCTGCTGCACTGCGGGGGGAAGGTAATTACAAGGAGACTGAGGAAGAACCTTTTTCTGCCAATGAAGGCTGGTTTCATCATTTCAGAATTCAGCATGAGTTAATTGGTGTTAAGCTACTATTGACGCTGCTAGCACAGATACGGATGCTGCTATGAAATTGACACCCAGATTCCTAGAAAATGAAGATGTCCCAGAGGAAGTGACACCAGAGAAAAACTTCACCATAAAGGACTGCTCATAGATATTTCATGGCACTGCAAGAGCAAAGGACAAAATATTGCATGCGGATCCAAACTTAGGAAGAAGTATGACAGTGGTCCGAGGGCTAGAAAAGATGCTCGCTCCGTATCGTGACACAGTGAGAGGAAGGAGGCAAGAACTGTGCAAATTCCTTTTGGTACGATTTTTTACAGAAAAATAAAACACTTTGATTCTCAATGTTTCTAATGTTTTGAATTACAGTGTAATAATAAGTAAATATTAGTTTTACTAATTTTTCACTTCCCAATGCTTTTCTAACCCACAGAAAGAGAGTTTTAAATGTTTTGACAAACATTTGTAAAGGTCAAAGAACAGTTGTAATTTTCCCCATTGATTATCAAGATCACTTTGCAGGGTTTCAACTTACACAGTCATTTTTATGGTCCTGCGCTATCATGCAAAGCGAGGACTGCCTGTATACATGTGTGGTTTGTGTGGAGTTAGATTACAATTCCTGCACATCTGTTTGTGCCAACTCAATTATGTGGAATGTGAGCAAACTTCTGGAAAAAGAACTTGCACCACTACAAGTAGGTAGGTATAGGGGTTCCAGGTATAGTTTGGAGGCCATTATTCAACTCCAACCTGATCCAGCCACCTTGACGGCCTGTGTGTGACCGAGCGGGAAAGAGCTCGTATGAGATGAACTGCACCCATTCAGGGTCCAGGCCACTCCGCTGTGGGATCCAGCTAAGAACAAATGTGGACAAGGCAAAGGGAATGTGTCTCTTCACTCACTTCATGGGAGGGTAGAGGTCTCAAGCTACCACCAAGACAGACTCAAACCCTGGTCAGGGCTCAGCATCCGAGGGGCCTCCTCAGGCCCTCTGGGCCTCCTGGCAATGATGGAACACCCAGACGTTGTCTGATGCCCAAGTGCAGCAGTGCCAAAGGGAACCACCACTCCCGGGGAGAGTGGAGTGGGCTGTCAGCATGGCGGTGCAAGCAGCATGCTCAGGAGAGGGTTGAGAACAGTCGTGGAGCAACAGTTTGAGCTGATGAGAGCGTGTGGGCTACAGGAGTGTCTCAGGTGTCCTGGGAGGAAGCCGGGAGAATGAATGGGAGGAGCCATGCAAGGTTCCCAAGTTACCCGGAAGGGGAGCTCTAAGCTAGAGGAATTCAGGCTGTGTGAACACGACCTTGTTTTTCCACACCGGCAGTGAGGCCTGGGGGCATTAGGGTTGTTTCCAAATAGGGTGGCCATATAATTTATCGTTTAAACTGGGAGTATTTTTAAAGTGAAAGGGATTGCTATTAATAGTTAAACCTTTTACTAATTAAAGGCACAAACAAATTGTCTCAGGCAAACCACACCGTACATTGACCTGACTTACAAATGAAATCCAGGTAATTGTAAATTAGAGGTCATATCAGAATTAATGAAAATAAATGAATGTGCCCTAACTGGGTGTTGCAGGCTAGGTTCCCTGGAAGTGGACTCTGAGATGGAGATGAGTGTGTAGGACATTTATTAGTGAATGCTCCCCGATCCACACCTGTGGAAGGGAAGGAAGGAAGTAGGATTGGAAAGAGGGGAAACTGGGACTGCAAAGCAGTCTCATCAAAGACATCAGTTGACCCCACGGGGAGCCCTGGGGCTGGAATGACCTTCAGAGTTGTTGCAAGTTGGGGTGACAGGGACGAACCTCTATTCTCCACACCAACCAGCCCTTGGATGTGGCTGTCCCAGAGGGCTCTATCCAGCGGAGGGCAGATTTCTAGAGAGGCTGAGAGCTGACTGTGCTCCCAGCAGCCCTGAAAAGGGGTCAGGGCAGTAAATCACAGTATCCACTGCCCAAAGAGAGAGGAGTGTTTGAATAAAGATATTATAACATGATACAGGCTTTAAGTTCAATCATTGGTCAGGTCCTGCCAAGGAACGATCCTGTTACATTTGCTATGAAGAAGAGTTGAGACTCAATTAGCATACCAATTACTTATCTGCAAATGACATTTCTAGAAAGGGGAACTTACTCTCTCAAATTAATAAACGAGCACCAATCTTCTTGGTATTGCTTAGAAAACTTTTTCTCTAAGGTAAATTTCTGCCCAACTCTATTTGGTAATGTTTGTATTTAAGATGCTTGCATAGGGCTTCCTGTGTTCCAGGCACCGTGTGATGCTCTATTGAAATACTAATCCATTTAATTCTCATAACAAACCTTTAAAGTAGGCACCACCAAAAAGGGAAACAGAGACCCTGAGGTGAAGTAATCGGACTCAAGTGGTGGTGCCAGAATTTAGACCCAAGGATCATGTCTCCAGAGGCTGTGCATTGTAAACCATTATGCTATGCTGGCTCTCAAACCCACCACTTAATTTAGTAGATACTATGTCACTGCAAAGAAATTTCACAGGTATTTATTGAGCTCCTGTTGGTTGCCCATGTCTAATTTTTGGAGAAAAATAGAAATCTCTGGGGTGATGCAAAGAAGTAACATAATAATAACAACAAGAGCAGCAATATCTAACACGGAGTTGGCTTTCACTATGGGCCTGGCACTATCCTAACAGCCCTCTGTGTGTCACGTCCTTCAACTACGGAGGAGACTTAGTGCCTCCTCAGAAGGAGATTCTGATTAATCGGGAAGCGAGACAGGAAATAGTTACATAATCACATGCAAGACATGAATAATTAGTAGCCCTGATGTGCAGGACAGACCGGCACTGGGTGAAAGGACCAGAGAGGGACAGGCTGAGTTCAGATCTAGGGGACTTAAACCCTGGAAAAATGACAGTGTGCCCCCACCCCCACCCCAGGTAATTTTAAAAATAAGCAATACCACAAAGAGCAAAAGAAGAGTCAAGAAATACTATAAGAAAATTCATATTTTTCCATTATGATTTTATTTCAATACTTTTAAAAGAAATTTTCTGGTAACAAATTCATTCCGAACAATGCTTTTCGTGGCCCATGTTTTGCTGGTGCTAAATTTGGTGTGTTCTGCAGTTTGGGTAGTCAGTTTTCAAGGAGGAAGGGCTGATGGTGGACGTGTAGAGTCAGCCAGCTTCATGGATCTCGAAGGATGGATAGGAATAAGGAAGGGGAGAGAAGGAGAAAAGATGTGCTTGGATGGAGCAACAGTGAAGAACCGAGAACACTGGCCTTGCTGGAGCAGGTAGATTGGTGCATTGGTATTTTGAAGACCTTGAATTCCTGGTCAAGGGGTTTGTAATATATCCCATAAGCAATGGGGCTCTATGGGAAATAGAAGCAATATTGTTGCTGTCATTGACCCTCCTCCCCTAAGTGGGAATGCCAAGGTACTCAAAGCCCCTTTGAGCAGAAGCCCCAAACAGCGGGAGGGCAGGATCCCTGGTCACCCCAGGGACAGCTTGCCTAGGCTGTGGCTCTGACTCGGAAGTTGCTCTGAACACCCAGGGCCTTCCTTATTGCACAGCTGTCCTTCCAAAGGGACCTGACCAGCTCAAGCTTCTGGGTGGCTGCTTGGAGTGGGGGCTGAGAGTAGGTAGGGGGCCCTGGGCCTCCCTCTGCCCACTACTCAATAGTTCTCTGCTCTTGCACAGAGCGGCCCATCAGGTATAAATGCTCCAGCCATCTTGGTTTCATCTTTCCCTCCTTCTGCCAAACTGTTAAAACACTTTATTCTACAAACAAATCCAATCTTGCAACTGCTCTGGCCTGAAGCCTGCCGCAGGGCAGAAGAATGGCAAGAATGCACGGGGATGGTGTTACTGTGGTACTTTTGGAGAAAGGGCCCAGGGCTTGGCGGTAGCATCAGATAATGGAGGCAGCCTCGGGTTTTTAAAGACCCAAGACAGCAAAGCCCTGTCACCAGCTCTCCTTCTCCTAGTAACAGTGGGATCATAATTGCAGTTCGGGGAAGATGCCTCACTCGGTTTTGCACTCTGTCAAGTAGTTTCAGCAGCTGTCCTGAATTGCTGCCCTATTAAGAATTTCCAGATTATTGGTGGTTGTTTCCTTTTTCTGAGGAAAAATTCAAACATTGTTTTTCCACCTTCATTTTATGCATTCAGGTCAAAGTCTTTGGCTCCTCTCTTTGGCAGAATGAAATATCCCAACCCGGTTGAATTCGGGATGGAAATATTTGTGGAACTTTTGACCCGGCGCTGGTAAGAAGAGCATGTAGTTAGAGCCGCTCTGAAAACCCAGAGGAACTGGGTGCCTACCACCTGCAGGCACTGTTGTGTGTGCCTGTGGCCAGGCTGCAAGTTTTCTTCTTCCGCGGCCTTGATTTACACTCGCTGAATTCACATTATCTTCCTGTCCCTCAAGCCCTGCCCAGCACTTTCCCAAAGCCATCCAGAAGCCCCACCCGGCCAATGTGACCTGTCCCTGCTCGCACAGCAGTCAGGATTGGGTCCGGCACGACCCAGGATTCAGCTATATGCTCTTACTGCTTAGCTGTGAGCTTTTCCTTAAGATGGAAAGCCTGCAGAAGATAAAGACTATGTTTTCTCAGCTCTGAGCTGAGTATAAAAGTGTAAATGAATGAAATACAATTGCACCGATTAAAAGATGGATTGGCCGGGACCTTTCCCAACGATGTGCTCTATTGTAAATAACAAGATGACAACTTACACTCACTGCATTCTTCTCAGAGAGGGAGTGAAAGGCACACAACACATATTTTGTGTCTCACGGGAAAAGCCAAGCAAAGTGTGTCTGGGAGAAATTCTTGGGGACATTCAATAGGTAATTGCAAGTTTGCATAGCGCCAAACTGGTCACGAAGACAGAAGGGAGACTGGGATACTTCTCCCCCCTCATCAGCAAAGCTAGCATGGCCTCCAAATACATGTGCCTAAATGTGTTTTGAAGGGCACCATTCCGCGAGTCTGCCCTAGCCTAACTCACAGTTCACCATCTGGCCTGGTAGCTATGCTACAAACAGTATATTTTTCATCCATTCTTTAAAAAAAAAATTGAATGCATAGAGGGAATTGAAATGAACAAGTCAAGCTTTTCCTCCCTGCAGGACTGTGATATGAAGGCATTGTTCATATTGAACTCTTTCTCTCTTGGTTGAAAGGGAGGAGAGACTGCTTCTGGAGTTCATGTTCTCTAGCGTGGCTGGCCACAGTGGGGGCCATGGACATGTCAGTATCACCTGGAAACTTGTTAGAAATGCAGACTCTCAGACCTACTGAATTCAAGTTTGAATTGTAAAGAGATTTGTATGTGGTGCTCTATAGAACGTAGAGAAAATGATCTAATGGTCTCGGTCTCGAGTTTGAAACTATAAGTAAATCCCTAATGTCAATAATGGCATCTACAAACCATCTCTCAAGCAATGAGCCTTCATGGAAATCTACTATGTGCCCAGTCCTGCAGGTACATAGGCTCTGCAGGAAAGAAAGAGGCAGGGGCAGGTCCAGAATGTAAGGGCTTGCACTGGGGGATTTCAACCCCAAACCCTGCCCACCCCTTCCTGTACAAGCCCCTACTAAGGGGCGGGCTCCTGCTGCACTGAATTTTCTACAGCACAGCCCCAGGGGTGACACCAGTCACGTGATCGGCCCTTGTTTTCAGCAGTAACAAGTCATTAAGATTGAGCTAGCAAATCTTCAGAGAAGACAGCCCAGTCCTAACCTCCGTCATAACATTTTTCTTTTGCGATGAAGCATTGCTGGGTTTGTTGAAAGCTCATTCAGTGGGGCTAAATCTCAAGTATTCAGGCCTTCAAGAGGTTTGGGGGATTGAGAGTTGTGGGGGTGCGGCCTGGCCTACTGGCCCAGAGGCACAGTTGCACTGAGAAGCCTATACTCCCTGCATTGTGTCTCGCAAACAGAGTTGTTTTAGAATACTGTGCATAAAATTGTAGATTCCGGAGTCAGACTGCCCTGAGTTCATTTCCATGTTCTGCCATTTGCTGGCTGTGTGACCTAGTGCAAGCATCAATTTTCTAGCTCTTAATAAAGTGATACTTTATTTCCTGCTTAATTTGGATGAGATCCAATTTATCCTTTTTTTCTCTTATGGATTGTGTTTTGGATATTGTATCTAAGAAATTTGTCAAGGTCATAAAATTTTTCTCCTATGTTTCCTTCTAGGTGTTTTATAATCTAAGTTTTTATCTTTAGGTCTAAGATCCATTGTTAGTTTTGAATATGCTACAAGATAGGGAAAGTAAAGAGAGGTTCTTTCTTCTCTTTTTTTTTTCTTTCTTTGTTTCTTCTCTTCCTTTTTTTAAAATTTCTTGACATTAAATTAAATGGATAGGTAATTGTTCCAGTACCATTTATTGAAAAGACCATTCTTTCGACCTTGAATTGCCCTTGCACTTTTGTAAAAAATCACCAACAATACATTTGTGGTTCTATCTTTGAACCCTCTATTCTGTTTCATTGACCTATATGTCTCTGTTGGCCAATACTTCACTGTCTTGATTTTACTAGCTTTATGGCAAGCCTTGAACCCAGGAAGTAGAAGACTACCAACTTTGTTTTTCTTCATAAAAATACCTTGGCAATCCTAGGTAGGCTGTATTTCCACATAAATTTTATGGTTGCCTTGTTAATTGCTACAAAAATCCTGTTGGAATTTTGCATTGAATCTCCAAATAAATTTGGAGAGAACTAACATCTTAAAACATGGATTCTTCTAATCCATGAACACAGTATATTTTGCCATATATTTATTTCTTTAACTTCTCTAAGCAATATTCTATAGTTTTTAGTGTATAGGTCTTGTATATCTTCTTTTAAATTTATTCCTAAGTATTTTTTGTTACTGTTTTCAATTTCGATTTCTAATTGTTGGCTGCAAGTCTATAAAAATTAAGTTTTGTATATTAACTTTGTAACATGAAACCTTGATAAATTAACCTATTAATCCCAATAATAGTTTTGTAGATTCTTTAGAACTTTCTACATAAGAAATCATGTCATCTGCAAATAGAGACAGTTTTAATTCTTGCTTTCTGATCTTCAAAACCTTTATTTATTTATTTATTTATTTATTTATTTAGGCTTATTGTAAGACCACAAGTACAATGTTGAATAGAAGTAGTAAAAGAGGACATCCTTGCCATGATTCCAAACTTACTGGTAAAGTGTCCGGTACTTCATCATCAAGAACACCCTTTATCAGATTGACGAAGTTCCTTTCTGTTCCTAGATTGCTGAGAGTTTTTATCATAAATGCATGTTAAATTTTATCAACTGCTTTCTCTGCATCTATAGAAATGATCGTATGGTTTTCTTCCATATTGTTCATGTGGTGAATTACATTGATTTTTAAATATTAAGTCAACCTTGCATTCCTGGGATAAACCTTCAGTCATGATGTATTATTCGTTTTCATATATTGTTGGGCTTAATCTGCTAATATTTTTAAAGAATTTTTACATCTATGTTCATGAGGGATATTGGCCTCTTTTTTTGTATATGTGTTTGTTGGGTTTTGGTATTCGTGTTTTGCTGGTACCATAGATCAAGTCGGGAGGTGTGCCACATCCTCCTCTATTTTTTGAAAGAGTTTGTGCAAGTTTGGTGTTATTTCTGCTTTGAACGTTTGATAGAATTTATCAGTGAAATTACCTGTGCCTAGAATTCAGCTTTTCTGTTTTATCTTGTGTAAATATTTGTGATTTATATTTTTAAAGAATTTTTCCGTTTCACCTATTTTATAGAAATTATTGGTATAAAGTTTTTCACAATATTCTCATATTCTCCTTTTATTATTTTAATGTCTGTAAGATCTGTGGTGATCAACTCTTTCTCATTCCTGATATTGGTAATTCATGTTCTCTATTTTTCTTGAGCAGTCTAACTAACAAAATTTATCAATTTTTGTTGTTGTTTTTGTTCTTTATAAACAACTTTGGGGTTTGCCAGTTTTCTTTATTGCTTACCGGTTTTTTAAATTATATTCATTTCTGCTCTTATATTTATTGTGTTATTTGTTCTATTTGGGTTTACTTTGGGATCAAGGTGAAATCTTAAGTCACTGATTTTAGATCTTCTTTTCTAATACAATAATTTTAAGGCATAGAATTTCCTCTAAGTGCTACTTTAGCTGCATCTCACAGATTTTGTTGTATTTTAATTATCATTACGTTTTACATATTTTCAAGTATCTCTGTGATTTCTTCTTTCAATCATGGGTTATTTAGAAATGTGTGTTTAATTTCCTAATATTTGGGGGTTTTGTAGGTATCTTATTGTCATTGATTCCCAATTTAATTGCATTGTAAATAGAGGATACATACTATTATTTCAATCCTTTTTATTTTGTTAGGACTTGTTTTATAGCCGAGAATATGATCTCTCTTGATGAATGTGTGTAGTTGAAAAGGATGTGTGTCCTTCAGTTATTGGGTGTAGTGTTCTATAAATACCAATTAGGTTAAGGGGTTGATAAAGTTGTTTGGAACTTCTATGCCTTTACTGCATTTTTCCTCTGGTGGATCTAACAATTGCAGAGAGGGTGTTAAAATATCCTACCACAGCTGTAAAATTTTTCTGTTTCTTCTTTTATTCTGTCAGTTTTTGCTTCATGTATCTTGAGGCTATAGTCTTCGGCACATGCACATTTATGTTTATTATTATGTCTTCCTTATTAATTGACCCTTTATACTTAAATTTATCTTTTTTTTAATTTATTTTTAATTGTATTGAGGAATAATCAAAAAATATAATTGAATATCATTTAAAGTGTACAATGTGATTATTTGATATACTCGTACATATATACTGTGGAATGATTACTAAGATCAAGAAAATTAACACATCCATTACTTCACATAGTTAGCAAAATTAACTTTGTGTGTTTGTGTGTTGAGAATATTTAAGATCTACTCTTAGCAACTTTCCAGTATATAATACTGTATTATTAACTATAGTCACCATGCTGTCCATTAGATCCTCTGAACTGACTCTTTTTATAACAAAATGTGTACCGTTTGACCCCATTTCCCCCTCTCCCCAGCTGCAGCTCCCTCCATCGATTCTATTCTCTGTTTCTATGAAATCAACTTTTTTCCCCTTATTTTTAGATTCAACATGTGAACGATAACATACTCTATTTGTCTTTCTCTGTCTGGCTTAATGCCCTCCACATTCATCCATGTTATAGCAAATGGCAGAATTTCCTTTTTTATGGCTGAATAGTATTCCATTGTATCTCTAGGCCACATTTTCTTTATCCATTTTTCTGTTGAAGGATATTTAGGTTGTCTCTATATCTTGGTTATTGTGAATAATGCTACAATGCACATAGGTATGAAAGTTTACCTCTTCTAGTCAGCATATAATTGAGTCTTGCTTTTTTTTAAAAAAATAATCTATTCTGGTAAACTATGCCTTTAAACTGAGGTATTTAGTTTATTAACATTTAATGTGGTTTTTGAAATGAGTGTATCTAGGTCTACCATTTCATATTTCTTTTGTGTTGTCTACTTCACTCTGTCCCCCTTCCTGCCTTCTGTTGGATTGTTTGACTATATTTTATAATTTTGTTTTAACTTATTAGATTTTTAGCTATACCATTTTGCATTATTTCTTTAATTGTTGATCTAGGAATTATAAAAAGCATCCTTAGACTTTCACAGTATACCTGGAGTTAATATTATACTTCTTTACATAAAAATATAAGAAACTTTGAAACAGTCTAAGTGCATTTACCACCCCCACCATCATAAGTCCATAGTCATTCAAACATTGGTCTCTTGTATGTAAAATGTCATTTTTCTTTGCCTACTTACAAGATTTCCTCTTTATCTTTAGTTTTCAGCAGCTTAATTATGATATACCCAAATGTGATTTTATTCATAATTATCTTGTTTGGATTTCCCTATACTTTGGATCTGCAATTTATGTCTTTCAACAAACTTAGGGGTTTTTTTTAGCCAGTTTTTTCTCAAATATATTTTCTTCCCCACTGTGTTTTTTCTCTCCTTCTGGGACTCCAATTAACTGCATACTAACCCATTGGATATTGTCCCACATGTCCCTGAATATTACTCAGTTTTTTTCAATCTTTTTTCTTTGTTTCCTTCTGATTGCATCATTTCTTCTGATTTATCTTCCTGGTCCCTCACTCTCTCTTTTATTAGAAGAGTGGCTTCCTAACCAGGCCTGCTTAATATTTAAACTTGAGACCTCAGCTCGGGTTTTAAAGTATAATAAAAGTCTACAATGCTAAGATTTATTAATATTAACCATGCAACACCATGATTGCATACGCAATGTGGTTCAAATCCTGTCCTCAGGTTTGACAACTTTCTAAAGAAAAGGTTTGAGATTTTGTGCTGAGTTCATAACTTGACTAGGAGCTAGGGGTCTGGTTAGGAGATAGAAACTAAGCAGAGAGTTTACAACATAGTGTGACCAGGTGCTAAAACCCTGATGTGAACAAAGTGCCACGAGAGCACAGAGTTGTACCTGGCTGTCCCTGCCCCAGGGAGTTGGGAAAGACCTTCAGAGAGTTGGTATTTAATTAGGCGTATTAGTTAGAGGAAGAGTCAGGCTTTGTCAAAAAGCTAGAAGAACAGTCTAGTCAGAAGATTCTGAGAAAGGCCTGCTATGGTTTGGGAGGAGAAGGGAAGAGGAAATGGAGTATAATGTCCCCAAGGAGGCCCATAAGAGTAGTCTGTGTCAGGCTGCCTTGAAGATCAAGCTGACGAGTAGTATGTTCTTGTTGCATCATGTAAAGGTGCTACTGGGAAGGACGGAGGGGCTCATCCTTTATCCTACGAAGACTAAAGCAAGCGCTCTGCCCTCAAGGAGCTCTCAGACTGATTGAGAAGCTAAATGAACCCATGTTACACAACAAGAAAGAGAACACCCATGGCCATCATTCTAATCCAGCCACCATCTTCTCTGATCTAGACTGCTGTACCCTCCCAACGAGTTTCTTTCATTTGCACACTTTCAATCCATTTTCCACACTTACAATCATCTTTTAAAAACATAGATTAGAACATATTAATCCATTGCTTAAAACCATTAAATACCTTCCCACAGCACTTAGAATGTTCATACCAATTCCCGTGGCCCAACCTCGCTCTCTTCACTCATCACGCTGTCACAGTGGTCTTCTGGCTGGTCCTTGTCAAGCCAAGCCCTTGTGGGCATCAGGGCTTTCTGTTGCCTGTTGCCTCAGTAACTGTTGCCACTTTCCTCCCAGCTCTCCTGTTAGCTATCTCCTTCTTAGCTTTTAGTTCTAGCATAACTCTCAACTCCTTAGAAAGACCCTGCCAACCTCAAATATCTCTCCGATTCAAACCTCTCACAATGTCCAATTTATCCCATTTAAAGCAATAATAACAATGTATGGCCTTTGGACTTGTTTTCCTGACTTATAACCACCTTCCCCGCTGGGATATGAAGCATGATGCTAAGGATCTTAGTGTCTCGTTGTTCATGAAATCCCCAGCACCCAGTGTGGTGCCCAGCATATGGAAGATACTCAAAAATCTGCGTGGATAAAGGGCTGTAAGTAAATGCTAAGTGTTGCGTTATCAACTCTGTGTCACAATGGGAAGACGAGTGGGGGGTAGAAGATCAGAGGAGGGGAGAGAAAGCTCTATTTGAATGGCGTAGACCCAGTTGCCACTAGCCTATCTGAAAGGAGAGCCCCTCATGATCTTGCTATGGGTTCTACTCCTTAGGGCTCTAGAAGGAGAAGCTTTGCCTGTGAAAATGAAGCTTTGGGTAAGATCCAGTTCTCCTGTTCTCTGGGTCCACTCCACCATGCACACTTCAGGGCTGGGATTTCCACACTCCCCAGAAGGCTATTGTGGAGGTGAGCTCATTTCATTTTTCTCTAATTCTTGCTTCTAAGCCGCAGGATGATATTGATGAGATTGACTGCTCCATCTGCTTTGCCAAGCCAACTTCTAGGAGAGGAAACCTATCCTGTTTCTTAGAAGTTTACTTCTTATTCCTGGAGACGGCAAGAATAAGAGAAAAGAAATCAATGTTGAATAACTTGAGTTGCTTTCTTTTAAAATACCATTGCTGTTTCTAAAACTGGGATATATTTTTGGAACTGCCCTGCCTGAGACCCGAGCATCACGTAATTAGAAATGCACACTGAACAAGAGTTGGAAGCCTACAGGAGCGCCTTCATCCATCCCAAGCACTGGCCAGGGAGAGACATAGCAGAAGCACGTGCTGTTGGCCTGAGCTTTTATTGAGTGAGATGTGATGTTCAGAAAGTCTACAGCACGTATCCCAAGTGGAAATTCTTTCAGGAACAGTGCATTAGTCAATTCAACCCTCTCTTCCCTCCACCCCCACCCCCCTTGCCCCTTGTTCTTTCTTATACACAGTCATGGAATAAGAGCATATCGCCTTGGCTGGGTCAGACGGTGTCACCTTCTTGACCCCCTCGGAGAATATTTGTAGTGTTTTTGCTATTTTCTCTGCTGGGTGCCCTTGTGATAACAGGATGGAGGCCCAAATTGCCCTGGGGCTTCCTTGGTTTACAGGACTCAGTTTAGACCCCAGTTCTCTTAGAAAATTAAAATAGGACACAAACATCCACCCCTCACCTCCAACTTCCTTATCCTGTTTCCGTCTGCCCTCCTTCCTTCTCCCCAAACAAGTGGTTATCTAAAATCTGTTGGTAAAGAGTTTGCTACCAAGAGTCTTAAGTTTTTCCGTTTCAGAATCTTTTTCCTGCCTCAGGCAACCTGGGTGTTTGGCCTGGAGAGCATGTCAAGAACAAAGCAGAGCATCTGGGTCAGAGACAAAGGTACTCTCCAGCCCAGGGAGCAGGTGCAATTTCCAAGTCTGCTGGGCAGCATGGCTGCTCAGGCTTTCCTCCTGGCAGGCCTCAGAGCAGTTTGGACAATGAAGGGCATGCCCCTCCCTGGAAAGCACAGGCAGGGTCCTGCAGGAGGCAACAGGCGTTCGGAGGCCCTTGTGAAACAAGCCAGGACGCCCTCCTTAGGCCTCACCCTGGGAAATAATGACACAGGCAAAATCATCAGTGTGTCAATGTCGCAAGGGTCTGCTACTGTGCGTAAGTTTCGTTAGAAGAGCTAAAACTGAACTTTCAGGAGAAGAGCTCCCTCCGTGTCTATCTGCCTCGTGCTCTCTTGCTCCACCAGACAAATGATACTTCCTTGAAATTTTAGAGATTCATATTCTCACTAAGGAAATTAAAAAAAAAAAAAAAGACCTTCCTTTTCCAGACTCCTCCTCTGAGTGGACTGCATGAGGAGATGTCTGTAAGAAATTGTGGGTAGATATCTCAGACGGCAATTTTTTTTAAAAGCACTTTAAATTGACAAATCAGTCCAAACCACTAAGGTTATAACTCTTTTTTTCCTTTTCCAGCAGAATAGTAAAACAGACGTGTTATTGGCAGCTCATTAGTGCTAAGGAGAGGCTGTCTCCAGCATGACATCAGCCCACCACTAGACCCAAATCTATTAGTATTTCACCAGAGAGCCTTACACGGCTGGCTTTCCAACCATACAGAAGACGCTCATGGGGGAGACGGGGAGAAGGCATAAATAAGACACAGATTGGAGACTTTTTGATGTGTTTAGCACATTTTTGTGACTTCCTTTAATACCACAGACCTTGTATTTCCTCCCCCCCCACCCATTCGAACAAAAGACAAGACTGAAATGGGGGTGGAGGGGAGGGAGATCCATTCAATAAAAAGTTCTGTTTGCCTAATTAGCATTTTTAACGCAAACACTGAAAAGGGGAGGTAAAAAAAAAAAAAACTGGGAAGAGAAGAATGAATACCACAGCTGAGTAACTTCAGATATAAAAAGTCCCTTCATTAAATCAGTTGTTTTTAAATTCATAATTGAACTTAAATAAGGAGCGACCTATAGGCAGCTGTTTCTAATATCGAGTCCCCACCACACATGAAAGACGCATTTATTCCTGCAGCCGCCTCCCTACCCTTGGGTGTTATCAGCTGAACATGTTTTGAACCTACCTAATGCATTTGAGGTAGCTTGGGTTTATTTTTCTTTCAATAAAATAAATGGTTTTGTAATTAAATTTCTGCACTGCCTGTGCTTAATGGTTACATTGACAAGTGCTAATGTATGGCAAGAGAATGAGTTTGAAATGAAACATGCTGTTTTTGAATCTGCAAGCAATTTTGCAGTGGGGCAATCAAACCCCTCATGCCAGCGAAACATTTTCATTAATCTGCTCGCTGCACCCCTGCCCACTCGGCCAGCCAGGAGGACACTTCTAGCTCCCTCTTTGCCCACCCCCCACCCTTGCTTTTTGCTCAAACACACACACACACACACACACATGCGCGCGTGCACACACACGCACAAAACTATCATGAAGCGAGCCGTTGTTTGAAACCATTTTGTGGTCTCTGGCAGGCGGGCCCGTGGAAATTCGCTGACTTTACACCGTGAAATGTTGCAGCTGCTTCTCCGAAGGGACTGGCTGCCTCAACGTTTCAATCCCTGGCAGCCAGTCAACAAGAAAATCTGTCCCTCTGTTTTCCTTTTTTTTTTTTTTTTTTTTTTTTAACTTTTCCCCCTTAGCCAAATTTATTTTTGAATAAATCTTCTCATAGAAAATAGAGAACGGCTATTACATATCTGGACTCAGTCTGCGCAAACCACTTCAAGCCATGGCAAAGGCGGCTGCCTTCCAGCCTTGCGCTTGTCAAGCGTTCATGAATGGAAACCTGGACGGCCAGTTGTGGCCTTGGCTGGCTCCACTTCTGCCCGCTGCCTGGGGAGGGGAGCCTGCAGCTCTCTCTCAGGCCTGCAACAGGTACAGGCAGTGGGCCCTCGACCCCTGACCTGTCCCTTCCCCAAAGGCCTGTGTTTCCTCTGACCACTAGAGGGATGGCTTCCCAAGGCAGTGACTGCTCTGGAGCCTCCTAGACCCCTCATCAAAGGCCAAGGATGTACAAGGCCCACAAGCTGTCAGGCACATGGGGAAATAGAGAGCAATAGGGTCTCTGGCTCAGTGGCTGCCCACAAGGTATGCGACTCAGCATTTTCCCTCCAGGCGGTGGGAGAGGAGCCAGGGGCTGCCCACATGAGTGCTGACTCACCGGCAGGGCAGCCAGAATCACAAGCTGTCCTACCCCAGCACAGCTTTCTCTTCCTGTGTGCTCAGACAGTGTTTAGGGGAAGAGCTTCTGTGTGGTGCCGGCCTCCATGAGTTTGCTGCGGTAGAAGACAGAGGAGATGGCCGCTTGCAGGTTTTCAGGAGCCTGACCAAAGATCTTAACATCTCAGAACTCCCCTGCCCATTTCCTAAAGTCTGAAGAGCGTTTAATAGTGGATGAAGCCTCTCATTTCATAAGAGGCTTGACTGAGGAATTCCTTGGAAGGGAAACATAGGGACTTCTGTCTCCACTATGGAGTCTCTATGGGCAAAGCCCCCTCGTGAAAGGGTGAAAGAAAAAGCATGAGTTAACTAGTATCTGAACAGCAGGGAGAGGGGAACTCTTAGAAGCAGAGAGGGCAGGAAGTGGGGGGACTCATGTCATAGATAAGAGACACCTTCACAGTGGCCCTGTAAAGAAGTAGAAAGTTCCTTGATTAAACGACTGCGCGTAGACTTACAGAAGAAGTAGAGACTTAACCTGATCCAAGGTAAAGGGCAGAGGAGAGGCCCATGTCCCAGCAGGAAGAACGGAAGGATCGTGAGAAAATGAAGCGGGAGTGAGCATTGGCTGAGTCTGAGCTGGGATCCCGATGAAACTGAGATGAAACTGTTGTGAAAGCACAGTCATCTGCCACTCAGCCGCCCACTAAGGTGGTTGTCCTATTGCGCCCGTGCAGCAGGGGAACACATTAGTGATTCACTCACTCATGCACTCAGCGAAGAGTAAGTTCTCATTATGACCAAGTCATGTTGCTGGGGTTTTCAGGGCGCAGGCGTAACAGAGACGCGGGCTTCCCTCTCAAGGATGAAGTAAGTGCTATGATGGAGATACAAACAAAACGCTACGTGACTTCAGAGGAGGGAATGGTGAGCTGTGCCGGAAGGAGTAACAGAAAGCTTCATGGAAGAGACGAGCCTCCAAAGATGAGTAGGATTTCAAAAGAGGAGCGTGATGTTCCAAGGTAAGGAACCAGCATCACAGGGAGGTATGAAAGTAAGAGTTGTGTTTGGAGAATGATGAGTGATCCCAAATGAAAGGAGGAGAAGGTAAGTGCCTGTGTAGGGTGTGTGTGTGCGTGTGTGACTGTGTGTGTGTGTGTGTTGGTGGGGGTGGGAAAGGTGGTGGGAAATGGAACTGAAGTTAAGATGAGGCCATATTGAGATCCATGTATAGAAGCTGTGCTTATTTTGCAAACCACAGCCACCCCTTAAAGGTGTTGGATGGGGGTAAGTGAGGAAGTGGTGATGTAACCCTATGTGAGAGCCATTAAAAAAAAGGGGGAGTGGCCGAGGAGGGACGATAGTGGATACAAGCAGACCAGAGGCTATTTCATAGCCCAGGTCATAGAGGAGGAGGGCCGGCAAGGCACAGGTAGTGTTCCTGGAGAGAAAGGATGGATGCTGTGGGCCCTGCAGGGGCCCAGCGCAACCAGTTGGATGTGGTGGGAAGAAGGGAAGCACCAGCAAATAGTCTGCTGTTTTCAGGGTGCCTGGGAAGATGCTCATGGCCGTGATAGGGACCGGGAACTCTAAAAGAGAAGTCGTTTTGGGGGGTGGGGAGGAAAACACCAGTTCCAATGGGATATGTGGAGTTGGAGTTCCGGGTGGTGACTTTCATGAGACAATATCCAGGAGGAAGAAAGGGACCAGGATAGAAGAAAGGCAGAACTCTGAGGAACATTCATATCGAGAAGTGTCAATGCAGCAGACAAGAGGGAACAGCAGGGGAAGTAGGAGATGAGTCAAGAAGAAAAAGGACGTGAGTTTCAAGAAGAAGAAATGGAACACATTTCTGATGCTTCAAGGAGGCCCCAGAAAGGGAGATGGTGGTTGGGTTCAGCAATCAGACGCTGGTTGTCTCTGGGAGGACAATCCTACGTATAGGGAGGTTGAGTGGGAAGTGAAAAGTAGGGGCAGCAAGAGTGGATTTAAAGAAGTTTCGCAGTGATGAGTGAAAGGAAATTTTTCTTGGGTGATTGGCCCTTGAACAATATTCAACAAGGAACTGGTAAGGAGGGAGAGATTGAAAAGGCACCAGACAGGGGAGTCTCTGGTGAAGCACGACCATGGGAGATGCAGAAAGGGGTGGAGGGATTCGCCTGGGAATGCACCAGGAAGAAGAGGCCATGGGCCAGAGAATGCTGAGATAAAGGCAAGGGGGGGATGAGAGTATTGGCAGCCTCTTGGAGAAGGAACCAATAAAATCATGTGCGGAGAGTAGAGGGCGGGAATGGAAGTGATAGTAAGAGTGGGGTGTCTTGGAAATTTGAGGCAGCCACGAAATGGGATAGAAAGTCAAGCAGGAATGGACGCTAGGGCGTTGAGCAGCACTGAGACCTGAAGATGGAAAGCTGGCTGTGCAGCAGGCTGGTGCGCGTGGCTGTGACGTGTGCTCCAGCTGCTCTTGGCCGTCTGCACACAGGCACAGAAGCACAGAACATGCCGTGGGAATACTTGGGCTAGGGGTGGCATGGCAGCCGCAGTGGGAAGCAGGAGCAAGGACCATGGGGGCCAACCAGGGAGAATTTCACAATAGGACGCCTTTTAGTTGACATGCGAGAGCTTCACCTCCAGGACCAGCACAGCCCTGTCCTGGGCTGAAATTCCAAGACCAAATTTGAAAAGGAAGGATTTTTTGTTGTTTGTGGGGTTTTTTGTTTGTTTTTTGCATTACTTATATATTTGTTTTTATTTTTTATATATATTTGTTTTTATGCTTTGTATTGGAGTACAATATTATGTTAGTTTCAGGTATACAACAAATGATTTGACATTTATATACTTTACAATGTGACCACCATGCTAAGTCAAGTAACCATCTGTCCTTGTAGAAAGTTACTATGATATTATTGACTATATCCCCTGTGCTGTACCTTGCAGCCCTGTGATGTATTTATTTTATAACTGGAAGTTTGTACTTCTTATACCCCTTCGCCATTTATGCCCTCTCTGCCCTCCCCTCTGGCAACCATCGGTTTGTTCTCTGTATCTATGAGTCTGTTTCTGTTTTAAATGTAAAAATAACCACCACTGCCGGAGAGACTTGTAAGCTAGAGGTTTAGAAAACTAACTCCCATTGCAGCTTCTTCCCCTGCTCAGGCTGCCTGTGCTGTGTCATCGAGGCAGAAAACGTCAACGTTTTACATCTTTACTCCAATTCGCCTGCCTCTGGGACACCTTCTGTTGATTTACTAGCTTCCTGGAAGAAAAGGTGCTATTTCAATATAGGTATCCTTGCTCAGAAAGAGGTTTGTGCTACAAAATTCTGTAGTTCTTGCCCTCTGGTTGCAGCAGTAAAACAAACCAAAACAAACGAACAAGCAAAACCAGTTTAGCTGAAACCTCATTGGTCTTATGACTGGCTCTTGATGTTCAGTGGAGTTCTCAAAACCACACAGATACTGAACAAATCCTACCCAGTTCGGTTTTAGGAAGTTAACCCTGTCAGAGTTTGGTCAGGTCTTCACCCTCCAGGATGGAGAATCCTGGAGTCTGCTGGTTACAATCGCCTACAGTGCTGACTCTTCTGACCAAGGCAGCATCTCAGCCTTGACTGGAGTGAAGCAAGGATCAGAAGAGCTGAGGCTCACGGTCCAGGGTCAGGAAACCTTAAGCCGGGGGGACAAGGCAGAGGAGAGACCCTGATGCACCTCGGGTGCTGTGACCTGTCACTGCCCTGACTGGCAAGGGGGAGCGATTCCATGGGGTGTCTTCTTCCTGCACCCCCTTCAAGCATCTCCATGTCCTTCCCCAAAGCCCTAAGGAGACTTTTGAAGCCACTCATTCTCTCCTGTTAATGTTAAGCTCAGTCACTGTGTCGTTAGCAGGCCAGAGGGGGACAAAGCCCTCCCCAGTGTCAGCGCTGGGTTCTGTCCAGCCTAGAATCCCGTGACTGCTGGGACACCCAGACCCAGACTGGGGTGGGAATTACGAGGAGCCTTCTCCACAGCCCTGCAGAGCATGGACTCAGCAGCCAGGGCACAGCTTTCGCGATATGTCCCAATTCTCCTGTGAGCTCTCTGGATTTTTCCATCAGGGCCACACTGAGGCAGAGGGAAGTTCATTAGTTGACTTCCCACTGTCTAAAATGTACACATCTTTCTCTCCCAAAGGAGCCAATTTACCAGCTTGAATTTGATAACCTACCAAAGAGAGGAAGAAGGAACTGGTTACGCCTGGGACTGACAATGTAGCAGACCCTTTGCTAGGTGTTCGTGGCTGCTGAATTGTTTCACAGCACAGCTCCTATTTAGGCGGCATTATGTCCATTTTACAGGTGAGGCGCTGGGTTGGAATCACATCTGGATGAAAGCCTAAGCCTGTGCTCCAGGTTTCATCTTACTGCCACGTCCTCGGTGCCATGATGTGCTGCCTTATAGCTGCCTCTGTCTCTCCACATTACACAGTCCTCGTGTTCTGAAGCTCCATGTTGGTGTCTGTGTGAGAGAGGATTAGACATCTGAACATGTTGGCTGGGAACCAACATATCTTTCATCAAGTATTCATTGAGACCTACAATATGCTCAGCAAGCGAAGAGAGATTTCCCATCTGCAAGGACCCAGCTACCTGCTCTCGAACCCAGAAAACCATGTCCACTTGTCTCATGTTCCCTGCAGTCAGGCCCCAGTGGCATGAGTTGTCATTTCAAGATGCAGGACAAACATCATGAAATAACTCTAAGGACCGGGGAGCCCCAAGAAGCCCCTTACTATGGCATCATGCTGCACCAGTGAGTCCCAGAGCAGCCTTCAGTGGTGGTGAACGTGCCGGGGGGAGGCAAGCATGGTTTGTACCTTGCTTTGCTTCCTTCACGTCTCCACTTGAACCTGGAAGAAGTAACTGACACTGGAAGAGCAAAATGGCAGTGTTCTGGCGACAAGAAGCAAGTTAGCTCAGCATGCTGTAGCAGCTGAAGCTTTCTGTCGTGGAACCAATCCGAGCATCATGATTCCCCCTTCCCTTGGTCCTCAGCCCTGTTAACACTTCCAGGAAGGAAACTACACAAAGGAAGGAAGGGAAAAGGGAGGGAAGCAAGGACAATTCCCATCACGAGAAGACGCCTGGCCTGGGATGGGGGAGGGTGGAACCTAGAGGTGGGCTGCTGAGAGGGGCAGGGAAGGCTGGATGCTTTGGGGCCAACATGCTCGTTATGAGAAATTTCTTAATGACTGTCAGTCCTGAGGGAGGCGTGTGAGCAATGCCTGGCGCCAGCCATGCTTGCACGGGGCCTCCTGTCCAGATGGAAACTGTGTAGGGAGTGAGGGAGGAGAGTGCCAAGGGACCATGTGGCTGCTGAAGGTGACTGATGGCTTTGGGATGGCCAAACGGGCTCCTGGGCAATCAGGTTTTACTGGAAGGAGACACAAAGACAAGAGACTTTCAGGTAAGAAAGAACCCTAGTTCCTGGTTTCTAGAACAAAGTTTTGTGGTTCTTTGAGTTTCATTTGTGTTGTCCACCTGCAGACCTTTCTTCTTTCAGTCCACATGTCCAAACCCTACCAGGCCTGCTCAGGCCTTCATGAAGCCGTCCCTGATGGTCTGACCTGGAGCCTCCCTACCATGACCTGCCACAGGCACAAATGATATTGGTGTGAGATTCTCCAACAGAGATATGGGTTCAGGGTCAATGCTTGTCTCCTCAGAGCCTCAATGTTACACAGAGACTCTGGGAGAACACATTTATAAGATTTACCCCATTAAAACATTGTCTGGAGTAACCTACAACATTGGCAAGCTTTAAATTGAAGCTGAGACTTCAAAGAAATTTCGTGAAGGCGGAGGGCCACTGTGAGCCATACCCACCTGGATCCCGGCTTGCTCTCCTCTCCACTGGGGAACTTTGGCGGAAGAGTTGGCGAAGTAGCCGGTTTGATGTTAGGAGACATTGGAGGGCCCCCTTCTCTTTATAGAAGCTGGACGGTGATGAGGTGAAGCCTTGCTAACTAAAGGCAAATAGAAATGGTTCCATCACAGTGTGGTTAAAAAACAAACACACAAACGAAAAACAGCCAACGCCATTTATCACGCACTTCTACATGTCAGGCACTGTGCTAGTGGCATTACACATATCACTTCAATCAACCCTCACAGCAGCCAATGAGGTCAATATCACTTTTACTTTACAGCTGACGAGACCAAGCCACTGGAGATAAATTAACTTACCCCAAGTCAAACAGCTCGTAAGCTCCAGGTCCAGGATGTGATCTGAGTCTACGGGACTCTTCCTACTACGCCATGCCGCTTGGGTGCGCTGAGGAAGACACGTGTGGCACATGTCTCCACAATCATCATAGGCCCTCCTGAACATTTTGTGCTTCTTGTGTTGGCCCCACACGTTGACCTACGCTGTTGCAGGTACAGACTCCGGCTCCAGTGGGGCGCTCAGTTTGTTCTTTTGGTGTCTCCCCATCCTGGGGCTCCTGGGCCAGGCGTGTGGGGACCGCAGCCCCTGAACTAATATCTGAAAGGTGTCACAGGACCCCAGCTTGATGTACATAACCAGAGATAACGTGGCTGATTTTGCCCATCCCTCCACAAGTTGGGGAACCATCTAGCCAGATCTCAGTATCCATAGCTAAGATAAGGAAGAGTTTACAGGACAGCTAGGGGGCTGGTTGTTAGTCCTCTCTGCACATGGAGAACTCAGGGAGAAAAATCAAGGCTGGAGCCCCATTGCCCAGACAGCTTGTCTCCAAGAACTTTTCCATCCGGTAAGTGTCCTGCTTGATAGTTTTCATTGTGGTCACAGTGAGGGACCCAGGTTATTTTTAATAACACACACTACAGCCATTGCATTCATTCAATCCTATAGCATGTTATGAAGTGTCTGACCCAGGAGTACGTGTGGCTGCTGGGGTGCGGGTCTTCATTTTCTCCCCTTTCAGGCTTCCGTTTCCTTGGCACTTCCCTGAAGAGGGAGTGGATTTTGACATCCCATGAATACTTTTCCACCATTTGTTCAGATTTGCCCTGTCTCCCAAAAGGCCCTTCTAACTTTACATTGCACAAATTCATGTCCCGGGGACTTGCCAAATCTGTCAAGTCCGAACGTTTTCCTTGGCAAGGACCGCACCGCTCCACTGAAATGGGTCGGGTGATCCATTGGGCCTTGGTGCCGCTTTTCCAGGCGCCGAGCGCAGCCACTGGAGCTTCCTGACGCCCCTCCCAGGCTCCGTGGGCTCTGGCTCACCCTGTGTCCTGCCTGGTCTAAGCCCGCTGGCTCCCTGAAGCATCCGTTGGAGCATTCAGTAACTTCCAGGCTCAGGGCCTGCAGGAACATCGAGATTTAAGCTTTATCTTCCTTACCTCTGCCCAACTCACCCAGCGCCCCTTGCCTTCACTGTCCTCTCCCAGCTGCCTCTGCTGGTGGCTTCAATCTTTCAGGTCAGAGAGGGGGAAGTCCACTCATCCTCTCAGCCAGAATTCGTGCAGAGTATCTATACAGCTCTGTTCGTTGTCCTAAGCACTTAACATGAACAGAGCACTGAACAAAACAGACAAAAAGCCCAGCCTTCGTGGCGCTTACATTCTAACTCACCTAATAAACTTTTTAAATGAAGCTGTTAGGAACTTAATATGCTCCTCCTTTCAGCATGACTGCTTCTTAAAAGGAAAGTCTGGAGAAGTATAATATAACCCCAAAAGGAATGAAATACCAAGGGAGGAACTTTGGGTATGTGTGGGGACAATATTTGGGATGAGAGACTTCTCTGGTCCTCTGGACAGGGCTTGGCAAGTTATGGCCCATGGGCAGCCCACTGCCTGTTTTATATGGCCCATGAGCTAAGAATGGTGTTTACATCTTTAAATAGTTAAAAAAAAAAAAAAATCAAAAGAAGACTATTTTGTGACATATAAAGGTTATATGACATTCACATTTCAGTGTTCGAAAGTTTTACTGGCGTACAGCCACACCCATCCACGTACACATTATCTATGGATGCCTTCATGCCACAATGGCAGAGTCAAGTTGTTGTGAAGGAGATTCCACGTCGCCCCCAAAGTCGAAAACATTTACTCTCTGGCCCTTAACAGAAAGTTCACCGACTGCTGCTCTAGAATCATGCGGTGGGGACAGCTATTTATTTCCCGTGTGCGTAGAGCTGGCTCAATCAGGCAAGCAGGAATCTCTTTCTCAATCTGCCTGTAGAAGAGAATCCATAAAGGGGACTTAGTTGGAGGCTGAGAACCTGTCCCTGACATCTGTTTTCTCTTCAGCACACGCAGAGGCAAGCACTTCTGGAGAGTGTCCGACAAATGTAAGATTCTTTCCTGGCAGAATCTTCAGTGTTCTTTGCCGAGTTCAGGAGCAAATTTTCACTGTGGGAGGTTCTGGATTCCTTGGTGGGGATGAGGGTAGGGGGATAGGGGAGACATTCATGCTCTCAAGTATTATTATTAAATCATAATACATGTCTGTGGAAAGAACACAGGGCTAACAGTCAGGGGAAACGGGTTCAAATCCCCACTCTGCCACTTAAATTAGTTGTGTGGTATCGGGTAAATTATTTAACCTGTAGAAGGAAGCCTCAGTTCTCTCATCTGTGAAATGGCCTGCCTTGCCTAATTCAAAAGGCTAAGAGAAACAAATATGATCATACAGATGAAGGTGCTTTGTAAAGTAGACAGCTGCACATCACATCATCTTTTCTCCTTTCATAGGTGGGGAGCAATATTAGCTGAATTCTCTTCCTTCATTCTTCTTTGTCTGTGGAGGCCCAGTCAGGTTGTCAAGGTGAGAGAGACCTAGAATGGTGTTCTCCTTAACCTCAGTCAGAATCCCTACCTGTCCTGAGGCCCCACCTCCCACCCCTTCACCCCAGATTCCACCTATTCTCTGGCATCAGTTTTGGGGATTCTCAACCACGTAAAGGGGCATAGGCCTCACACAACCAAATAAGAACCATAGCAATACTCCTGTGGTTCTTCCCGTAGGATCGTGTCTCTTGGTTTGAAGGATTCCACAGCTGCCCTCCATCAAACTCCCCCAAACCCCATGCTATGTATGATGGAACTACCAGCTGCAGCCCCTGGACCTATTTGCATATTTCTCTCCCCAGCCTGGAGCCCTCTCAAATTCAGTGAGTTTATTTCCTGCTATGTACCCCTGATTTATCCTAATTTCGACAACTGTCTTTTTCAGGTCATTGGAGAAAGGGTGAAATGTACAGATGAATGATTTTTAAAAATTAAAATCTTCCTCCTTCGCTGGACTATAAGTAGTATCTTAGGGGCAGATACTACTTCTGTCCTGCTGCTGTCCATTCTGTCAACAGTGCGAGCATGGAGCCTGGCGCATGGTGAGCACTCAGTAAACATTCTATGAATGAATGAATGAATGAATGAATGAATGAATGAATGAATGAACGAACGAACGAACGAGTGGTATTTTAGGATTTAGTGACAAGACCTTGGGTCCTTCTACTGATAACTTTTATGAGTTTATACATATCCTGTCTCTGAGAAACCCAGCATTCCACACACAGTGGTGCCTAATATATGTCAGTGGATGGTGACAAGGAACATGAGGTCGCAAAGTCAGCCTCCCAAATCTCAAAGCCAAATGAGTAGCTCGAGACATGTGAATAGGGTCTAAGTTTAATATCAAAAACAAAACACAACAAAAACCCTTCCTTTTGTAAGAGAGTATCTTGTACTTCATGTTTTGTTCAAGGATTTAGCTGCCATAATGCTAACTTGGAACATTAACATGTGACCTGGGAAGTTTGGGGTGGCTCATTCATTGGTTGCATCTCCTGAGGAAATCCTCACACTAGGGAAAAAGACTCTGACAGTGACACACAGAGGCTGGTACTTATAACTACCATCTTCGGTGTTTGGGGGAAGAAGTTTTAATTATGGGCTGAAGAACAAATCCCCAGCCATCCTTCTGCTGTTTGTTCTGAGTCACCCAGGAGCCTCCATCCCGGCACCAGTTTTCATGAGAAGCATCAGCATGTGGCCAGAAGTTCGTGCCGATGGATGGACTCACCTGAGGTTAACTGGAAGACTGGGCCTCAGGTTTCCGTTGGCTCCAGTCTTCTTTGCTCCTTTGGTCCCTTTGTTCCCCTTTCCCTACATTCCTCCTCCATCACCTTCATCCTCCCCTCCCGAGCTGGATTTTCACAATAAATTTGGCCTCTTGTTTCAGTTCTGGCAGCACTGGCTCCTCAGATGCAGAAATGAGGGCTGCAGAAACAGCTCTGCTCAGGATGTCTGTCTGTGTTGTCCATGCCACCTACGAGTAGCAGGAATTCTTAGAAGGGAGAGGACCATCTCCTGGACTGCAGTGGGAAGAGGTGAGTGGCTTCCTCAGTCTTTTCCCTTGGGGACTCAGGAGAGGACCCTTTCGCCATCCTGATTTTGCCCACTTACTCCAAAGCTTCCTGGACTCTCCCCAGGTGTTTTTTTTTTCTGGCTCAGCCATTTCCACCAGCGAAATGGATCTCTTGTTTCCCTTACTATTTTCAACTAAGCATGGGCAATTCTCCTCCCCCTTTAATTAAATCAAGATAACGCTGGGATTTTGCCTACGAAACTTTACTAGAAACCTAAGGAAAACCCAAAACACTTGTAATAGGGATTCCTAAGCTGGCGGGCTTCATCAGCCAAGACCCCTGGTCCTTCTCATGTTCTTATCTAACTCAGTTCCTAGACCAGCCACACAGATTCCTAACCTGACAGGTACGTGGTTAGTAGACACAGCCGGTCTCCAAAATGGATATCCCCTTTTTGCACTCCCATCGGTAGTGAATGAGTGTTCCATTGCTCAAGATGCTAGCCCACCTTTGTGACTGCAAGTGTTCTATATTACCTTCATTTTGGTGAGTGTGTATTAGTATCAAGTTGTGATTTTGTTTTCCCTGAAGAATAATGATGTTGAGCACCTTTCCGTGTATTCCTTAGCCATTTGGTTATCCTCTTTTGTAAAGTGCATTTCAAATCGTCTGCGCGTTTTTCACTGGATACAAGCCCTTTGTCAGATATACATCTATTGTCAAAATCTTCTGCCAGTCTATAGCTTACCTCGGAACTCTCTTCATCCTCATGTGGCCCAATGAAATCTTTTTGTAATATAAAACCACAGAGTTAGCAGGATTGTATAGCCGTCTGCTTTTACTTGATTGCATTTCCAAATCACTTTTAAGAAAGTCAATAATATTTATAATTCAGCACCACAGAAGGTGCCCTTGTACTCCCTCTCAATCAATATACCACCCCCGCAAAAGTAAATTCTATCTTGAGCTCTGTCACCATAGATTTGTTTTGCCTGTGCTTGTCCTTCTCATAAATGGAATCATACAGAGTGTATTCTTTTGTGTTTCACTTCCTTTGTTTTTCATTATGCCTGTGAGATTCATCCACTTTGTGTGTAGCAATAGTTTGTTCTTTTTCATTGCTATATGATATTCCACTGTATAAACAAACTGCAATTTGGGTTGTTTCCAGGTTGGTGCTATAATGAATAAAGTTGATATATATTTATATAAATTCTATAATATTTATAAGCATGCAAAATACATAAAGCTTGTTCTTGTACATCTTTTGATGGCCAAATGCAATTTTGGGCCTATACCTAGGAATGGAGTTGGTGGATCTTTGGGTTTGAATGGGTCTTTCAATGGATCTTAGGCTTTGTTTTAGTAGATACTGCAAGTTTTCCTAAGTGGCTGTACCAGTGCGCATTCCCACCCACCATGTGTGAGAATTTCAGTTGCTTCATGTCCTCTCCAATACTTGATATTGTCAATGTCTTTCTTTTTCCTTTCTTTTTTTTAAATTTTGGCCCTTCTGCAGTGTGTGTATCTCAGTGAAGTTTTAATTTCATTTTTCTGGTGACTAATGTCATTGAGCACCTTTTCATATGCTTGCTGGCTATTTTGTTTTGTTTTTTTGTTCATTTTGTTTGTTTTTCTTGCTGCCTATTTGGATACTCTCTTTGATGATGTGCCTGCCTATTGAGTCTTTTGTACATTCATAAATTTTGGTTTGTTTGTATTTTTCTTATTGATTTGCAAGAATTCTTTACATGTTCTAGAAATGAATCCTTTGTTGGATATGTGTGCTGTGACTATTTCTCTCACAGTCTGTGGTTTGCCTTTTCATCCTCTTAATGATGTCTTTTGATGAATAGAAGTTCTTAATTTGAATGGAGTTCAAATGATCGATTCTTTGCCTTCAGAAGGACGCTCTGCTTTAGGTTCTGTCTGCTCTGAGTTCCCAGGCTGCAGGCTCTTCTCTACTGATCTGCAGCACCCTCTCCTCCCTTCCTGCAGAGCCCTCTGCTCCGCTGGCTAGCTGTAGATTCCTGCGTAGGGGCTGAAGCTGTTACTCCTCTTTGGATAAGCAGAACCCTTCTCTTTTACTGATTCATGCCGGGCCTTGTTTCCTCTGTGGCCACAGGTCTGGAAGGCTGGAACTATGTCTTCCTCCCCAGGGTCTCCCTGCCTGCCATCAGCAGCCAGTAGTCCTTCCCTAGGTCCCTCTGCATTTCACATTCCAGTCTGAGCCCCACCCCAGGCTCATTCACCAAGCAGAGGTGATTCATTCATCCTTATCAAGTCCTTCCTGGCTCTGGTTCTGCCCACTGCTACCTTGACAGGTGATCTTTGACACTTCCCTCAGTGCCCTCTCAGCAAGGGGACACTTCACAAGATCTCCACTCTATTGGATTACAATATAAAGTTACTTTTCACCTCAGGACCAAGACCTAATATCACAGGTTCAGTGCTTAAACTCCAAATGTAGGCCCAGCATAATCCAATCAGAATCAATTCAAATGGCTATAACCATCTCATTATGTATCTGTCAAGTACCATAAGAACTGCCCGTCTTCCACCTTTTAAGGGATTCTTTACTGGGAAGTGAAATGATTTGGAAATGCAATCGTGTAAAAACTAAAGTCCATGAACTTGGATGTGAAAAATGCACATCTTCATTTCTACAAACTTCTATTTGAAAATTAGCTTTTCCTTTCATTATGAATGTAGGTAACAAACTACAGCATTGTAGTTTGTTACCAACAGAAATCATAGATGCCTTCATACATTATAGTTTTACACACTTATCACTATTCACTATTCACACTTATCACTATTTCAATACTACAGAAGTTATTAGACCCACCTCTGGATCTTATATTTAATAGGTTAATAAAGAAAGAAATATAAATAGTACTTATAAATTTGTTTCTTAAAAATATTCTGATAACTTATTTCAATATAATTTATGCATTTAAAATCATTATTGTGAGAAGCAGTCCATAGGGTTTACAAAACTGCCAAAAGTGTCCTGGGCATGAAAAAAATTAAACAACTCATGTTGACAAGAGACTCTCTTAAACTCATAGCAACTTTAAGTCACGGGGTGACCTATGCAGATGAATCAGCAGGTATGCTTCGGGTTGGGTAGTAAGGAAAATCTGCTGCATCTTTCTTAAGGGGTTGCTTTGGTGTGAGGGTGGGGACGGGTGTGGGAGTGTCTCAAGGAGCCCAGGCATGTGGCTCCAGTTTCCTCTGGATTCTGGCATTCCAGGGATTCTGAAAGAACAAGACATCTCTGCTTCAGGTCAGAGGAAATGGGTAGCTATCCAGCTAAATAGATTTCATGCTTGACTTCAGGGGAATCGCCCAAATGATGATCTGTTTGGGAGAGTAAATTAAAGAGGTAAGCAGGCATGCTGGTTTTATTTGGTTTAACTTTTGCTGGTTTAGTTGCTCCCCTAAGCATTTCCAAAGAAGAATACAGGTTGTCAGACCTCTTTTTCCAGCGTTACTATCACCCCCACCCCAATTCAAATTCTGGCTAGATCCTGCTTCTCAGACGACACTTGGATTAGCTTGAAGGGAAGGCCTTACCAGGATCTCTTCTCTCTCCAGGCCAATCAAAACGTGACTATTTTTTTTTCTTACAACTCCAAATACTGAGTCTGATTTCACTCACTCCTCCCACCTCCATTTCTCCTAATCACTAGCTTTCCTTGAATTGCTTAAGGAAATTGCCATTCAGAATGCCTCCCTTTCTAGAAGCAATGCTTCAGTGTTCTTATTTGATGTTGAATACAGTATAAAATGGAAGAGGTTTGGTAACAACACATATGAGTCCAATACCTTGACTCGTGCCATGAAGAACTTGTGAGGTTCCCAGATCCTAAAATTTGGGGACATATGCTTCATATTCCTATCTAAATATCCTTAAACTGTGTATTTCTCTTTGACCCCACCTCCACCCCCATCTTTCACCCTCCAACTACCCGTGCATCCTAACTTTCCATTTCATCATACAAGCCACTGGGACAGTGAGTTGAGATGTTTATGAACTAGATAATACACGTCCACTGACACCTTTGTCTTCTGTAAAGAATGGTGTCAGTGTGGCTACAACCACCTTCTCCTCCTTTCTCCCCATTAAAGTCACTTATTTTGAATGTTCGAATGTGTTATTTTCAAAGAAAAGAGACTGAAGCAGATTATGTGCATTCTTCCAAGGTGCTTCAAGTTCTCTATAAAAAGTTAAGCTGTCATTTGTTGTTATCAGGACCACTAGCCAAATTGGTGAAGTTGACAGAGTTTTATTAGTTCTGTTTTTGCAATAGCTTGTCTTACTATGGAGACAAACGGGGAAACTGTCTTCACGCTGGCTTTGTTTTATAGTTCTTAGATGTGTAACACAAATGAATGGTTTTGAGCTGTTTCCAACCTGTAGTGATGGGTGTCAGTTTCTTGGATACATCTCGGAAATCTGTGACTGAGCAGCGTTGTAATGATTCCCAGGCAAGCTGTCCTGGAACAAACATTGGACTCTGAGTCACACTGGGAACTCGGAGATTTTAGTTCTAACTCTTTCTAATGTGTGACCTTGGGTAGGTCCTTTATTGTTTTTCATCCCCAGTTTACTCATCTATAAAAGGAGAGAGGAGGCCTGGATGAGCTCTAGGTGTCTTCCAGCTCTGTCGTTTTATTATTCTAATAAATAAATCACATAAAAAGTCACGAAAACATCCCAATTATAACAATCAAGAAAAATAACTGTGATTCTGTTTTATATGGTGTTAAAGATTCCCTTTTGACTTTTGAGTCTCTTAACTCCATATGTATACCCCTGAAACTCTAAAAGATCCCTGTAAACTATTTTTTTAATTGATTTTGAGCCAGTATGAAATCTTGTGTCTTCTTATCTGAGTCTCAGATTCTGAGTTGTAAGAAGGTCTATTTAAAATGGTATGTTTCTCCTGCAGCAGTTGTTAAGTGCTCAGATTTTATGATGTTTTAACATTCATTGCCATTCATTATCTAAACACTCTTCTATAATGCAGTGAGTGTGTGAGATTAATAAGTAGAATGGAATTCATTCTGGATTTGATTTCATCTGCTGAATCTAATGGAAGGCCTCTCTTTTTATCTGTGCTTTCTTTCTCAACATGGTTAAGGCAAAGGAACTTGGAAAAACTCAGACTCTACTCATGACATTAAATCTCTGTGCCTTTGGGGAAGGAAAAAATGTTTCTCTGTGTCTTCATCCCCAAACTTAACAACTGTAAAATTATGGTGACATTTCACGTGAAGAGAAATCTATTCATTGGTCACATTTTTTCTGAGTGATTAAAATATTCATCACGTTGATTTCTTTTCAAATTGAGACTTTCCCCACCTGTATAATGCTCATCAGTCCCAATTGTATTTTAATATTTTATTACATTTATTTGATGTTATAATGCTCCAAAAAGGAATAGTAGGGAAAGAGGGCTTCAGAGAGCACAATAACCTTTCACAGTCCGATTGCATCTCAGGCAAAAGGCAGCCCAATTCAAGCTGCTGCTGAATGCTACATTTTGCCTATGTCAGACTATGGGATGCCACAGACAGATTCTTGGAAGGCTGTGTCTTTTAAGTCAAGTCATTCTTCCATTGAATAAGGCTCTTCTCTCCTACCTTCCCATTTCTGGCTCCACAACTACCCTCCCTCCTAAGTACACACTAACACTTGTATTTGGACTGCATTTACCAAAACATATACTTAAGTGTTTCATTTACTGATTGCTTTGCTGCACTCCAAATGTCCCAGCATTTTGCCGATGAAAGAGTGTAAATCATGCCTTACGTGGGATACGGTAGGATGTGATGTTTAGAGGAAGGAAAATATGCTTCCTTATAGGCACTAAACCATCTGGACTGGAGAGAAAAGTTTCAGTCATTCATCCTGATGTTTTGTCTACGTAGTACCAAACATCTGGAACCTGGGTGACAGGCTGAATTTTTCAATTCACATCCAGATGTTTTTGCATTGTGCTGAAACAACTTAGAAGTCAGCTATATTTTTAAGAATTTAAAAAGTAAAAGCATAAAAGTTATATCAATTTAAGTTCTGAGATAGAAAAGATGAATGAAATAGAAGCAAACTTTTGGTTGGTTCTTTAAAAAAAAAAAAAAACATACATTTTGTTACTCAACTATAAGAATTAAAAGAAATACACCCAGAAATACTGTCAATGAAAATATAATGATTTAGACTGATGTTCAACAGTTGAAATGTTCAGATTCTACAAATTCAGGTAAGACTTAGAAAGTTAAAAGAAATCATTCTCAAAAATAGTTGCTTAACTGCTTGAGAAATGAGTTTCAATCCAAGCGACTCTCTGTGAATATATTTATTCCTTGCACACAAACGAGAACACATGATCAATAGATTATCAAGGCTCTAACAGGATTTGCAAGGAGAATTTTCAGACCTTTTTGAAAGATGCATTTTTGAGAAATACTTTTAAATGATTCAAAATGGAAAATATGATTCCATCTACTGGAGCCACCTTGATGCTCCAGAAAGGAATGTTTAAACATTCCGCAACACAACCATTTGAAAAAAAATTCATTGTGTTATTTTGAGAATTGTATTTCTCCTATTAAATGGAATTGGGTCTAACACTTGTGAGAAGGCATGTTCACAACATATTTCTTGTATTAGAAGACATAGCATTTAATCCGGCTCTTAACTGCCGACAGGCTTTGTGGGCATTTCTGTGCCATGAAAATTCCAATGTATTTTTCATTATTTCCACAAAGACATATAGAGTGTGTACATTACACATAGCAGTGTTATTGAACTGAACTGGCCTGGTGCAGTGTTTTTGCTGACTCAGCACATGGTTTCTCTTTTCCAGATTAGTAAAACAACTCTCCTTTAGGGTAAACGCTTCACAGAAAGCAAAGGGGGAACCGAAATACAGAGGGGCCTTATTTTCACCTTCAATTACACCAAGTCCACATAAAATCGGACCCAACTTTTCCAAGTTTATAGAATTGAAAAGGTTCCCCCGTGTCTCTCTCCCATTCAAGCACTTGAGGGAGTCCCATTAAGTTGGAACACAGCTGTTCTTCACCCATGAATTTG